>NC_084517.1:3909856-4218606 GCF_024500385.1 Phyllopteryx taeniolatus | reverse complement strand
AATACAAAACAGAAATAAAAAAAAGTAACAAAAAATAAGTATACAGGGAAAAAAGAAAAAGTCAAAAGGTATTCAAAAGATTTACAAAAGAGTAAAACAACTGTAATAAATAGTAACAGTAAGTACAAATTAAAACAACTTTAAAAAGGTAAAGTAGGTGAAAATATAAAAGGTCAAAAGTAAGTACACAGCAAAAAAAAGTAAAAACTGTAGTAAAAAAAAAATAATGTTTTAAGGTAAAAAAATATTTTCACCAGTGCAGTCCAAACCAAAATAAAAATAAAAAAAAATGCATATGGAGCAACATAAACACACAGCTAAATCCATTTTAAAAGAGTAAAAAAAAAAAAAAAAAAAGGTTTAAAAATGTAAATTAAAAGTAAAAGTATTGAAGAAGAAAATTAAAAACACAAAGGAAGCAGTTGAAAAAAAAAATTTGCTTCGTTCAAAATAAAGTAACTACATAAGCAAGATCAGCTCATGCATTTAAAGTGAAACAAAAAATGTACGTTAAAAAAATAAAAACAATCAAAAACAGACAAAAACGTTCACTGGCTCACCCCCATCACTGACTGCACCCCTGATGACAAACAACAACGCCACTACAAAAGCAGATATAGACATTATTGGTGGAACTTTTCAGCCAATCTGAAGCCTGAAGAAAGACTCTTTCTAGAAAACACTCAATCACAGCCAATGGTGACCGGAGGCACTTTAGAAGCTAAGTGCCATACTCAACATGCATACCAACCAATATTAGATGAATATTCATCAATTTTAAACCCATCTATTAGATCCATGTTAACGCCGATATAAACCGATCACAGATATACCTCGGACGCGATCATCTTTAAACATGTTTCAGCAGCTTTGAGCCACTGAGAACAAGAGCGGGCGAAGCGTAACACCGGGACAACTCTCCTTTCCGGGCTGGCCACGCCCATGAAAGCAGGCTTCACCAACTGCAAAAACAGCCCAGAAAGCGATCCGAAGAGATTGATAGATTATTCAGTATAGCACAAGTGAATGTTATTTACAGTGGGTACGGAAAGTATTCAGACCTCCTTCAATTTTTCACTCTTGGTTATATTACAGCCATTTGCTAAAATCATTGAAGTTCATTTTTCCCCCCCCCCTCATTAATGCACACTCAGCCGCCGCGCTGCGGCCACAGCCATTACAGGACGCTTCTGTCAGTCTTTGTGCATGTAAAACGGTGTCAATTCACTCGCATGTGTCCGCAGGCACACACCCTTGGGACTCTTTCACTGGGGTGGGGTCACGCACTAACTGCGACAAATAATTCATGAATATTCACTTATACTCTCGTCCTGTAGACTTTTATAAGTTACATAATCAATGCCACCGCACTTCCGTTGTACAGCCGGGTTCACGACCCTTGTCCTGTCATGCTTCTTCTCCTGTCCTTGTCCTGTTCTATCTTGTCCTGTCCTTCCCTCACAGGGTGCAGCACGACACTCATATTTAATGTTTCATTGTTGTAGATAATGCTTGATAATTAGTGCTTTGTCTTTTGTCTTTGTTTCGCTCTCCCTTCGAGAAACTTTCTTCTGTTCGACTGATCAAGTCTGATTCTCAATAAACCTCAATTATAATACCACAGCGGAAGCTTAAAAACTCCACTGTGACACGGTAAAACTGTTCCGGCATAAAAGGGATACAGATCTTTCATTCTGCTTGACCTAACAGCCGAACAGGACAAAAAATAAAAAAATATGAACTCACAGCTCCACTTATGGACAGGAAAAAACAGAATTGTTGAAATGTTTGCAGATTAAAAAAGAAAACCAAATATCACACAGCCATAAGTATTAAGACCCTTTGCTGCTCCAGAGATGCAGTGGGAGATGGGAGAAAGTTCTAGAAAGTCTACCAACACTGCAGCCCTCCACCAGTCGGGGCTTTATGGCAGAGTGGCCCGACGGAAGCCTCTCCTCGGTGCAAGACACATGAAAGCCCGCATGGAGTTTGCTTAAAAAAAAAAAAAAAAAAAAAAAAAAAAAACACCTGAAGGACCCCAAGATGGTGAGAAATAAGATTCTCTGGTCTGAGGGGACCAAGATTGAAATTGTTGGCCTTAATTCTAACGGTTATGTGTGGAGAAAAGCAGGCACTGCCCATCACCTGTCCAATACAGTCCCAACAGTGAAGCATGGTGGTGGCAGTGGTTTTAATCTGCAGGGACAGGTTGCAATCGAAGGAAAGATGAATGAGGCCAAGTACAGGGATATCCTGGACGAAAACCTTCTCCAGAGTGCTCAGAACCTCAGACTGCACCAAAGGTTCACCTTCCAACAAGACAATGACCCAAAGCACACAGCTGAAACAACGAATGAGTGGCTTCAGAACAACTCCGTGACTGTTCTTGAATGGCCCAGCCAGAGCCCTGACTTAAACCCAATTGAGCATCTCTGTTAAGACCTGAAAATGGCTGTGCACCAACGTTCACCATCCAACCTGACAGAACTAGAGAGGATCTCCAAGGAGGAATGGCAGAGGATCCCCAAATCCAGGTGTGAAACACTTGTTGCATCATTCCCAAAAAGACTCATGGCTGTATTAGCTCAAAAGTGTGCTTCTACTAAATACTGAGCAAAGGGTTTGAATACTTACGGCTGTGTGATATTTCAGTTTTTCTTTCTTAATAAATCTGAAAAATTTTCCATTTTTTTCTCTCAATATGGGGTGACAGACAAGTCTTTACTTTTACACAAGTATGGCGCAAACCCCCTCGTGGTGCCCAACGTACAATTGTCTACGGCGAGCTGGACGTCCGCCACATTGTACAGACGTCGCCGCAGTGTGGTCCCGTTGGTGTTTTCCTTCCGCGGTCGGCGCCATCAATCAAAGCGCACGCGAGCCTGCCCTATGAAGACATCAGTGCCTCTCACTGGCTTGCCCTGATTACTGCACTTTTTCTGTCATCCATAAACAAGGCCCCTCTGCTGCTGTCTGGATACTGTATACACACACTTTCGCACAAACACACACATAGTCGCACATACTAAATTTAGGGCTGTGACTCGGCTTGCAACTTGATGTCCCTCACAAGTCATGCAGCCTACCCTAAACTACACTTAAGGAAGATCCATATTGACAGCATCGAAGAGGAAATCTGATACAGTACTATCGCAGAAGCCGGAAAAATTCAAGGTTTGACTTCAACAAGTGCCCAATTTGTGTCGACTTCCATCTCCCGACTTACACTCCAAACAGCGAGACGTGGAAGAAAAAAAAAATCGACTGTGACGGGCACAAAGGGGCTATTTGTTATTCCTTCAGAAGCCTAAGAAACGTGTAGAACAACTTCAACACCCCATTCCACGTTAGTACCTTTCACACAAGAAAGAAACACGGGAAAACTATTATTTGATGGGCTCTCTGATACTAGCTCAGAAATAAGGGAGTTCACTTTGACCCTTTCACACAAAACAGCAACCCAGGGAAAAGCAAAATATGACAAGCAGTTATACTACTGCTAAAATTAGCCCCGCAGTTCACACAAAACCACGATTCTTATTTGGTCCATTGAGCACAGAACAAAGCAGATTCGGTGTCAGTGATATGACCCAGGAAAAAGCTGCAAAAAAAGACACAGACGATTGGCAGTGTGAAAGTGGCTAGTGACTACCTCTGAAGCCGGCCTACCTTTCACACAGAACAGAAAAAGCCATCTTTGATGTGCAGTGTGATAATACAGAACACAGAAGAATGACATGGGAATAGAATGTAAGTCTACTGTTGGCAGTGTGAAAGGGGCTGATATTACCTCTGAAGTCACTAAATTCGCAGATTGACTTCAACATCCCCATTCAATACCTTTCACATTGACGGGAGAAAGAGGGTGACTTAAAATGGCAGTGTGAAGGGGCTATCTAATACTACCTCCAAAGCCGGTGACCTTGACACCCCCCATTCCGTGTCGGTCTCCTTCACACAGAACAGCGACACAAGAAAAAGGCAACTTTGACTATCTGATAATACCTCCAATTAACTGTACCTTACACACAGACCAGTGATATGGAGAAAAATCACTAAAATTGACAGTGGGAAAGGGGCTGACTATCTGATACTACCTCTGAAACTGATAACGACACTGTCTGAAACGAAACTGTCTGAAACGACATCCATCAACCTTCTCTTTGGTCTTCCTCGAGCTCTCTTGCCTGGCAGCTCCATTCTCATCCTCCTTCCAGGATTCCAGTCTAACCTCATCTGTCAGCCTTTCCATCACCACTGCAAACAGGAAGGGGCTCAGGGCTGATCCCTGATGCAGTCCCACCTCCACCTTAAATTTGTCTGTCACACCTACAGCACACCTCACCGCTGTTCTGCTGTCCTCGTACATGTCCTGTATTATTCTAACATACTTCTCTGCCACTCCAGACTTCCGCATGCAATACCACAGTTCCTCTCTGGGTACTCTGTTATAGGCTTTCTCTAGATCTACAAAGACACAATGTAGCTCCTACTAACCTTCTCTGCACTTTTCCATCAACATCCTCAAGGCAAATCATGCATCTGTGGTACTCTTTCTAGGCATGAAACCATACTGTTGCTCGCAAGTACTCACTTCTGTCCTGAGTCTAGCCTCCACTACTCTTTCCCATAACTTCATTGTGTGGCTCATCAACTTTATTCCTCTATAGTTCCCACAGCTCTGCGCATTACCCATGTTCTTAAAAATGGGCACCTTTTCCTCCATTCCTCAGGCATCTTCTCATCCGCTAGAATTCTATTGAACAAGCTGGTCAAAAACTCCACAGCCACCTCTCCTCGATGCTTCCAGACCTCCACAGGAATGTCATCAGGACCAACTGCCTTTCCATATTTCGTCCTCTTTAATGCCTTTCTAACTTCCCCCTTACTAATCATTGCCACTTCCTGGTCCACCACACTTGCCTCTTCTACTCTCCCTTCTCTCTCATTTTACTCATTCTTCAACTCCTCAAAGTATTCTTTCCATCTAACTAGCACACTACTGGCACCAGTCAAATATTTTTCCATCGCTATCCTTAATTACCCTAACCTGCTGCACATCCTTCCCATCTCTATCCCTGTCTGGCCAGCCTGTATAGATCCTTTTCTCCTTCTTTAGTGTCCAATCTGGCATACATGTCATCATATGCCTCTTGTTTGGCCTTTGCCACCTCTACCTTTGCCCTACGTCGCATCTCAATGTATTCCTTTCGGCTCTCCTCTGTCCTCTCAGTGTCCCACTTCTTCTTAGCTAACCTTTTTCCTTGTATGATTTCCTGTACTGTGAGGTTCCACCACCAGGTCTCCTTCTCTCCTTTCCTGCCAGAAGATACGTCAAGGACTCTCCTGCCTGCCTCTCCGATCACCTTGGCTGTCGTGGTCCAGTCTTCTGGAAGCTCCTCCTGTCCACCGAGAGCCTGTCTCACCTCTTCTCAAAAAATCCGCACAACACTCGTCCTGTCTCAGCTTCCACCACATGGTTCTCTTCTCTGCCTTTGTCTTCCTAATCTTCCTCCCCACCACCAGAGTCATCTTACACACCACCATCCTATGCTGTCTAGCCACACTCTCCCCTACCACTACCTTACAGTTGGTAACCTCCTCCATATTACATCGTCTGCAGAAGATGTAATCCTTTTTGCAAAGTCTACCACCATCTGTCCCTCCAAGTTCCTTTCCTGGATGCCGTACTTACCCATCACTTCTTCATCACCCCTGTTTCCTTCACCAACATGTCCATTACAATCTGCACCAATCACGAATCTCTGTCAGTCTGGGATGCTCAGAACTACTTGGTCCAGCTCCTTCCAGAATTTCTCTTTCACCTCTAGGTCACATCCTACCTGTGGGGCATAGCCACTAATCACATTATACATAACAGCCTCAATTTCAAGTTTCGGCCTCATCACTCGATCTGATACTCTTTTCACCTCCAAGACATTCTTAGCCTACTCTTGATTTAAAATAACCCCGACTCCATTTCTCTTCCCATCTACACCATGGTAAAATAATTTCAACCCTGCCCCTAAACTTCTAGCCTTACTGCCTTCCCACCTGATCTCCTGGACACACAATATAGCAACCTTTCTCCTAATCGTCATGTCAACCAACTCCCGAGATTTTCCTGTCATAGTCCCAACATTCAAAGTCCGCAAATTCAGTTCTCGGCTCTGTGCTTTCCTCTTCTCTTTCTGCCAACGAAACCGCTTTCCACCTCTTCTTCTACTTCGACCCACAGTAGCTGAGTCTCCAACGGCGCCCTGCAGGTTCACGGCGCCGGTGGAATTCCGATATGGAATTCTTTGGATGAACGCTCATATTTGTTTGGCAAAGTTTTAAGCCGGATGCCCTTCCCGCATCAATCAGGGCTTGGGACCGGCCTACAGTTTGCATTGGCTTGTGCCCCCCATAGGGCTGCATTTTCCCGCAGAACAACAACCCATCATAAAAGGCAATAAATTCATGGCTGCGTGAAAGGGCTTTGATTAGGGAGGCACAATGATGACATTTACACATCCTGCGACACGTTCTGAATACCGGCCACCATGAATACAAATCAATCCCACGAACAGGTGATTATTACGGAATTCTTGCTCCCCGGACCGGACCCCCACCTTCCGTTACCCCCTGTCTCCCTCCGTCAAATCTTGCCTAATCCTGCCCTGGTGCCCCATTTCACAATCTTCAGGAGCAGCGGAGGGGGGATCGGGAATGTGTGTGTGTGTCTGTGGGGGGGGGGGGGGGGGGGGGGGGGGGGGTCGCCGATTGACTCACATGCAATTTCCTGCAATCATCATGGTGGAGGGGAGCCGGGAAACTGATTATCTCCGCAAAGAAGTGCGATTAATGGAGGACAGCAGGGAAGGAAGGGGTGTCGGGGGGGAGGAGGGGAAGGGGAATGGGGGCTTCAAGGTGAGACCACCACCACTGCATTTGTGTGTGTGTGTGTGGGTGGGGGTCGGGGGTGGTTTGCGAATCTGTTGAATTCTGAGTATGTGAATGAGTCTGATTCTTGACACACGCCAACACTCAAACACACACTAATAACTCACCAACAAACACATACACACACACCAACTAAAACACTCTCTCCCACTCTATGTATATATAGACATGTGTATATTATATATACAGATATAATATGTATATATACATATATAGACACACACATTATTACACACACTCACACCTGCATGATGCAAACACCCCAATAAACACACACGCACTAACACAACCAGTCATTCTCTCACACAGAACACTCTCTCTCACGCTCTCTCTCTCGCTCTCTCTCTCTTAAACACACAAACACTCACACCCACGCATTCTCATTCACTCACTCACTCACACACACACACACAGACACCTGCATGCATCCACATTGCTTCCTGGATTTCCAACCCGGGACCGAGCGGGTGCAGGATGCGTCTAATTCCAAGTGTCGTCGGCACGAACCCCCCGCGCGCGCGCGCGCGCACGCTGGCAAGTGTTTCTGCGTGGCTGTCAAGCAACTCACCTTGGCGGGAGAAGAAGCGGATGATGACGACGATGCCGGGAAAAGACGCATCCTGCACAGGGCGCTCTCAGGGCAGCAGCAGCAGCAGCGACGTGCTCCTCTGCAGAGTGGTCGCCGAATGGGAAGATGTCTCGCTCCACCTCCCCCCATCCCTCCCTCCCTCCCTCCCCCCATCTCTCTCTCTCTCCCTCCCTCGAGTCTCTCTCTCCAATGAGGATGCTGATGATTCCGGAACGCACGTGAACTCCCTGAACGCCTCAAAGACGAGACAAGACAAGCAAGTGGTTGTTATGATGATGATGATGATGATTAACGGAGCGTAAAAGTGTTACCGGTACAGATATGAAACGGGGAGATATGACACTGCGTGCTTACGGCGACGCTCAGGGTGTTGAGCTTGTTAAGGTTTAATTACGACAAGGGAACTGGGAGTACTTTCACAAGTCAAGTCATTTTGATGGGATGATGTTTTCAAAGCAGATGCTTTGGATTTGGAAAAAAAAAAAACAAAATAAATTAAAAAAAAGAATAAAAAAAAAAAGTTATGAAAATCTGTGGAAATAATTTCAATGAAATCAACGTCGACCCTGCCAACATGGCTGCCACGTAGGCACGGGCAGTGCAACAGCGCCCTGGCGTAGCTCGTCTCTTCGTGTCGATGGTTACAGGGAGCGCGCGCTCTGCGCGTTGCGTCACGTCGGCGAGCGGAGCGGTCGCCGTGGCAACGCCCACGCGCACTCGGTGCGGCGTCCGCTTCCACACTCGCGCGCAATCCCACGTGCGCCCACTCATTCACACTCTCACACATAGACACGCTCGCTCTCAGGCGCAACTCGCTTGCAAAAGCACACGCGCACTCGTGTGTCAAGGCAGTGTGTCGCTCGCGCGCTCGCGCACTCTCACGCGCGCTCGCTCACGTTCTCCCACTCATTCTCCATCGCACTCACAATCACTCATTCACACGCGCACAAACTCAGAGTCACTTTCATCCTCTCTCAACGGACACACACCCACAGCCGCTGCTTGGAGCTTCTTTGCGCCTTGTCCTTTCGTACAACTGCTTCACAACTGTGTTGCATGGAGTCCAGCCTTTTAGTCGGCCTCCCATTCCAGCCTAGGCTCATTGAACTATTATTACTTGTATTGCTACCATTATTATGACTACAGGCCTGCAATGGCAGCTCACGGGTGCCCGAAGTGGGCGGATTTCATGCAGCACAAATATGAGTGCTTCACATCTGCGTTGCATGGACAGTGCCTATACAAGCATTTGACTACTGATACATTGCGCATATAATTTCACTTTATATGGTAAATATTTAGGCTTAGAAAAAGTTAGGCGGATAAGCTCTGTTTCTTAGAACTGCTTCACATCTGTGTTGTATTCAAGTACCCCAATCTCTGGCTCCTGTGAACTGCTACTCCAGCCCAGGACCCCTTGACTACTACAACTACTATTGTTACGACGACTGGACTGGAATAGCAGCTGACAGTCACCTGAGGATTCATGCAACTCAGATTTGAAGATGTGTCAGAAATGTTGCATATACAACTAAATGCTTACAAACTAAAATATTTACATGTACTGTATTTGGTATAAAATGACAAAAATGCTTGCAGATTTTGCTCTCCTGTGAACGCGCTTGAAAGTGCTTCACATCTGTGTTGCAGCGAGTACACCAACTTCTGGCCACCGCTATCACGACTGTTACTTCTCCTAGTGGGCTGGAATAGCAGCTCACTGGTTCCATAGGTCGGTGGTCTTTCATGCAGATGCAACACAGATGTGAAGCAGCTCAACATTCAATCGTTGTTATCTGTGCAGGCCAGTCTCACTTCCCACGCCGCAACAGGGTAAGCAACCTGTTCTCCCGTTTGAACACGTGACCACTGCTGCTTGCGGCCTTCACGCACTTAATGAGCACTGTAATTGCTCATTAGCGGAGACCGCCCACCCTTTTCTTTTTTTTTTACCCCCACTCCCCTTACACGCCGTCTGCAGTGAAGGTCTGCCGTTATGATGCCTCACACACAGCAGCAGCTTGTTTAGTGGCTCCCTCAGTGTGGCAGCTATTAAATTTCAAGTCACACAACAGTGCAGTGGAGATCCCTCCCCTCTCTGTTCCCCCTCCACCCCCACTGCCTTTCACACACACGCACACACATAGCCCTCCCCTCTCTGCCTCGCTGTGTGTATTATGGTCATTCCGGATGTCTCCCTCCTCTCTTGTCCCTCTACCTCCCACCCCGACTTGACACCCCTCCCTCCGCGCCTCATTATTTAAATAAGAACCCCCTCACCACACGTACCCCTTCACCCATGTCCCCTCCTCTTCATGTTTGTGCTGCAGAGCCTTTAACACACACACACACACACACACTGCATGGGACTAAATAAAGATGGCCGCCGGCGTTATACGGACGCGCCTCGGGTGGGATAGCAGAGCCTATCAGCCTTTGCCTTTCACACAGATCTCAGTCAAAAAGGGGTATTGCAGTGATTGGAGGTGATTTCACACAGCAAGATCTTGAAATCAGACAATTAGGTTGGATAAACACCCGTTTCTGGGACATATCAAATTCAGGGTGGCAGTAGTGAGTGTCGGGTGTTAAACTTGAAACCCCCGTCCCAGCTTTCCGCCATTTCCTTTTACGCAGCCAAGTCGACTGTAATGTAATAAAGCCAGGATTTCCACCTTTGGCCATTTGTGTGTGGCAGGTACAGAAACTGGACAGCTTCGACAGGCAGTCAAAGGGGGCGTCATTGCCCTGTCAACTTCAACATCACTTGTTCTGTATCGTTTCTTTAACATCTAAAGACAACTTTGATAGGCAGTGTGAAAGGCGCTTTACAGCTGGAAAGATTATGCTAAAACATAACCAAGTCAGATTTCCATAAAACTTCGCAGAGGTGACACCACCCACTCTGGTGTGATGTATGAACTGCTTTGGCAGAACGAGTGAGTTGAGTGTCGGGTGTGACTTTTCATGACTTCCACTATTCCCTTTCACACAGATGCTTCCTACCCTACTTTCGGAAGCTACGAAATTGCGGCGTCCACGTCAACCATCCCTCTTTTCAGATTGTATTGTCAGTGTAAGGCTTAATAGACAACAACCCCTTTCACGCTGTCTGCCAGATGTTCTGTCTGAAAAGTAAACATTGACTTTGAAAGGGAAGGGAAACCTGACAAGCTGGTAAATTGCCAACCTTTAACCCCCGCATTCCATGTCTGTCGTTCACACAGAACATGAAAAGAACGTCTTTGACAGACAGCGTGAAAGGTGCTATACTGTTAACGAGGTCATGCAGTCAGAGAACTGGGAAAGCCTTGCACCGGATGCATCAGTCTACTGCATCTGCTTTTCTGTCCGATTTTTCAAAGTGACTAACTTGCGCCTGCGAAGTTCAGTGCCTTTCGGAAATTCCAGGTCGATGTTAGCGTGGCGTGAGCTGAAGTGTCGCTGAAGATTTGAAGCTTTGAAAGACGCCTGCCACAAAAGGCAGAGTGGCTTGCCGTTGCGCCCAACAAAATAATATCAGCTCTCCCACTCCGGTAAAAAGGTCCTGTGTTCATCCACATATTTTCGTTTAACTGTGCATTCTTCCCCCGCCATTTTGAGAGCGAATTCGACGAATGATTTTCTCGAAAGATCGCGATCCGACTGGGAAACGTCGCGCTATTTCCATTCAAGGCGCGTGGCCAGTTTTGCGAAAATACCGTCACGAACTCAAGCAAAGCGCGTAACGCACATTAAAAAAAAACTCAACTTCGATATGCTTTGATGCCTTCGTAAGAGCCGCATGAAAACGGGCAAAGAGCCGCGGGTTCGCCACCCCTGCTGTACAACAACAGGGTAAGGCAATGTTAGCGTGCATGTTTATTTAATCCAAGAGGAGACTGGGGGCAGCAAGAAAACAGTGCTGCCCCGGAGCTAGTGAGAGGGGACTAGTTAGGGGTACTGATTGAGGGGTAATAGTAACGGGACCTAGTGAGGGGGACTAACGAGGGGCCCTAATGGTGGGGTACTTCTGGGGGAACAAGTAAGAGCAAGTGAATGGGCCGAGGGGGGCACGAGAGGGGGCTGAGTGAAGGGGCTTTAGTATGAGGGGCCTAACGAAGGCTCCTAGTGCCTAGTAAGGGGATCTAGTGAGGGGGCCCTTGTTAGAGGGCCTCGAGAGGAGGAGCTTAGTGAGGGAGCCTAGTGTCCATCTAGAAGAAGAAAAAACGGCCAGAAAAACAAAAGCCCACTGTCGCTATATCCTAGCAACCGTCTCCCGGGTGACGGACGGCGACGTCACTTCCTGATCGGCGCCGTTGGCGGCCGAGCGGCGCCATCTGGTAGGACTACTTGGCCACGAGCGGCGGCTCTGCGTGGCGGGAGGGGGCAACATATTGGAGCCGTTAAAATTAACACGCTGACACCGTTTGGCTGCAAAAAAAAAAAAAAAAAAGCATCCAACATACTGCGTTTATTTTATGAAATTAGTAATTAAACACCTAGCCATAATTACTGAAGCATCACTACTACTTCCTGTGTGCATGTGTGTGTGTGATCAAACCAAACCAACATTAGCTTCACACATACTCAGTCCTGCCCCCCCCCCAAAAAAATACAATAAAAAAATACAAAAGAGTCCAAAAAGAGACAAAGTAAGTCCAGGATCCGACCCACTCCCAAAATTCCCTTAAATAAGGTCCATGAGGATTTCGTCCTCCATGACGCTGGAGACTTGGGGCATTCCGGGTTGGGGTACAGCCCCCCGCTGAGCACCGGATATCAGCATCTGACCTGCAAACCACGCGTAAGCATTTAGACTGGTATTGTTGTTATATTAAATACAAAGATGCAATATTCATGATGTGCCATCAAATCAAGTAACTTGAATACAAAACCTAGTGGTGGACAAAGTGGCCTTACGTTCACCACAGTTAATGAGCGGTTATAAAATGCTAACATTCTTACCTATCCTGCAAGTGTAAAAAGAGTTAACTACCATTACACAACAGTCTGTGACAAGAAGTTAACCACGGTGAACTGACATCTCACAAGTGTAAAAAGAATCTAAGTAGCGTTACTGAATTGAGTCAAACCTGGCATGGGCTGTCTCCACTGCGCCTGCATTTGCGTGCCCCCTGCTGGCGCCGAGTGGACCATCTGCTGGCTGAGTCCCTGGTGTGACATCATCCCGGGCATGTGGGACACGCCCCCCTGCTGAGAGGCGGGACGACAAAGCTCAAACCTCGCCCAAGGCTCCGGCAGACGCACCGGAGGTTGCACGGCAGCGTTCTTACTGGCTGCTGCTGGCTGAGGAGGAGGCTGCGCAGTTGCGGATTGGCCCCTGGGTTGGCCAGACGCAGGATGGAGCCCTGGGGCGGGGCCTGGCCGCCCTGCGTCACCTGATTGGGCGGCGCCCCGCTGACGGGCGGCTGCTGGCTGTTGGGCCCGGCGGCTCTCATACTCATCTGAGTTCAAAGATCACACGGGTTAGTCACGCCAGCCGGCTCGGTGCAGACGCTTGTTTCTGACACAATTCACGATGAATACACACACGATATTCATTTTCTATGAATACATGTATGCTGTTAATACAGTCACTATGAATACATGCGTGTTGTTAAGCGTGTTGGCATGCGGCTGCTGCAAAGGAGAATAAGAATGGAGATCAAAGGCTCATCCACTGTGAAAATGAATAAAAACACTGCGTTGTCCACAGATATCATTCTATATTGTCTTATATATTATTATTGTAATATTGCGCGAGTATGTTCATTTCAGTGGAAGTGTATGAAGCATATTTAGTATGATGATGTGAAGGTTTATGTGAATTTTTGTGTCGTCGTAGAAATGATGTGATCTGGGCTGATTTCGTCACAGTATTCTAGTTTTTGGAATTTCTGATTTTTTGGGGGTTTTATGAGCTGGAAGCCCAAATTATGTAAACATAAACAAATAAATGAAATTGTTTACATTGTGGGCCTTGAACCTATAATCTATGAAAGTTTATCTTTTTGAATGGAATTATGGAAATAAATAAACTTTTCCATGATATTCAATTTTTTTGGAATGTGTCTATACAAGTTAAACTGGGCAAATTTTTTGACTGCCACTCATATGCCTATGAGTATTGTTATACTGTCTGTCTACTTGTGTTGCTGTACCGTGTGTTCAAATATCCGTTGCTTAAAGCGTTATAACACCACCAGATGTCATCCATTCGCCCGTCTATGGCCTTTTGCACCGTGTGTTAGCATGAAGCTAAACTGACTTTATCATGGCGAAGCTAAATGGTTGCTTTAAATACACAATGTGTGATTGTGTTTGTAACTCATTTTTTTGCTTGCAAGTCAAAGTCCCCCAAAAATCTACCAAACGATGGCTCTTATCTAAAAAAAAAAAAATCTGTGAGTCGGGTCACTCGTATGTCAAGGCACCACAGTATACAAATGTGTGTGTGTGTGTACGTGTAAAAGGGCCAGAGCACACATGATATGGACTGTACATGTAAGAATCTCTCACCATGTTGTTCTGCCTCTGCTGCTCCTCCATCATAGTGACCTGACTAACGGGGGGCATGCCCACCACCACCGACTGGACAGGAGGAAAAGGAGGAAGAGGAGTAGGACGAGGAGGAGGGTGTTGGCGGTGTTGTGAAGAACCAAAGAGTTCATTAAAAGAGGCGAGCAAGAGTACATGCACACAAGTCAACAGCACAAGGCAGCGCACGTGTGTGTATGTGTGTGTGTGTGTGTGTGTGCGTCTTGTTTTTGTTGTTGTTGATGTGGCCGACCTGCTGCTGCACATTGCCGTGGGAAACGGGGATGGGGCCGGGGGGGCGGGTGAGGAAGTTCTGGTTGGGAGGGACTTGACCGGGCTGCATCTGACCTCCGCCACCACCCAACTGCAAAAACCAACATTTATGATGAATAAAGTTTCTTCTTCCGGTACCACCTTCTCACCTGCATTCAAATTGAAATGTGGACATTTTGAACACTTCACACTCTCAAACAGAAAGCATTTGCATAAATAAAAAACTAGTATATTCAATATTTTGATTGAAGACTCTAAATTGCCCGTAGGTGTGAATGTCCTGGGAGCTAGCTAGCATGCGAGGAGACGCGAGATCCTAAAGTGCTGGCCCTAAGACGTGGGGCGCACTTTCCAGGGAAAAGCGTCACACGCTAAAAGAGGAGCGCGTCGTCCTGCCGAGCCGATTTCGGCGACTTGGTGCAAATTGAAATTTTAATTAAGGCCTCGAGATTGCTGCTGCCGTGGCTTCCTCTATTAGCGATGCAACACTGAATATGTGATGATACACACGAGGCAGCGGTTGAGAGAAAATAAATAAATAAAATCATTACTGTTTCATGCGTTCCACTGCCTCTAAATGCTCAAGACGCACACGCACTTTGTCCGGATATAAAATTAGCAGGATGACTAAACAACAACCATCGCCAAAAACGAACACAAATAGAATCAGGATAATTTTGTATTTTGTAATGTTTGTGAGTGCTTCTGCGTACAGTGTGGCTCAGGCATGGCTAACGTTACAGTTACAGTATTTACAAGTGACCCGATTTACGAGCTTTTCAAGATACTGTCCAAGCTGTCGTATTTTGGCTTGCGAGTGTCACGGTGTCATAACCTTCAAAGACACGATTTGAACACAAACGGTGCATCAACACATGAAGACCGAAAATATAACAATACTCACGAGCATACATTTTGTATCATCTGCGACTAATATTACTGCAGTTTAATGAGCCACTTCCAGTAGTTGTGAAAGTCGTTGTCTAACTAATAACTGTATTATACTGCCCCACACACGCCAGGAGGAGTCACAATCAGTGAATCATTAATTCTTTACATTCTATTTAATGATGTTATTACCCAGTGATATTTTCCCAATTTAAAAAAACATTACAAAACTTTGCTTGTTTTTTGGGAGGGAGGCTGGAATGGATTAATGTCATTTCCATTCATTTCAATGCAGAAAGATGATTTGACATGACGTGTTATGGAAAATTACAAAGTCGGTTTCTCCGTACTCATTTGAAAAGCAGCTTGTCATTAACTTCTGCTATGTTTTACAAATTGTACTTCTGCTGTATGTGTCATTTTGTAAGGTTTGTCCCAAGAGCTGCTAACTACACAAACTTTCTGTTCTACATGACCGGTCTATCACCGTGCGTATGCCTCTCCGGCCCCATCTGTACCGTGAGTCTTAGTGCAATACAGTTAGTTTTCCCACAATAATTATTGAACCGTGAGATTAGTTTTGAGTTAAGAGCGTGGGCACGTAGAACGAAATAGACTTATCTCAAGGCACCGCTGTATACTAGTTAAGAGGCGGAAACGAGAGAGATGTCGATGGGTGAAAAACAAGCAATTGTGAATCGGAGCACTGCATAATTTAGTCTTGGTATAGTAGAGTTGTGCATTGAGTACCGAGAATCGGTTGGAACCTGAACTAACATTCTGATTCTCCTGGAATCTTTCATATTTTAAAAGGTTCGGTTTCGATGCTTACAGTCCATCGAGCCGCCGAACCGAAGAAGAACGTGCAAAAAACGAAAGAAGATGTGTTGAAAACAACAAAGAAGTGCCAACAAACTTTTGGACTGAGAGACGACCACTCTACCACCTGAGCCTTGTCGCCCCCTCTCTTGTGAAAGGGTAAGCTATACTCCTGTGAAAATTAATATCATATAAATTCAAGTTTATAGCTTTTACATTAATACTGGTTACCGTGTGAGAAATTGATTCTTAAAAAGTAAAAAGTTAATAGAATTACAATTCATGTAGAAGTTCAGATGGTTTAATCCATAAATAACTGGTTATCTTCATTTAAACCAGGGATGTCCAAACTTTTTCTTCAAAGAACTCAAATGAGGCAATTCAAGTCTATTTGACATCTTTACTTAAAACAAACCATCAGTTTAGCTAAAGATATGTTAAGCTATAGTTATTTTTATATATTCTAAGTAGTTACAAAAATGCAGCCCTTTGGGGGGCACAAGCCAGTGCAAACGGTAGGCCGGTCCCAAGCCCAGAAAATGCAGAGGGTTGCGTCAGGAAGGGCAACAAATATGAGCGTTCATCCAAAGAATTGCATACCCGAGCTGTTGTGGCTCGGGTTAACAATGTCCGCCACCGAGACTGTTAACCGACAGGGCGCCGGTCGAGATTCAGCTATTGTGGGTCGAAGACGAAGGAGAGGTAGAAAGCGGGTTCTTCGGCAGAAAGAGAAATGGAAAGCACAGGGCCTGGAACTGAAAGTGTGAGACTTTGAATATTGGGACTATGACAGGAAAAGCTTGGGAGTTGGTTGACATGACAATTAGGAGAAAGGTTGATATATTGTGTGTCAAGGAGACCAGGTGGAAGGGCAGTAAGGCTAGAAGTTTAGGGGAAGGGTTTAAATGATTTTACCATGGTTGGACACTAAAGAAGGAGAAAAAGATCTATACAGGTTGGCCAGACAGAGGGATAGAGATGGGAAGGATGTGCAGCAGATTAGGGTGATTAAGGATAGAGATGGAAATGTGTTGACTTGTGCCAGTAGTGTGCTCGATAGATGGAAAGAATTCTTTGAAGAGTTGATGAATGAGGAAAATCATAGAAAAAGAAGAGTAGAAGCGGCAAGTGTGGTGGACCAGGAAGTAGCAATGATTAGTAAGGGGGAAGTTAGAAAGGCACTAAAGAGGATGAAAAATGAAAAGGCAGTTGGTCCTGATGACATTCCTGTGGAGGTATGGATGCATCTCGGAGAGGTGGCTGTGAGGTTTTTGACCAGCTTGTTCAACAGAATTCTAGCAGGTGAGAAGATGCCTGAGGAACGGAGGAAAAGTGTGCTGGTGCCCATTTTTAAGAACAAGGGTGATGTCCAGAGCTGTGGGAACTACAGAGGAATAAAGTTGATGAGCCACACAATGAAGTTATGGGAAAGAGTAGTGGAGGCTAGACTCAGGACAGAAGTGAGTCTTTGCGAGCAACGGTATGGTTTCATGCCTAGAAAGTGTACCACAGATGTATTATTTGTCTTGAGGGTCTTGATGGAGAAATACAGAGAAGGTCAGGAGCTACATTCTCTTTGTAGATCTAGAGAAAGCATTTGACAGAGTACCCAGAGAGAAACTGTGGTACTGCATGTGAAAGTCTGGAGTGGCAGAGAAGCATGTTAGAAAAGTACAGGACGTATGAGGGCAGAAGAACAACGGTGAGGTGTGCTTGTAGGTGTGACAGAGGAGTTTAAGGTGGAGGTGAGACTGCGTCAGGGATCAGCCCAGAGTCCCTTCCTGTTTGCAGTGGTGGTGGATAGGCTGACAGATGAGGTTAGACTGGAGTCCCCGTGGACCATGATGTCCGCAGATGACATTGTGAGCCGTAGTGAAAGCAGGAAGCAGGTGGAGGAACAGTTAGAAAGGTGGAGGCATGCACTGGAAAGGAGAGGAATGACGATTAGCCCAAGTAAGACAGAATATATGTGCATAAATGTGAGTGGTGAAGAGGGGAGAGTGAGGGTGGAGGGAGAAGAGATAACGAGGGTGGATGACTTGAAATACTTGGGTTCAACAGTTCAGAGCAATGGCGAGTGTGGTAAGGAAGTGAAGAAACGGGTCCGAGCAGGTTGGAACGGGTGGAGGACGGTGTCAGGTGTGTTATGTGACAGAAGAGTCTCTGCTCGGATGAAGGGCAAAGTCACTAAGACAGTGGTGAGGCCAGCCCTGATGTATGGATTCGAGACAGTGGCACTGAAGATATTGAGGTTCTCTCTAGGAGTGACCAGGTTGGATAAAATTAGAAATGCGCTCATCAAGGAGCCGACCAAAGTTAGATCTTTTGGATACAAAGTTAGAGACAGCAGACACGTCCAGAGTAGAGGGGGAGTAAAGGGTGATGAGAATGGAGCTGCCAGGCAAGAGAGCTAGAGGAAGACCAAAGAGAAGGTTGATGGATGTCGTGAGGGAAGACATGAGGGCAGTTGGTGTTAAGAGAGGAGGATGCAGGAGATAGGCTTACATGGAAAAGGATGACACGCTGCGGCGACCCCTAATAGGACAAGCCGAAAGGAAAAGAAGAAAAGTTACAAAAACAGCAAGGTAATAAAGCAAAACGGCAATGATTTTTCAGGATTTTGCAGCAAGGAAGTGAGAGATGAGAACAAACTTCTTTTCCACCCAGAGTAAACAAGAAAAAGTACTGTAGTAAAATGCAGGCACACGACACGGGCTGTGTCAAATGTTCATTTTATTCTATGCTGCACGCCGCTAAAAAAAATGGTCGTACTTTGAACACCCCTTATTTAAACCATGCAAACCTTTGTGAACAAGTGCCCTAAAAGAATTGTAATTAAGAATCGTGTGGAACCAGAATCAAAACAATGAACCGGAATTGGAATCGGAACCATTCAAATTCAAATGATGACCGAGCCTACAGTATAGTTTTGTAGTAACAGAACTGTATCTTAACGGACGCGGCGGACAAGTGGCTCTACCCCCATTGGGGAGACGTGGGGGTTGGGAAGGAAGCGAGCTCTGGTTGCGTCCCTGCAGAGTGGCACACTACGTGTACGGCATCTCATGTAATATATGTGACATCTGCGCTACCCGCTCTCTATTATTCATGGCTGTCCAACTTTAGCTTTGTCTAATCTTATCACTTTCAACATCACTTAACGACAGGACAGGGCCTCATATGTACTGTCGAAACATTTATCAGGCCCTCAAACTGTGCACAAAAAGATACAGGAGGTCTGGCATTTTGGTTTGAAGAGTCAATTTTGGGGTTATTTTGGTACATTCCTGGGCTTCTAAAATTGGAATGCCACCTAGATTTTTTTCAGATTGATACAAAATTTGAACCACGTACAGAATACTAGACAGATTTGCGACGCCAAACTGCGTAGAATTTGAGTTTTCGTCATTGCATGTGGGTAGAGGATGACAGGGAAATTTGATGACTCGTCGAATTACACAAAATTATTAAGTCAATTTGTGAGCTCCGAGTTATTGCCCTCAGTCGAATGGTGACTGTAGAGACGCTTCTCACAGCTGTTCTTTTCTCATCAATCCATTGCTCGAGTTGGTCTTCCAACTCGGGCCCACCTCGCATTGTTTCCGCGGAAACACAGCTTCGTCTTCTTGACCTGGTGAAGCCCTTTTTCCTGCTTCCTCCGCTTGCGAACCATGGATTCGTTGATCTTGAATTCTCTCACGGCTGCTCGATTCCCATGTTCCTCCGCGTAACTAATAGCTTGCAGTTTAAACTGTGCTCCGTAAGCGTGTCTCGTCGTAGGTGCCATTTTCGGGGGTCCTTAGCCAAACCGGAACTATATACCTACTGGCGGCGTGTCTTTAGCGTCCTCTGTCACACGCAACCGTCCCCCCTTTACGTCCGCATGCTGTCCTTAGTCACGTCCGCCTATCTCTATATAAGCAGTGTGTTGGCAGGAAATGCTCCCAGTCAGTCAAGCGCAGCGCTCATTAATGTCACACAACATCATTTACAGATTTTGGAACTCGGTGCACACATAAGGCGCGCCGCATTATAAGGCGCCCCGTCCATTTTGGAGAAAATTTAAGACTTTTAAAGTGCGCCTTATGGTCGTGAAAACACAGTCCACATGCTGGCTGTCAAGCGGGACTAAAAATGTCTCATGATGTTCGCGCACTCACAGCCGACGACGAGGTTCTTTAAAGCGGTCATGCCAGCCAACTATCCAAAGGGAAGATGTATTTTCGGGGTCTAGGCATAGCTAGTTAGCTAACTGCACATCGCAATTGTCCCGGATAACCACTGATGCGGACGAAGGCACTCAAGTTCTTATATTGTGGGGGAGCAGGGAACTCCAAAGTGAGTCATCCATTGCAGTTTTCGTATACGATGGCGGCGCGGCGTAAATGCGGCCCGGCCAATTATTACATTAAAGCCGATTAGCTGATCAGCATAAAATGCTAATTATCGTCCGATACCGATCAAATTGGTGTAAAGTCTACAATACATCGCATTATCTTTCAACGTATAATGCATTTAGAAACTAATCTCTGAATTCGCTTTGCAGGGTCTTTAAAATGAAAAAAAGGTTGAAAAATATTCAGAAAAATTAAAATAAAAAGCACGATGAAATTTCTTCTGTATATGGCTTTTACAAAAACAATACTACTTGAAACTCGAAAGTGAGCACGATTAGCCTCGTCAAGGCAATTTAAAATTTAGTATCAGCCAGAGAGGTTGATGATGAGCGCTTGTGTCGTTTGCCATTAGCATCTTGCAGGGATGCAGTGGAGTGCCTGCGCTGAATGCAAACGTCAACAGCGATGCAGGTTAACCGCCAGTCAACTCCCCCAGCGCTCCTCTACGTGAACTCCTCCTCCTCATCATTATCGCTCTGGTTCACTAGATCGCTTTGGCCGCCCCCCTCCGTTAGCACTCACCGCGCGGTGACTCTGGATCTGCTTGTGGTTGGTTATGACCTGCCGGATACCGTTGACGAAGCCGCTCTGGTCATTGGGGATGAGGCCCATGAAGATGCGCTTCTTGGATGAGTAGAGCAGCATGAGCACGCGCACCTCGCATGGCGACGTCGTGTGTGGGAAGTGGACGCAGCCGGCCTGGAGGCAGAAGAGGAATGGGCTAGCAGCAAGAAAATGACAAATTGTGGCCCCCGCCAGCATTTAACTTGCCCCTCCCTGCTAATCTATGCATAGTATACCATTAGTCTGCATAGTATACAATTACACATCACTGTAAGGGACTTCATACTAATTATTATTATTAATAAAAACATTTCATATAATATAGCTTATGAAAAACAAATGGTGTGTTTTGGTAGCTACGAGCATGGTGACAGAAAGAAACTCCTCTCAAGGCACTGTACTTTTGTATCTCTGCTGCCTTTTGATTAAGTACAGGCCAATATTTCTTTGAACTCGCCATTCAAGTGTGTTTTAACTTGTGAATAATCGAAAGGAAGAAAAAAAAAAATAAAATCCCATCAAAACAGTTTGAAAACATTCAAATTCATCATCTTGAAACTTACAAAACCGTTGGCCATAATGCGGTAGAGGCCTTTGAGCGATTCCATGTCCTTGTTGGTGAAGAGAAACTGAACCATTCGAGAGTTTCTGAACAGGGGACCTAACGTCGTCTGCGGAGAGAGCGCCGAACGGTCAAAATAACAACAAATGAGCTGCCGTTACAATGAAAAACACCTGAAAGCTGCTCACCAAAAGCTGCTGCGGGATCAGCTGCATTATGAGCTTCTGCGGCCACTGGTCCGTGTTGCTGTGGAGACA
This sequence comes from Phyllopteryx taeniolatus, assembly GCF_024500385.1. Classification (NCBI taxonomy): domain Eukaryota; kingdom Metazoa; phylum Chordata; class Actinopteri; order Syngnathiformes; family Syngnathidae; genus Phyllopteryx; species Phyllopteryx taeniolatus. The sequence continues at coordinate 4,196,793 of NC_084517.1, read as the reverse complement.
AACGTGTCAGCTGCAAAAGGTGGCAAAAGAATGACCGGTCCACTCACAGGTTCTCCCCCTGGTTGACTTGCACTTGACACGGCAGGGAGCGCGTCAGATTGGTGGCAGAATCCATGGAGGAGGCTTTGGGTTTCTGCAGGAGGGGGGGGGGGGGGAAAGAAGATAAACTCACACTCCAACTAGGAAATATTTTTTTTTTCTTCTTTTAACACCTGCTCTGATCTGCGAAGTCACAAGGTGAAAGATTTCACGCGATTATTCGACAAGGTACATCGCCGCCACGTTCTATTTTGGGTCTACGTGAGAAGTCAGCTCAATTTTAGGAAGAGTCAACACATCGCACACTATTTCTTTACAATTTTAGAAAAGTTTTGCCTACAAAAAAAAAACAAAAAAAACACTAAAAATATAACATCACTTTGATTATTGCTACATGGACACATTAGGTAAAGGAAAGGAAGCGCAGCCACAAATTGCCCATAATTCAGGCTGCGCCAATAGTTACTGTTGTTTCCTAAAAAAAAATTATTACATATACTGTTAAAAGTTTAAATTTAAATGCCATTCTAAGTACGTTCACAAAATGAATTACCTCCTGCCACTCCAGCACGCCGCTCCACGCCACAATCTTGTTGGCCATGCCCTGCTGCTGCACCATAGGATTGGGGTTCACTTGTGGTGCCTGCCCAGCCGACGTTTCAAAAAACATTTGAGCATAATTATAGCACTGTGTACACAAACTTGGCACAACTGCTCAAAGGTCGTACGTCGTACCATATTGGGCTGTGTCGTAGGCGGTGCGGGCTGGCTGGGCACCGCCTGCTGCTGATGAGTGGCCAGCTGAGGCTGCTGACCGGGCGGCGGCTGGCCAGACGGCGGCACCGCTTGCTGTGGCGGGTTGGGAGGGCCCGGCTGCTGCGGCATCATGGACTGAGAAGCTGTGGTGACGGTGGCAATGTTGGGCTGGTTGAGCTTCACCCCCGACAGCGACGGCATGGACGGCTGGCCGGCGAACGGCGGGCCTGCATTGACCAACCCCGAGACTGGAGGAGAGAGGGAGGACTTGTCGTTAGTAATCATGTTTTCCAATTCAGCAAGTCTAGCATAAGCAAAGCACAGTGCTTTGCATTAACAGCCGTTGCGTGTAACTCTCGTTGAGTACATCCTTTAAATAGCGAGCACGCAAACAAGAACAAGAGCGAGACAACAACAAGACAAAAGGAGTGGAAACTTGGCAAGCATGCACACGCAGACACACATTGAGCTGGCAACTAACATCGGTTCTTCTGGCCTTTGGCTGCCTCCACAACCATCTGTGCAGCCACCTGAGCAGCAGTCATGGTGGGTGGATTCTGTCGGTGGGCAGATTAAACAGGAAGACAAAGCTGCGTCAAACATTTTTGCTCCGGCAACACAAACGGCGCCACCTGAACGCTGGCCAAATGCAAAATGGCTCAAATTAAAACTGCTGCCGCTGTCTGAGTACCTGATAAGGATGCGCCGTACTCATGCTGGGAGGCGCCGGCGGACCACCGACCAGAGGCTGATTGACAGTCGGCAGCTGAGGCGGCAGGACTGGCTTCAATGGCCCGGGACCCCCAGCTGACGACACTACAAGACATGGAAAAATGGTTAAATTGCATGTTTTATTACATCAGTCTTCATAACAAATAAAACGTAAATTCATATATTATTTATTGAGTCATGTTTAGTCATCACACGTTTGTGTTTATTTCATTCTCAACTGCATATACATTGGTTAGATTGAATGATATTCAATGCTGCTGACTATTCTTCCTGCTTTTGACCATCTACATATCTAGTCCCCTCTTGCATAATACATTATTTTGTGTATACTACTTGCTGATAATTAATATAGCTGGCATTTATTTAATTCTCAACTGCATAAACAGGCTAATTAGATTAAATGCTGCTTGACTATGCTTGCTGCATTTGTCCATCTGTATATCAAGTATGCATAGACCATTTCTTATGTATATTAGTCGCTAATAGTTAACGTTGCTGTGTTTATTTCATTTCCACCTGCTTTTTTTACACATGTTCATTGCTGCTGAATATTGTTGCTGCTAGTTTTGATGCAGTTTACATTCATTTTTAAATCATTGCATTAGTTAATATTAATCTATTTATGAGAATCAATTTATTAATGTACAGCAAACCCGTGCTGCAAACCGAAGGAGCATACTGTATAGCGCCTCCAGCAACAACATGCAAGGAGTTGGTTGTTACGCAGAAGACGGCAGATCAGGATTGGCTATCATAAGACTTGGAATCTACCAACCAATCGCCAGAACGTTTGTAGCTGATGTCATCATGTTTGCCTCCGTGTAAAGAAAAAACTAGCTTCAAGCTCATCTGACGGGCCGCTGTGAGGCTGCAGCTATCTTGGTACTAGCTGCTACTGTGGCTAACACGGCGCAGCGCTCCTCTTTAAGTCACTGATCATCACCTCCACGGCGACGAATTACTCATAACTCCACCCTAGGATGAGGAGTATGAACAGGAAAAGACAGCTAAGCCATGCTAAACCGGCACCAAGATATCATTAAATGTCATGAAGCAAATGCCAGAACAAGAAGTCCAATCTTAGTCATATGTGTAACTTACCAGGAAGTGAAATGCCCCTGACCAACACCATGTCTTGACTGTAGTCCGGGTGGGGCTCTACAACGCCTCCCACCGGAGAGGCCCGCTCAAACAGAGCTCGCAGCGCAGGCAGCTTCCTCGGGGCCACCACCGAGAAGTGGATTCCTCTCTGCAAAGTACACACTGACGTGAACATCATGTGGCACACAGAAATAACAAAAGGGTTCGCAAGAACTCACATCTCGGATGATTTTAACCAGGTTGTCGGCAGTGCAGCCAGTGTAGCTGACGCTCTCCACGGCAGGAAGCAAGTACGGCGGGGAGTTACACAGCAGCACACACACTTTGTGCGTCTGACCTCTGGTGATAGCAGAAAAAAAAAAAAAAGCAACATGATAGCGAGAAAATAACCCACATGGGAGTTGTTGTGTGTATTTCTTTGCCAACTCGCTAGCATAATTACTATTGGGGTTTGAGCATGTTCTGAAAATGTTTTGAAAATTCAGCCCCGAAGCCAAGTTTGACTTAACAACATGACATTTGGTAGCCATGTTTATTATAAATAGCTGCACAAAAAGTCTCAAGAGGTCATTGCTTAAAAGACAGGAACTCGGATGCTTTGAAGTGGCCATTTAAGGCTCATTTTTACAGGGCTGTACAAGTTACCTGTAACTGTGTTGGTTTATTTCTTAAACCCCATCGTATACTTGTATTTATTCTATATTTATTATGATTTTATGTATTTATTGCTAATTACAGTTTGATTAATTATTTATAAAAAACAAAAACAAAAAAAAAAACATTTATTTATTTAAAATCCCGTGTCTGAAAAGAGACCATTTTGGTTTGATCCAACCATTTTTGGGTCACTGTAGTTATGACACTCCTGATTATTTTATATTGTAATAATAAAGTTACAGTTAACTGTATTTATTTTATTAGTTATAATTATATTTTCATTTAGCTCATATTTAGTATTACTTTATTTTTAATCTAGTTTAGAGTATTTTTAAAAAAGTCTCATGAAACCACACCTGAAAAGACTCACCAAGGCATACATTTATTTAAATGTATTTTATATTCATTACGAATTTATCCATTTAATTTGTATTCATTATTTATTTAAAAAAGTCGCCAAAAAAAAAAAAATATTCCTGAGAATAAATCATTTTACTTTATGTCATTTTAGACATGGCCGTCTATTATTTAGCAATGTTACTCAAAATTGTATTATGGGCAAGCAGTAAATGTTACTATCCTCAATACTTATTACATAAGTTTTCTATTCTTTATTATTCTGCTGTTTTTTGATGCAAAATGCATCTTGACCAGACTCAGATCGTAATACTTTTTTTCAGAATACTGTGTTACCATAGCGACACGGTTCCCCAAAGACTACCAAAAAAGTCCCATTGGCAATTACTCCCCCCGCCCCCCAATTTCCCTGTTATCCCGACGACGTAATCGCAAAAAAAATACCAAAAAGTCCAAAAGTCCCATTGAAATGAATGGGACCCGTGTCAAGTTTAACGTATCCGCACAAATGAGGTTTAAATAGATTCGTCTCGGCCGGACTCGGATTTGACTTTCCAACTTGCAAGAGTCAGCATGCCCCTTCAAAATCTCCACTGGACTTTTCGAGTTTTTATTTTTAAAATTGTATTCATTTTAACATCCATTTAGAATGGCCACCTGTCTGACTTGAGACTGCAATGCATGTGAAGAGCCTCACATTTGTTCCCGCATCTTCTTGAAGTCGTCAAAGAGCTGCAAGGCCACAGAGAGGCCCTCCGCAATCAGGCTGCAACTCTCCGCTCCTCCCCCCATGAATCTGAGCAGAGAAGACGGCAAACACTTGAGACGCCCTGCTGCTAAATAACGCGCACTTTACACAAAGAGGTGGACTCACTGGATGCTGTCGATCCAGGAGACAAACTCGAAGGCCGAGCTAGTGGGTGCGTGACACTGGACGTATGACTCGGGGGCGCAGTCCACTGTGTTGAACACCACCAGGCCATACTGAGTTCCCCCGTACTGGTGGACGGTGTGAAAGGGGGGGGAAAGCATGTCTTGTTAAACAGTCATGGCTAGAAAAAATGGCACCCCAGGGATGCCAATATTTTTGTGCACGACTGTACGCATTATATATTCATATATGTTTCAGTGACACGGCACAAGCTTTTACATAGGATGCAGTATTCCTATATATTGTATGCCCCTCGATCGAGTATCGTTATAACACGCCACACAGAAAGAGTTGTAGGTATATATAAGGAAATCATCACCTCTTGTCAAATGTATCGATTTAACTGCTATATGTCTGCTATATAATCACTTTGAAATGGCAGATGTGGTTTGTAACGGGGTTCCAGAGTTATCAAGAACATTTTGAACATCTTTGTCCTGTTTTCAATGTTTATTACAGTAATGTAGAACTAAATTTGCTCGTTTTTAATATTCAGACAGAGTTGGTGCACCCCCCTTTCTCAAACACTTTATAGCCAATGAAGGAAGGGCGCTTAGCGGAGTTAAAATTGCATTTTAGAAAAGAAAAATACATAGTTGCCCTGTGACCTCCACTTGGGGCAAACTAGATGTGTCTAATTCTCATATTCACTGTATCAGCAGGTTTTAGGACACCAATTTAAGACTTTAAAGCAGCCTTCCAATCAGATTTAAGACATCTCCTTCACTAAATGTGAAAACATTACATACAATTGCCAGTACATCCATTCCTCATTGCATCTGTGGTCATTTTAGAACACCTGAACCATGGATTTAAGCCTCATTTTTAAGAGTAATTAAAGCGTTCGTTTAAGGAGCACAGTTTGGTAATTCCTAGATAAGTAGTAAATGATCACACTGCCCATTTTGGGCATCAGATGGTACAAAAAGTCATACTGAAACACTCACGTCGCCTCCAAAGTCTGTTTCCGCAGGCGGGCCTGCGTTGAAAAACCTGTGGTAAGACATGCATTGCATGAATTAACTGTTTATCCATGATGATAAGAGGAGTCGTCATTCATGATGGCCTTACTCAATGGCTGGAAGTATGTAATTCTTCCGGAGGGACTCAAAGTAGGGACCCAGGTTGGCAGTGCCTTCAATAACAAAGACCACATCAGACACCTGGTTGCTGCCAGCCTTGGCGGACGCCTCCATGAGGGACACCATGGATCTACACAAACAAGGTTCAGCAAATGTGTCAATTACGATTCCATTCGCGTTTTTATGATGCTTTTAAAGGTCTGGACCTCAAACGACAGTGGGATATGACAGTGACGTCTTGTCAACAGAAACTTTGTCAACAGTTAGCTTCGTTGGCTCGTAGCTTTAAACTGTCAGACAGGCTTAGGAGCACACGCAAATAAGTACACAGCATTTTTTTTTTTAAATGATACTAATTTTCAATTACATGGTGAGCTAGAAAGATAAAGAAAAAAGCGAAAGTACAAAAAGAACAACAATGTAAAGATGCTTTGGAGTGACAGCAGCCATTAGCCAGGCACCGAGTTTTAAACTCACGCGAGTGAAAACAAAACGTCCGTCCGTCCCGTCACAACATGGCGACGTTCCGCCACATATATCAGGATCGAGAATCAGCTTTTAGTGAAATAAAAGACGAACTAAATAACCTAAACGTGTGACTCGCTCTTGTCACAGCATGGCTAGCATAAACGTTTTGTTGTATTTGCACAGGAAGTGGCGGAGCAGAAAAGTGAAGTGACGCAGGTCTTTCATCTTCTTCGTCCACCATTTTAGGGCGGTATTTTGACTCTGCTGCCGCTCAGCGGTCATTGTGGTTGACACCGACGTCTCTCCCTCCCTCACGCCACGTCGTCCAATAGATGTCAGCAAATAGCTTCAGTGGATAAAAACTGGATGTTTGATGTTTGACACCGAACAAGAGGCTTTGAGGGCTATTAAGGGACTGATTGCCCAGCCTAACAGGGAGCTTAGAGTCCGTACATCAGTATAAATTAAAACACATGTAGCAAACATTAGGATGTAATATATCATTACAATAGTAGCCTCAGTGATGGGTAAGCCACTACAATGTAATGCTAATCAGGCACAGACAGACAGAGAATTACATATATAGTTAAGTATCAGAACTATTACAAAAAAACTATTCGAAAAAAAAAATTCAACAATAACTGACAAAATACTAAAATATTTGACAAAAAAATGGACAAAAAAGACAAACATAAGAAAAATATTATTTATTATTTAGATACTACACAAAATATGAAAATATTTCAACAAAACTAACATAAAATAATAAACTAGTAAAAACAATATTGGAAGCAAATACAAACATTAATTGAAAACTACACGATCCCCGAAATACTGACATTTTACACAAAGAAATCTAATTAAAAATGTTTGACAAAAACGACACATTAGAAAGAAACCCCAAAAGATACGAAACAAACAAACCAAAAAAATTGCAACAAAATTATTAGAAAATAATACAAACTAATACAAAATATTGGACAAAAAATACAGAACACCGAGATGAAAAATACACAATCCAAAATAGTAGAAAGAAATAGAAATGTTTGACACAAAAGAAACAAATATTTGAATATATACTGTATTATTTAAAAAATGCTACAAAGAATAATCACAATCATTTAAAAAATATTTAAAACTAAAACTAAATATTTGACAAAACAAAGTAACTAAATTATTAAATGAGAACGACATGATCTAAATAATACTGAAATATTGGACTAAAATACAAAAATGTTTGGAAAAAATATTAGGCATGTGATTTTTTTTTAAATGCGAACAAAAAATAACAATATAGCAATTATTAGAAAATAAGGCAATAAATACAAACCAGACAACCAGACAAAAAAATGAAAACATGTTGGACAAAAAGATGACAAATATTAGTAAATATATATATAATAAAACAATAATAATAATAAATAAAATAGGGGAAAAAAACACCATAGAATGGTTAGAGAGGTTAAAAGTGTGCCGATAACCATAGAGCAGGGAATGGAATGTGCTGTGATTACATTGCATGTTAGGTGTCTTCAAAGAATGAGTCGTTTTACTTGATTTTAGCCATACCATACAGTGGTTAACTTGGGTCCCGTGAGCACTAATGATGCTCAAATGATACTTAATCTCTTGCTTGTACAGTTTTGAACCTGGAGCGGCTGAATTGTTGTGTTACGTAATTGGCAAAGCGCCGCGTGTCCAACACGCCGTGATTCATTGCTCTTGTTATTCTAACGAGCTACATTAGCATGAGCAGCTGCTAGCTGCTGAACTTGTCGGCATTTTAAGCCATGCAGCGTGATGTATAAACGCCTCGCACCACGGACCCCCCCCACCACCCCTCCCCAAGACTCTATCACACCACCACCTCCTCTTCCTCGCTCGATTCTCTCAGCTCACTGAACTGAGTCAAATGTCTTTCCCACTAAATGATTTTTTTTCTCTTCTGCACAGTGGGAACGTTGCCATGGAGACACGAACCCCCCTCGCCCCCTCCCCTCCCACTTTTCTTCTAGAGCTGGTGCCATCTAGAGAGGCATCATGCCCAGTGCCCATTTTAGCAATATGAAGAAGAGACTCTTCAACCTTTACATGCATGATGCAGATGATGTAATATTATTTATGTCATAGAAGTAAATGGCTAAAAGGGGATATTTGTTATTGGGATAAAAAAAAAAAAAAAAATTACACAACGTATCGGTATTTGTATCTAAAAAAAAAAATAGCTCAAAAAGTAATCGGTATCGTATCTAATTAAAATTGTCCGGTATCGCCCATCACTACTTCACACACTGAGAAGCGACGCGTTCAGTGGCACTTGGAAATCTCAGTCCTCAGCACAACTCAGCTCCTGTACTGTACTACACATATATATATTCTATTCCTTGTAATGTGTTTTGATGAATTTTCGTTTTTCAGCTAGAATATGTTTATTTTAAAACAACTAGTGGGCGGCGGATCGATCCAAATATTGATAGTATTGATACCAAGTCCGTATCAGTATCGGATGGATACTAGCGTGGTTAGATCGATACAGTAGTATCAGTTTCGCGGTTGTATGTGCCGCTGGGATTTCGTCAAACAGGCGAAAGCCAGGTCGCCGGACTCGCCGCTTCTGTTTTTAATGCACTCAATAAAACGAAAAGAAAAGCTGTAACTAAAAACCTTTGTTCTGCACAGTTGGCTTCTTTTTTTTTTTTTTTTTTTTAAAAAGGCTAAGGGAATTGTTTCGTTGTTCACATCTTATTTATTATATTTCCACCAGTTGTTTGTTCTTTTCTTTCTTTTTTCAATAACAGAAAAGAAGTGCAGTGAAGGGGAGACATGTTGTTTTATTTTGGGATTGGATTCCCTGAACACACATTGTCCTTGAAAAAGAATTGGTTTTAAATGTTGAATAATATTTGTTGTGGAGGGATAATTTTGAACAACTTGTTTATTTAAGTAAAAAAAACAAAAACTGTTCCGGCATAAAAGGGATACAGATCCTCCTTTCTGCTTGACCTAAAAAAAATAAAATAAAAGGATGTAGGGGGAAGTATGGTGCGGGATTGGAGCTGGCCCCTTCCTATTACAACATAACTGTGCACCAGTGCACAAATCAAGGTCCATAAAGACATGGGTGACAGAGTCTGGTGTGGATTAATTTAACTGGTCTGCACATAATCCTGACTTCAAACCGATAGAACACCTTTGGGATGAATTAGAACCTTCTCGTCCAATATCAGCGGGTGACCTCACAGATGCGATTCTGGAAGAAGGGGCAAAAATGACCATAAACAAACTCCTAAACCTTGTGGACAGCCTTCCTAGAAGAGTTGAAGCTGTTATAGCGGCAAAGGGTCAACTGACATCATATTGAACCCTATTGATTAGGAATGGGATGTCACTTAATATGTGAGTCAAGGCAGGTGAGTGACTACTTTTGGCAATGTAGTGTATATATATAAATAAATATCGTAATAATGGTGAATTATCAGCCATATAAATACGATTTAAGAAAATCTGCGATGCACTGAATCCACAATAGGTGAATATAGTGGGGGATTACTTTACATGAAAAATTCAGAACTATTATGCAAAAAAAAACAAAAAAACATCTGCAACTTACCGTAAGGTGTTTTCTCAAGTTAGAAGTGGGCTGAAATATCAGAGTTTGGGCTGTCACAATTTAAGCGCTGCATGATGAAGCTGTTGTTTTTGAAGGCTGTAAACTATGAGTCATTTTGATCGCCTCGCGAAGGCCTACCTGCACAGTCATGTGACTGCCTCGTGTCGTCTTAATTGGTGGAGTCAAATGAGACAAGTGATCACGTTGAATTGGCGCAATGTCGCCCCACGCGGAAGTCGAAGATGGAGTCTACTAATAGACGCGCACATGCAAGAATGGAGAAATAAAAGTAGTGAACGGCATGTCGATCATTGTAACGGAGTAACAAGTAAAAGTAAGAAGTATGGTGCATTTAAAGTACTCTGACAAGTACAGTTTATCGAAAATGTTACTTCAGTAAATGTAACGGAGCAAATGTAGCGCATTACTACCCACCTCTGCAGATGTGTCTTCTTCTTCTTTGTTGTTTTTGTCTATTGTTAGCCTCAGCATCCTAAACATTGTACACACGTGTTGAAAAAAGCCATAGACACCAGCGGGCTGCATGATACATAGCTTTTATTTCCAACAGCATTGCTTCACTCTTCCCGGACTGAAACAATCACTCCCCGGCTTTAAAAAAAAAAAAAAAAAAAAAAGCATACTTGTGAATAAACCCTTTTTATTAAAAAAAAAAATAATCCAAATTGTTCAATATTAATCTTAATTCTGACACAGAGAGAAAACACACATTTGCCCCGCGTCTCATTATTATCGTTGTGGTCATTAGTTGTATTAGTAACGAGTTCATCATTTTTAAAATTGTATTTTATTTTATTTTATTATTATTATTTTTTTTTTTAGCTCCGAGCGTCACTTATGTCATTTTGCATCGGGTTGACATCATTCGTGTTAATTGAGAAGCATGCAGACCTCCGTTGCGACCATTCACAACACCACAGGGCAGCCTGGGTGGGAGCCAAGATGGTGGGACTGAGTCATGAAAAAGGATGGAGGAGGGAGGGAGGGTTAAAATGAGGTGGCAGCAATGGTGGATAAGTGCTGACAAGAGAGAGAGGGGTGAGAGTCATGGAGCCTTGGGACCACTGGATCCATAACTTTTCCACTCAGACAAAGCGGATCCGTAATGTACAAGTCACAGGACGCACACTCACATACAGACATCCGTTTAATTTCCCAGATGAACGCTTGAATCAAAAAGCCGACTTTTTCGTTCTTGGGGGTTTTTTTTTTTGTTGCCGTCTACCTGGGTTCTCGTACAGCACACTGAATAGCGAAGCACATCAGAGTTACACGACACTGGGAGCAAGAGGGCGGGAGGCCGGAAGGGCTTAGTGACATGGACGAATGCATGAGAAACAGCGGCTTTACACAGACTGCAAGATCAGTCGGTTGAGTAGTTTTACTGTATTTTGCTTCTTCCATGGCATGAAATCGATTCCATCAGTAGCTATAAAATGCTACTGTATGGCTCTGCAGTTAAATTTGAGGGGTTAACATATTATTGGGATGTGGGGAGGGGGTTTGTTTCTTCTTCTATGATGTACAATTAATCAAAGCGCCTCCTTGGTGATGGTCTTCAAACATTGAAGGTAATTACCGAAAACGCACAAAAAGACGATGCGACAGCCAGTGTGTGGCCCGGGGCTTCGGGGCACATTTATTTTCTTTTACAGGGACTCAATTCTAGGAGTACCTATATAGTGCAACTAGGTGGCGGTCTGGTTTTGCAAACAATTAACTTGATGATGTTCTGTCAGGCTGTTCGGTTTTACTGGACTTTCGTTTTAGCTTACCGTGGTAAATTTTGTCCACTTGATTAAGAGGTCTGTCCCAAAACCTTTGCTCCGACAAGATGGACACTATCATCTCACAAAGTTGTCCCACAGACACAAAGTTGCTGATAACAAGTGAAGTCAATTTAGCCGTCTGCTCTTTGCTGCCCCACAAGTCCTGAATCTACGGGATTTATGTGGCAAAATGTCGCCTTGGTGGTGTTGGGAGCCCTAGCTCAAACCCAAAAATCTTTACAGGCATCTTTCTAACATTGGGTCACACAAAGTTTCTGATTTCTGTACACATCCGTGGTCCATGTTTTTGGTGGGGTTAAACTCTTAGCCCCTAACCCGAGCTCTAGCCCCAACCCAAACCCTAACCTATGGAGTTTATGTGAGTAAACATTTTCTCGGTGGCGTCAAACCAGTCTTAACCCAGACTCCAATCCTAACCCTCAAGCCGTAACCCAAATTGTGATTTCATTGACATTGCAGTCCGAGTAAACGTCCGTGTTCTTATATCTGGATATTGTGCGCACAACAACATGGATCCTTGTGACAATGTGAGACAGGGCTCGTGGAAGTCTTGGGGGGTGGGGGGGGGGGAAGTCAGAGGGGGATAATGAGTTGAGGGGGTGGGTCATGAGCACAGAAGGTCACTAGGACACACAGGCATACATACATACACACACAAATACAAAACAAACACACCCACGAACACGGAAACACACGGATGAAAGCAACACAGATGTGTCACATGTATGACTTGATTCTAAAGCTCATGACTGGAAAAATCAAAAGAAAAGTCTTTTTTTTTTTTTTTTTTGGATGCATCGACCAGGGAAATGTCCAATAGTTTTTTTTGGGGCGTCCCTCGTATTCTTGGTACAAAACGGCACAACGTTCCATCCTGGGAATGGTAAAAGAAGATGCCATGAGGACAACGGGATGCGTGAGGAAGACGGACACAAGGTAACATGCTCAGGCCACAGTCAGTCACTCCTCGGCTATCGATGAAGACCACGTTGGTCCTCCTTCCTTTGGGGAGCGGGGTCAGTTGCATTGGACTCAGGGAAGGCCCGGAGAATCCAGCAAGTCCAGCTACCTTGTGTGATATGGTATGTCTTCTTTTCTGAAAGTCTGTACAAGAGGTTTGGTCCCACTCCAGGTGACCGCGTGAGAATGGCTTTGTTTTTTGTTGTTTTTTTATTTATGTGTGTTTTTTTTTTTTTTAAAGAGTTTATCACATCACACGCCTCCTAGATCAACAACTACATGTCAACTATGCACATACAGCAAACTAACTGTGTGTTAGTGTGTTTGTCTCCGCTGTTGCGTGGTTGTTTTTTTTTTTTTCCCCGTCGACGGATTGAGCAGAAGCACAAAACCGTCGACTATATCTGCTTGTCTCTCTTTGATGGAAAAAAGACGGATTCACAGATGAGAGGAGAGAAAAAGGAAAAGTCTGGAGGTGGAGCGACTGTGTGGACCTGCGGAAAAAGAGGAAATAATAAGGAACTAGGCCAGTGACAGCAGGCGTTTGTACTGGGGAGGGGAGAGAAAAGGCTTTGAGGCATTGCGTAAGACGTTTTCGAGAGCGCCCACATCTGACAGACTCATTGCACGCAAGGTTTTACACACTCGGGCCCAAACGTTTAACACCAACGCGTACTGCAGCACGAACACTCACCCAACCCCAACGGAATCCCAAACCCAAAACCGTCGCCCTAACCAAAGTATCAGCCCTCGCCCTCTGACTTAACGCTGCTGCTGACCCCAACCTACAACCCAAACTCAAGTCGTAGCCCCAATCCAAATCCCTACACTGAACCTTAACCTAACCCAAACCTTAACTCCGACCCCGACCCCAAAACCAAACCCCAAGCCCTTACACTTACACTAGTAATGTTACAGCCCATGTCAACTTGTTGTCCTTGTTATGCCATGCAGCAAGTGTCCACCCGATAACATGGCTGTTTGGGATGCCCTTGCATAAGTCACGTAACACGAATTCATTTGCGTGCCTCCACCTCAGAGCGCCCACGTGTGACGACTGCTCCATCAACCCTCACTGTCGGGGGTCCAGCGTTTACACACGTGACCAGTTTTTCTGCTCGCATTACGCCCGACAACGCGCAGCTCGAGGAAGTGTTGGCAGAAGTCCAACTAACTAACTAACTAACTACAAAGCAAACAAAGGATGCCAGTCAATAAACAAATAGACAACACAGATGCACAAAAAGTACTGACCCATTTAATCGGAGTGAGGACTGTCCACCACGATGTGTGGCTTAGAGGAGGGTGACGCTTCGCCCTTCGTCGACACAAACGTACCGATTGCTTTTTCCTGCCCAGAGAAATAAATCAATCAATAAAAACGTAGGGTAATGGAAGCGTTAGGTTAGGAAAGTGAGGGTTAATGCCAAGGGGTTAGCTTAGGTTTTGGGGTAGGCTTAGGCTTAGCATCACTTCAAACGCCACGCCAACAAATGTGCGCACGTTACCTCCACCAGCTGATGCCAGTGCTCTATTGGCTTGCGTGGATTGGCCAACATGGCAGTCCAGTGGTCCCTCCCCGGGCCATCGGCGTCGCTGCCAACGCGGCACATCCCTATCACTTCGTTATGACCGATACTGAAAAAAAAAAAAAAAAAAACAGACGTCACAACGACTCATGCTGGGCGGGCCCGCCAGCTCCACGACGAGGCTCACCAGTCGTAGTCCATCACAGCGATGACGATGGACACGCTCTCGATATTCTCATTTGGAATGTCGAACACCAGCGCCTCGTTGTAGGTGGGATTCAGCGTGTTCTTCTTGATGGAGGTCTTCCTCTTCTTCAGCCTGCGACCGTCGCAGATCAGTGAGGCCTTTACATAAGGGTCTGAAGGGAAGAGCAGAATACAGACGTTCCGTGAATTAGACCGGACCGAAATGTAAAAAGCAGCAGGTTGATTTGCTTTGTTATTCATTCGGCACGCCGCCCTGGGAAACGCACATGCCCACGCCGTTGTCTTTTTTTTTTTTTTTTTTCCACACTCTGTTTCCCGAGCGTCTGTCTTGCACTGTTGGGATCGCGCTGGCGATAATAGTTGCTATCTCGTTTATTCCGGGAGGGAAACGCTGCCAACACTAACGGCACTTCCGCCGCCACCGTTGTTGCTCCCCAAGTGGCGACTAATAAAACAGCTGTCCGTCAAAGATGGCGGTCAACAGGTGCACCTTTTGTTTGAGAAAGCTAGAAGGTTCACGTTGCTTTAGAGAAGCAAAAATAGACCTGACCTTTCAAGAACAGAGTCAGGCTCCTCTGGGCCCAAAACCAGACCAGGACCACCTTTTATAAAGAAAACCAGTCAGGTCTCATCGAGTCCTGGTCAAGTTCTTTATCAGAGAAAACCAAATAGTTCCAAGTACTCCTTTATCTGAGAAATTGGTCGGATACTGTGTAGTCCTTTACCCACCAAACTCGCTAGATTCACATTAGTCCTTGACCAGGGCCAGTCAATCGCAGGGCACGTGTAAACAACCATTCACACTCACATTCACACCTACAGACAATTTAGAGTCTTCAATCAACCTACCATTTATGTTTTTGGGATGTGGGAGGAAACTGGAGAAAACCCACGCAGGCTCGGGGAGTACATGTGAACTCCACACAAAGAGAGGCCGGATTTGAACCCGGGTCCTCAGAACTGTGAGGCAAACGTAGTCAACCAGTCGACCACGCAAGTTAATCCTTTGCCCAAGAAACTAGCTACCACCCAAGAAAAACAGTCAGGTCCACTTAACCATTTTTAGTCAGCTTTGTCATTTTTGTTCCATTTTAGTCTTTTATCTGTCTTTTCATCTGACAAACCTTTAGGTCTAGGTCAGTCCTTTCCCTGAGAAATCAGTCAGGTCCACATTAGTCCTTTTAGATCTATGCTAATGCTTTACCCGAGAAACCAGTCAGGTCCATGGTCTGGTCTTTTACCAGAGAAAACCAAGTAGTCCTTACCCCAAGAAATCAGTCAAGTCCATTGTAGTCCTTTTAGATCTATGCTAATGCTTTACCCGAGAAACCAGTCAGGTCCATGGCCTTCAGGTTTGTAGCCTTGATGACGGTGGCCGTGAGTCTGCCAGCAGTGGGCAGGTAGCACAGCGAGAAGTTGAGCTCCCCAAGGTCGGCCTTCTCCTGTGGGTTCAGATAAAAACAGAAGTCAAAGGAGTGTAGTGGTGGCGGGTGACAGGAAGAAGGTGGTTAGTAGATTTCGAGGGGGCTGGGTGACGTGTCGCTGTAAATAATCTGTCGTTGCCAACCGCAGGCGACGACTCTGTTGTGTTTTTCAGGCCTCGCATCCATTTAGGATCAATATTTCCTCCGCGAGACTGAAATTATTTAATAAATCAGACATTCATGAGTTGTCTTGTTGCATGAATAATTCATTTGTAATGGACTCTAGCTGTCTTTTTCTTCATCTGCATGCTGCACGCATCTGCCACTGATCAGTTGGCCAATGAGACGCACAGCAGCATGCACGTTGCTCGTCAAAAGTAACTTTGAAGGACCACACCAGAACAGCGCACAGTTGAGGGCTCAATGACTTAACGTCAACAGCGGATCAATAGTCAATATGTGAACGTGACATGTGCATTTTTAAAACACGCAAGTAGACTCGCATTGCAAAAGACGAGCTGTTAAAGAGACGATTTTATTGATCAGGCCCTGTGTCAGGAGTGCTCAGCCCTGAAATGGTTGTTTGATATGGTCGAATTCGAGTTTAACCAGTGCAATCTCAACATAAAGTGGTCAGTTAGGTCCTTTTAAATCTTTTCGGTCTACGTTTGTTTTGGGTCTATGTATGTCTTTTGCCTGTCAAGTCCCCAATGAGTCCTTTTAGTGCTCTTAAGGCCAATTCATACTTTCCGTGCCTGCATGTCCACAAGGTGTGCATTGGTCCATGTGGCGTCAATATTGTCATCTGCCCCTGTGCGGGAGGGTCTGCGTGGACCCTGCGTGGACCCTTTAGTTTACTGAGTGCTCTTAGATCTTTACCTGAAAGTCAGTTCCATATTATTATTATGTTTTTACCTGAGAAACCAGTAAGGTCAACATTAGTTCTTTTAGAGCTACTGTACATTAGTTCCTTCTGGTCCTCGTTTGTCCTTTACTTGAGAAACCGAAAATGTCTATGTTAGTTCTTTACCTGAGAAACCAGGCCGTTCCACGTTAGCCCTGTTAGGTCTACATTAGTCTGCCTAGGTTTATGTAAGTTCTTTACCGAAGAAACTGGTCAGATCCACGTAAATCCTTTTAAGTCTACATTAGTCCTTTATTCGAGATACCGGTCGGGACCAAATCACCACTTTGAGGTGGTCTTATTTGGATTTGGAAATGTAAACACAAAGTGGTCCAAGTTGAGTTTGCCTTAGACATAGCCTTGTAATGGACCAGAACCAAAATCGTGTTACTTTTCAAGACAAATGGCAAGAAACTGACCTTAGTAATGCGAACGTAAAGAGAACTGAATTGGGTTTTGGTTGCTTTGCCTTTGATCGGAGTTGGTAAGAATTTGACTAATGGTGGTGACTCACTGCCGTGCCCTCCACGATGTCCCTCCACACTGGTTTGTCTCCACTGCCCTCACTGAAGTCCAGCAGGTTGTCCACCACCACTTGTCCAATCAGGTCGTGGCGGGAGAAACGGTCAAAGTCATAGACGGAGAAGTGAAGCTTGCGGGAGTGGAGCTCGTTCAGAGGCACACCGAACTGGAACGTCTCGTTGAACACGGGGTTCAGCGTCTTTCTGTGAACCTACAGGAACATACACGAAACACAAGGAAGTCAAGTTAAACGGTGCTTCTTTTGTTGCTCCTTTTTGTGCTCTCTTATCTCTTTGTTTAACATCAGGTTCTCCAACCAAGTTCCAAAAGGTGTTGTCTTTTTTTAAATGACTTTTGGAGCTCTTGTCTCCTTGTCCATTTCCCAACAGGTGTTGTTTCTGTTTGCGCTCTTCTTTCTCTTTCCTATTTATCCGGTTCCTCAACCAGGCTTCAACAATTCTTCCTGTTGTCTTTGGTTATTAGTTTTTGCTCTTCTTTTGGTTATTACTTTTTGCTATTTTCTCCTTGTTTATCACCCAGTCCCCTCAGCAAGTTGTTGTCTTTTACCGCTCATTTCTCTCTTCTTCTTTTTCTCACCAGGTCCCCCAACTATATTAGAACAGGCTTTGTTGTGCTTTGTTATTACTCATTGATCTCTTATTTTTCCAATTGTTTATCACCTGTTTCCCCAACAATGGCCCATTGGGTTTTTGTGGCCTCTTTTATCTGTTTATCACCCGATTGCCCCAACAGATTGCCTAAGGTGTTGTTGTTGTCCTTTTTATTTATTTCAGCACTCTCTTTTCTCCTTGCTTATCATCAGGTTACCCAAACAGTTTCCGACAAGTGTAGTTCCCTTGTGTTATTCCTTTTTGCTCTCTCGTTTCTCCTAATTAATCTTTCCAGTTTCCAACAGGTGATATTGTCTTTTGCCAACCACTTCTCAGCCGGTCTTTGTTGTCTTTTGCGCTCCCTATGGGTATCACCTATTTCCCCTACCAGTTTCCAAGTGTTATTGTCTCTTTTATTGCTTTTTTTGTGTTCTCGTTTCTCATTGTTTGTCCTAGCAGCTGTTGCTGATGCCGTTATTGTTGTTGTCTTTGGTCATTTTGTTTTCTCTTTTCTATTCTAGTCCGTCTTAAACCTTGAACTATCTTTCCTAAGGCATGAAAAATGGCATAGGGACTGGCACAATTGCATAGGGACTGGCACAATGGCATAGGGACTGGCACAATTGCCTGGTTTCCACAGAAGCTATAAATTCCCGTGACCCCTTCAATGATGCTTGTTTCTTATCTGCCCGCTTCTCCAGCTGTTATCCCGTCATTGCCACGTAACGCTTCGCGCGTTTCATTCCCACAAATCCGGCCCACCAACCGGCATTTCGGGGAATTGGCCGAAAATAAAAGGGCCCACACATACTACACTATTGGCACTCCGCTTGATTAATTGCGAGGTCGTACCCACCGAAACGTCCTTGAGAAAGTAGATTAACCTTTCTGTTCTGCCACAGAGCGCAAAATTTAATTTCTCCCGCTTTCCTGCAGGGAGCAAGAATCTAATTGACCTCTGTTTAAAATGTCATTTTCTGTGATTTCCTGTTTGTGCCACAGACATCAAAGACGCTAAAACGAGCACATTGATGTCTTTGTTTGCTGCACTTTGCTGATTCGCTGCAGGAATTGAAGCGTTTGATGAACTAACAAAGACCACGACAATGTGCTCGTTCCTGATGCTTGCTCAGAGGATGTGTCACTCTCGCTTACTGTTAGCGCCCCATCATCTCCTGTTAGCGGTGCAAGCTAACGGGAAGCCGATGGAGCGGGCGGCGATGAGACAGCGGGCTCAATGAGGGCCTGATTCCATTAGACTCTGTTGCTTCAACACATATAGTCGGCACTACGCAAAATAACCCACATTCCAGAGAACAAAATTCCACTGTCCAGAGCTGCCCATTTTTGCAGCAAACGAGTTGAGCCTGGAGCCACTGCTTCAAGATATACAGTAGTGACTTCACAATATAACCTTGTTGATTCTAACAAATCCCTGTTTGGATGTTTACAGCAGCCTGTTCAAGCAGGAAACTAGTCGGGCCGGATTCCACTATCCTTCGTTGCTTCGACACAGCGACTACACAAGATAACCTAAATTCCATGAAGCTAAATTCCTGTTTCAAGGTCTGCATCAGCCCATTTAGACAGCAGCCTCGTTTGACCTGAATCTATTATAGTTGGTTGCTTCAATACACAGCAGCCACACACGATAATCTTGTTCATCCTAACACGTCCCACATAATGTGTCGCTATTTCTACAGCAGCCCGTTCATGCAGCAAACTAGTTTGGCCTGCAGCCATTATCCTCCTTTGCTTCAAGACGTAGCGACTACGCACAAGAATCTTGTTGATGCTACCAAATGGTCTACAGCAGCCTGTCAAGGCAACGGGTCTGACTCATTCGCCATAATCCCTGAAGACGTGCAAAACAGTAATGACACAACATAACCTAAAATTCCATAAAACGAAATTCCTTTTTTCCATGTCTACAGCAGCCTGTCCAGGCAGCAAACCTAGTAAGGCCTGAATCCATCATCCTACATTGCTTTAAGACAGTGATTACGCTAGATAACCTTGTTGATGCTAACAAATCCATATGACAGAATTCCTGTTTTGACCATCTGCAGTCGCCCGATGAGGTAGCAAACCTCGGTCTGGTAACCCTACCTTAGTCTGGAACTTCTTCTTGCGGTCGGGCAGTAGGTAGATCTTGACGTAAGGGTCGGAGAAGCCATTGGCGTCCTTGGCTGGCAGATCCAACGCCTTGAGGATCTTCACCACCAGCTGCTCCGTGCTGACACACGGACAGACACACAAACATACCCGTTTAGGCTAATACGGCAGACATGCTCGGCCCACACACACCTGGACTGGCTGTGTACACAAATAACAAGGTGGGAGGTTGCATGTCTCTGGAGCAACGGTGGACCAGAATAGCACTACACCGGCGTGTGTGCGTGTGTCGCTACGCTGCGTATTTGATTAGCAGGCGGCCACTAATCAGACCTGATTAGGCGGCGTCTGCGCTTGTTAGCCGGCGTGTCGCCGCTTCATTAGCCGCCCGCCGTGCACTTTGGGCTGACACGCCAACCAAGCGAACGAGTGGTCGATCGGCACACACGTGTTCACCTCCGTTAAAACACTTAGAAGCAATCGCATGGCATCATGGTGGAAGTGATTTAAATGACATTGGCTGCAGTGTGAGTGAAGAAATGCTGGAGCAATTCTGTTTATCTGTCTGCCGGGATCACCGCAGAGCAACCGGTACAGAGTTGAATCTAATTTAAAATTTTAATGAATGGTTTCATTTAAAGGAATCGCTGACTTGTACGCCTGAAAAGAAATGTTGTTGTTGTTTTTAGAGAAGAAAAGGTTTACAGAAAAAGAATCTTATCATTTGGAAAAATATCTTATTTTTCAAGAATAAGTTCATATTTTTCCCAAGACATAAATTACATTATTTTCAAGAATGAAGCTGGGTTTTCCTTTTTCTAAACACCTAATAATCTTTTAAAAAATCATTATTTTTAAAGAAATGTTATTTTGATTTAAAAAAAGATTTTGGATTTAAAAAAAGATGGGAAATGTTTTGTTTTTTTCAAAAATTGTCATATTTTTTAGCAAATAATTATATATTTTTTGTTTAAACATATATATCTGAGAAAAATGTCAATAATTTAGTTAGAAAAAGCTTGTAGTCTTATATTTTCAACAATCAAACCATTTTCAAAAATACATGTACATGCTCCCCGCAACCTGAGGTGACACAGGGACTCCCCCCCCCCCCCCCCCCCCCCCCCCCCCCCCCCACACACACACACACACACAGCTTGATAAACTGCATTCTTCCAAGCCGCCCTGCTGTGAGACTACCACAAGAAGACACCTAGGGGACCCTAAACTAATTAACATCTACCCTAGAAAACTGAACTCCCAAGCATCAAAACCCCCCAGATGTTTTCAACGGACCGTGTGTCTTTGAATAGGACCAATTGCTGGGACAAGGCGACACCCGCTGGCGTTGAGAGGAACTGCAAAGCCGAACCGGGGACTCATTCGCCGTTTAACCAAAGGAAAATTTTGCGATTGGCTGGCGACCAGTTCAGGGTGTACACCCGAAGATAGCTGGGATAGGCTCCAGCACGACCGCGACCCTCTTGAGGATAAGCGGAACGGTAGATGAATGAATGAAAGGAAAATTTCTGTTATTTCTGATATTTTACGAACTCTGCCGAATTATTCCAAATGTATGCCTTGATGTCTGTGTCAATGTGTCAACTTTACAAGCGCAGCTGCGAGATTTCAAGAACTGTTTGTCTTGATTTGACTCCAAGCAGCATGAAATGTGATTTGAACCATAAGCAGTTGATTTGCCAAGACTAACGTATAAACAGCCAGTCTATATGCTTGACCTGTGAGAGTAGAGAGTCCGGACTGGACGCGTTAAACGCTCACGTTTTCAACTTTAGTCCTACACACAATGTTCCATTTCCATTTTCGTACGCCTATTTTCTTCTTTATACCATTATTAGTGTTATTTCATTTTTTTAGTTAGATCCCCTTGTGTGTTTCCCTCTAGATCCCTTGTAGATGTCATAAAATACACCAAAAATTCCAGTCTTGGTTGTGTTTTGTGTGTGGTCTGAGTTTAAGTAGGCCTCTATCAACTACAACTCGTATTTCAAAAAACGTAGCAACGTTCACATTCTGAGACTGAGAAAAAGGTTTCTCGTCACTTTCCCTAAATTTTATACATCTAAAAAGTGACGTGGTGCCCCTTTACAAGACAAATTAGTTTGATTTTAACGATTAAAACACATGCGGCATTATAACACCACTTTAGCCAATCCAAAACCGGAAGAAAGTCATTTGTGGAAAAGGCCCAAGGACAACACTGGTGAGCGGAAGGAAATGATTCATAATTATGTGGGCAAAATGCTAAAAAAAAAAAATAGTTGTGTTTTTGTGAACGTAGTCTTAATGTAACAAAATATTTAGTGTTGTTCTGACTTAGATTATACTGCGATGTGGAAGTATTCTGCATCCCATTGAGAGCTGTGCCTAATATTTTGGTAGCCTTCTCCCGGGCAGAGAGCCTGCGAGCTATTAGTCCTCTCAGCATGATGCAGTGCCACTGACAAAGTGGACGCTTTTCGAAAACAAGCTCACGTGCTCCGCGGGACATTTGGGCCGCTAGCTGACTGGCTGGCTGGCAGCGGCGGCGGCGGCGGCGTTACGTTGAAGAATTGCAACGCCGCCGCAAAGTGCTAATGGTCAGAAAAGTAAAAGGCGGCACGTGAATTATAAATGCTGAGCCGCTTGAAAGCACAACAACACACGCACAGGCACACATTCACGCATGGCGGGAATTAGTCCGGCGGCGATTGGATGGCCTCATGATAAAAAGCATTCATATGGCCCATTTATGAGGGCGCAATATGATTTATGGTGTGATGCTCCTCACACTGTAGCCTCATTAACTGGAGCCAAGGCACAGTGAGAGTGTGTATGTGTGTGTTAGCATGTTGCTCACGCACGATAAAACTGACGGACATTGCCGGCGTCACAACAACAGAGTCAATATTTATCGTGTTCCTCCGGGAAACAAAGATTCAATCGGCAGGCCCATTAAAAGCCGACACACGGTCGGTGCGGGAGTCGCAGATAGCTCGTCTTATCTTTTTTTTTTTTTTTTTTTTTTAAAAAAAAAAAGGTATTTTACCCCAAAATAAATTGGGATTGAGAAATTTTTGTTGTTGTTGTTGTTGTTTTTCAAGATTTGTCCTTATTTTCAAATTTTATTTTGCGAGAAAAGTATGTTTTGGGGAGAAATGTTTTGTATTTTGGAAGAAAAATATATCAGAAATGTTTAAAAAAAATTTAGACAAAAAAGCTGTTATTTTCAAGTAAAAATTGTTGATCTTTTTTGCGAAGAACATTTTTCATTTTTAAAGAAATTTGAAACTTTTAAATTGGACTTTTTAATTTTTCAAGAAAAAAGTGCATTTTGGAAGTTTCAAGAACATTTTCAATTTTCAAGATGTTTTCATTTTTCAAGAAAACCATTTTGTGTTTTCATTTTGGGAGGAAAAAAAACATTCAAGAAAGAAATATTATGTTAAGAATTTGTCAAGAAAAAAGTTTTCGCATAATTTCAAGATGTTTTTAAAAAGGCATATTTTAAAGAATGTGGAAGTGTTTTCATTTTTCAAGAAAATATCAAGTTTTCAAGAATGTTAAAATTGTTAAAGATTTTTTTCAAGAAGTGTAGTTTTCCAAAAACAAACAAACAAAAAAAAGCATACATGTTGAAGAACAAATATTTATTTCAATTTAGATTTTTTTCTGAAAAAGTAGGCATATATATTTTTTTTTTTAAATAATAAATAAAGGTGTATTTTTGGAGAAATGTTTTTTTATTTTCCAAGAAAATAAAATCTTTTCAATAACTTGCTATATTTTTCAAGAATTTATTTTAAGGAATGTTTTTTTTGGACATCCAATATGGACTCCAATACGTTCAATAATAGTCCTATTTCCTTAGGGAAAGTGAAGCTATTTTCTCAGGAACAATACCTTTTTTTTTCAAATTTTTTTTAGTCTCCACAGAAGAGAAAGAAGATGGAAAAATACTAAAAATTAAGTTTTATTTTTTATTTTTTTTTGCATTAGCTTGTGCAAGCAGGTGTGCCTAATGTTACGTCCCGTAAGATTATCCCAGCATCACCGCAGGACGGTTGTGTGTCTTTTGCTACATTTTGTGTCGTAGGATGATTGTGGTGTTTTTGTCCAGACAATGACGACAACTGTGAGAGGCGAACGCAACCTTGGAGACGTTTTGGGAGGATTTGAGGCTGTTTTGAAGGCGGTGAGCATGCATAAAGTCAATAAAGGCTTAGCACAGATGCTGAGTCAGCAAATTGCCACCGACTTGGCCTGGCTGCACGTGCGTACGTGTGATTGTCACTCACTTGAAGGCGTAACGCAGCAGGAAGCTGATCTTGCCGCAGGCTTCGCCCTGCTTGCCGTCGCCCGGGTCGCCTTTGGGCCGGTACAGCTCGGGTTTGATTTGCCCGATGCTGGTCACCTGCTCCTTCTCCTCGCCGTGGAAGTCGGGGCTGGACAGCTGGTGAGTCATGGGCTTGGGCCTGAAAACACACCACGGAATAATATTTGATCATGAAACTCGAGACTAAATGCTTTAAAGAAAGTCGGAATCATGCAAGAATAAAGTCGGATTTAAAAAAAAAAAAAAACAACAACAACAAATGTGTATTTTGGGAAAAATAAATCACAAAATATGAAGATATTTTATAAAAATACACAGCAATGGCAGGGTTTTCTTTAATGTTTCCTTTTTCTTTCTTTTTTTGTAAATCTGAGTAGTGTATTTCATACACTGTGAAAAAAATCCCTCACACTTTGTTTTCTTTTTTCTTTTTTTAGAAAATAAGACTTTTTAAAAATAGATGATTTTACGTGAAAAATAAAAAATCCACAATTTAACAATTAATTTTTCCTTTGAGAATAAAATGCACAACCTAACAAGAATAAAGTCAGATGATTTTTTCTTTCCAATAAATATTTTCTTTGTAAAATTATTTTTTTGGGGAAAAAAAAGACTTGAAGGTGAAAAAAATCCAATTTGATTTAAATAAAAGTTGTAACTGTCCTAGTTTTATTTTTAGGAAAAAAGTTGTAAAACGTAATAATTTGTTTTTAATTTTATTTAAAAATGTAAAAAAAAAAAAAAAAGGTTTTAAAAACAGAATGTCCTTTACTTTCAAGAATAAAATCAAATTTTAGTCAGATTTTTTTTTCCAGAAAAAAAGTCATAATCCTGCAAATAAAAGTTGCATTTCCTCAATAAATATCTTTATTGTAACAAAAATGACACTTATTAGAAAAAAAATCTTTCATTGTATAAAAAATCTCATTCATTTAGAATTAAAGTTGCAATCGTTCAAGAATAAAGTTTTCATTTTAAGAGGAAAAAAGTAAAACTAAATATATATATATTTTTAATATTATTAAAAGAATATACAATATGAGTATTTTCTTCCTTTCTTTTCTTACTCTCTTTATTTCTTTTAGTTTGTTAATTTAAAAAAAAATATATATATATATAAATATATTTATATGACTTAGAAAAATGGAGAAATTCACCAACAGCAAAAGAAGGGCCATTTGTGTGAAATGGGTTGGCCTTTTTTTTTTTGCGCTCCATTTCGTAACGGATGCTGACTCGGCCATGAATCTTTATGACGTCATAAAATAACATCAATCGATGAGTTCATTGGTGATGTCATTGACGGTTTTCCTGTAACTGGAGGCTAACTGACCGGGCCGTGACCTGCTGCTGGGAGACGGCGTTGGGCAGGTCCTTGTGGGGGTGGGCGCCCCCCTCCGAGTTGGGGACGTCCGGAGACGTTTGGCTCAGCTTTAGGGTCCCTGAAGGTTCCGGTTGAGAAAAAAAAGGAGTTAAAAAAAAACACACATAAGTCGAAGAAACCAAGCAGCATTAATTACTTCCAGTACAAGCAGGGATTCTTTTTCTTTGGTCGATATTTATGAAGACCTTTTGTTACTTTTCAGGAGTTTTTTAAAAATGAAAATATCAATCCATCCAATTGACTTTCCTCCGCTTATCCGGGGTCGGGTCACAGGGGCAGTAATTTAGGAAGGAAGCCCTGACTTCCCTCTCCCCAGCCACTTCGTCCAGCTCTTCTGGGGGGGATCCCGAGGCT
Organism: Phyllopteryx taeniolatus; assembly: GCF_024500385.1. NCBI lineage: Eukaryota > Metazoa > Chordata > Actinopteri > Syngnathiformes > Syngnathidae > Phyllopteryx > Phyllopteryx taeniolatus. The sequence goes on along the minus strand of NC_084517.1, from coordinate 4,170,903 downwards.
TTAGTCCCTCCAGCGTGACCTGGGTCGTCCCGACATGTACGGAACGCCTCACCGGGGTGGCGTCCAGGAGGGGATCCTAATGAGATGCCCGAGCCACCTCATCTGGATCCTCTCAATGCGGAGGAGCAGCGGCTCTACTCTGAGATCCTCCCGGATGACCGAGCTTCTCACCCTACCTCTAAGGGAGAGCCCGGATACCCTGCGGAGGAAACTCATTTCGGCCCCTTGTATCCGGGATCTTTTTCTTGCGGTCTCGAGCTGTGGGTCGGTGAGGGTAGGAACGTAGATCGACTGGTAACTTGAGCGCTTCGCCTTTCGGCTAAGCTCCTTCTTCACCACAACGGGCCGACACAAAGTCTGCAGCACTGCAGACGCTACACCGATCCGCCTGTCGATCTCCCTTTCCATTCTTCCCTCACTCGTGAACAAGACCCCGAGATACGTCAACTCCTCCACTTGGGCGCAGGATCTCGTCCCCGACCTGTAGAGGGCACGCCACCCTTTTCCGACTGAGGACCATGGTCTCAGATTTGGAGGTGTTGCTTTTCATCCCAACCGCTTCACAGTCTGTTGCAGAGGCGTGTCAACCAGGACAGCCCCACAACATCCAGAGCCTTTAGGAACTCCAGGCGAATCTCATCCACGCCTGGCGCCTTGCCACCGAGGAGCTTTTTAACCACCTTCGGTCCCCGTGCTTGGTGAGCTTTCTCGGCGTGCTCCGGCAAACCCCATACAGGAAGGCCGATATTCGATCACAGAACCTCAAAACCGTAAGGCAGACGTACAAACCACTCATCTTCTGACTGGGAGTGACGTTGGTTATGTCCACTGGGAGTCATCGATGCCATCGATTGAACGTACCAAACCCGTTTTAAATGTTGGCATAAACAAGCGGGTCGCCATGGAGACACCAAAACATCCCAATTGGATATCTTTTAAGGGGGCCAGTCGGAGCATCGTGTGGAGCCCTCCCCCCCATAAGACTGACGACAGCAGTGCAGTGTGGGCTATTTATAGCACACGCACACTTTATATAGCTCGGTACTGTACATCGAAAGGACAATTTATTAGGGACAGCACACTCCACACGCAAGTGATTTCTCTTCGTTTTTTTGTAGAACCTCGCCTTAAAAGGGTACCAGGAAAATGTGACGTGTGACAGTTACATTAAATGCAACAAATCATGCGAGCGACTCGCTGTGGTGACCTCTGGCAGGAATATAGACGAAAGTCACTTCTTCTAATTACAGTATACAGTGGAATAAATACTGTGCCGCCTTCAAGAAAAACATTCCAAAAATTGTTTACTTTTACAACAACAAAAAAGACGATCAAAAATTATTTTCTAAGACATTTTTTTTTTTTTTTTTTTTAGAAAAACCGAATCAAGAGATTGGGCGGCATGGTGAACGACTGGTTAGCACATCTGCCTCACAGTTCTGAGGACCCGGGTTCATAGCCGGCCTCGCCTGTGTGGAGTTTGCATGTTCTCCCCGTGCCTGCTTGGATTTTCTCCAGGTCCTCCGGTTTCCTCCCACATCCCAAAAACATGCGTGGTAGGTTGATTGAAGACTAAATTGCCCGTAGGTGTGAATGTGAGTGCCAATGGTTGTTTGTGCCCTGCGATTGGCTGGCGACCCATCCAGGGTGTACCCCACCTCTCACCCGAAGGTAGCTGGGACAGGCTCCAGCACTCCCGCGACCCTTGTGAGGATAAGCGGTACAGAAAATGGATGGATGGAAAATAGAGATTTAAAAAAAATCAACAAAAAATGATTTGTTTTTGTTTATTATTAGTTCTTCATTTTCACCTTTTCCTCAACAAGAAATCTCCCTTGAATTTTAGCTAAAAAAATTGTGTTTCGTGCAGGTCTCACCAGCGTTGTTCGGGTACGAGTCCATGTCCAGGTAGGAGTGCTCCTGGGTCTCATGCGGGCCGCCCACCACGCCGCCGCCACCGCCGTCACCCCTCTCCAGCCCCACCAGGTCGGAGAAGTGCGGGTGGTGCTGCCCCTGCTGGCCCAGCGACGGGTAGAGCGATGACGAAGACTGGCCCTCCTTCCTCTGCAGCAGCGGCGGCAAGAAGGAGGAGCCCGGCGCGCCGCCCAGGCCTCCCATGCTGCCCGGCAGCAACCCCGACGTCAGGCTCAGGCCCCCGCCCTCCTTGTCCCGCCAGGGCAGCCAGCACAGCTTCCATGACACAAAGAGCGACACCGACAGCAGCACAATGCCGCAGAACGTCACGATCACCGACAGTAGGCTCACCGAAATCTCTGAAAATAACCACACAGACGATTTTAGTGAAACAAGACCTATGCCAAGGCGCTACAATATGGCATCATGTCATGGACACGTTCCCCAGGAAGGACTTCATCCTCTTCCCGCACACCACCTGGGAACACCATAAACCTGGTAACTAACGACCTAAATGATTAGCGCAGTCATTACAGTTTATATACAAAGTCACAAGCATACTGACAAACAACAAATGGGCTAAATGAATAACAAAAAAACAAACTACCCCAATTCCAATGAAGTTGGAACAAAAACAGAACACAATTATTTTAAAATCCTTTTTAACATGTATTCAGTTCAATACACTACAAAGACATGTTATTTTTTCATTGAATGTTTCTGATAAATATGATATTGATGATATTTGTTTTGCACATATTCGCTCATTTTGAATTTGATGCCTCCAACACGTTCCAAAAAAGCTGGGACAGGGGCATGTTTCGTACTCTGTTAAATCACCTTTCCTTTTACCAACACTCAATAAGTGTTCGGGAACGAAGAACACTAATTGTGGAAGCTTTGTCGGTGGAATTCTTTCCCATTCTTGCTTGATGTACAACGTCAATTGCTCAACAGTTCGGGGTGTCATGTGCTGTCCTGCAGTTCCATTATAGTAGCCTGGAGGGCTCTTTGCGTCCTGTCTCCCCCCCCCCCCCATCCCCCATCCCCCATCCCCTCTCTGTTTTCAGCACATCTCCAATCAGCCTCATCACCACCGGTATTTAAGCCTGCGTGTTCCAGGAAATCCACGCCAAAGTATTGGAGCCTCTCCTAGCGGTACCACGGCCCACAAGTAAGCCACTTAACTCCTCGTTCCCTCGTTAACTCTTGTGTCTCCTCGTTCCCAGTGCTCCCCTGTGTTCCTGACCCACGTCATTCCTGCCACCGAGCCAGCCGCCCGTTCTGTCCACTGCCTGCCACCTGTCCACGCCGCCGCCTGCCAACCCATCCAGGACCACCTCCATAACCTTTGCTCAATAAACTGCTCATCATTTTACATCTGCCTCCGCCTGCTCTTGGGTCCAGCTACGCCCCACATGTGATAGAATACTTATGCCACTATGGACCCAGCAACTCCGGAGGCACTGAAGAACGCACTCGCCCTCCAAGGCACCCACATTGGACGACAGGACAAAATACTGCAAGAAGTCACCGAAACACTCCACTCCCTTTCGCAACAGGTGCAATCCATTCAACCCCCTGTAAGTACTCCTCCCGAGCCAGAGGTGCATGAAGCCAGTTCATTCTTAATTGCTCGCTCGTATTCAATCTCCAACCGTACAGTTATCCCACCGAACGTTCCAAAGTAGCATATGTCTCTAATCTCGTCCGCAGCAAAATGGTCCACTTCAGTACGGCACAACTCCTCCCCGGTCCTCCTTTCGTTCAATTCCTTTTCTGCCAAACTCCGTAAGGTTTTCAATCACCTCGTTCAGGGCAAAGAAGCCACCCGTCGTCTGCTCACACTCAGGGCGCTAAGTCCGTCGCGGAATATTCCATCGACTTCCGTATCCTTGCTGGTGAATGCGGGTGGGATGACGCAGCCCTGAGGGGAACCTTTTCAAATGGTCTCTCCGAACAAATCAAAGACGAGCTTGCGGTCCGGGACGAGCCCTCCTCTCTCGAGGCTCTAATCGCCCTCTCCAGCCGTCTGGATAACAGACTGCGAGAGAGAGCCCGTGAGGGAGGGCAATGCTCACGTAAACACTCTCCCCCTCTGAGCACCACGCCGTCAGCTTCTCACCCGCCTTCTGCACCGTCTTCCGCACTTTCGTCACTCCCCGTTGTATCCGATGAATTCATACAAATTGGTCAAACACGTTTAGATCCACAAGAACGTCAGTGTCGTGTCATCCAGCGGCTGTGCATCTACTGCGGTCAATCCGGTCACTTTATTTCCTCATGCCCCCTCCGACCAGAAAAGACCAGGCTCACCGCAATCCCGAGAGTGTCGGAGTGAGCCAAATCTCTCCCTCGCACATAACCGTTCCCGCTTGGATTATCTTTTCTGCTCATAACACCCCCATCACTGCCCTTATTGATTCCGGTGCTGATGATAATTTTATTTGTGAAGAAATAATTCACCTGCTCCAAATCCTTCTCCAACCACTTCCCTCCCCGAAAAAAGTCACAGCCCTGGATGGCCGAGTAATTTCCCTGGTCACCCACCAAACAGTGCCCATCACACTCCTTATTTCAGGCAATCGCCACGAATACATTTCCCTTTTTGTCATTCCTACCCCTGAGACTCCCTTAGTTCTTGGTATTCTCTGGCTCCAACTCCACAACCCCGCCACAGACTGGACTTGTTTATCCATTACTGGATGGAGTCCTCATTGCCATTCCCACTGTCTGCTTTCTGTCGTTCCACCCTCAGAAGACCCACCACCCTCTGCTGCCCAAGTGGACCTCTCCCAAGTTCCAGAAGAATATGAAGACCTCGCCCCAGTATTCAGCAAGGACTTGGCCATCTTTCTAGCCCCCCCCCCACCCCCCACCCCTCCCCACCCCACACACACCCCCACCGCCCGTATGATTGCACCATAGACCTCTTGCCGGGAGCTCCACTTCCCTCCAGCCGACTCTACAATATTTCCCATCCTGAAAAAAAGGCTATGGAGGATTACATGCCCGACTCCTTGGCTGCTGGCCTCATACGCCCCTCCTCGTCGCAGGTCGGGGCTGGATTTTTCTTCGTAGAGAAAAAAGACACCACTCTCCATCCATGCATCGACTACCGAGGACTAAATGACATTACAATTAAAAATAAGTCACCGCCTACCTACCTACCACCTCATCCGTATCCGAGAAGGGGACGAATGGAAGACCGCCTTCAGTACCCCTCTCGGACACTTCGAGTATCTGGTCATGCCATTCGGTTTAACCAACGCCCCTGCAGTTTTCCAAACCTTAATTACTGACGTCCTCCGTGACATGCCTAACCGGTTCGTGTTTGTATACCTTGATGACATCCTCATTTTCTCCCGCTCCCCCAAAGAACACCGCATCCATGTACGCCATGTCCTCCACCACCTCCCCGAGAACAGTCTATACGTTAAACCGGGAAAATGTGAATTCCACCTATCCTCAGTACATTTCCTCGGCTACATTATTTCAAAAGGACAACTACAACGGGACCCCACCAAAATCCAATCATCGACTGGCCCATCTCCACCACTCACAAAGAACTGCAACAAAGAATTGGATTCGCCAATTTCTACCGCCGATTAATACATAATTACAGCAAGATCGCTATTCCCCTCACCAGTCTCATATCCACCAGCTCCCCCTTTCAGTGGACCCCGGCAGCCTCACAAGCATTCAATGAGCTCAAATCCCTGTTCACCACTGCTCCCATTCTGCGCCACCATGACCCTTCCCTCCAGTTCGTGGTGGAGGTTGACGCCACGGATTCCGGAGCTGGAGCAGTCCTTTCGCAGCGAGACCCCACGACCCATAAACTTCACCGCTGTGCTTTTTATTTTTCCCGTCGCCTATCTCTAGCAGAAAGGAATTATGACGTTGGAAACTGCGAGCTGCTGGCCATGATATGGGCCCTGGAAGAATGGAGGCACTGGCTGGAGGGGCCACATGGGAGATCGAGCAGGTGGTCAAGGAGGCCCAAAAGACCCAACCTGATCCCAAGACCGGGCCTCCTGTTTGTCCCGGATTCAACATGTTCAGAAGTCTTGCAGTGGGCCCACAACTCAAAATTAACTTGTCACCCTGGCATCACCCGTACTACCCAGTTCATTCAACAGCACTTCTGGTGGTCCAGCCTCATCAAAGACACCCGAGAGTTCGTTCAAGCCTGCTCTGTCTGCGCCCGAGGAAAGTCTTCTCACCGACCTCCAGCTGGCCTGCTGCGTCCCTTGCCAGTTCCCAGCCGCCCTTGGTCTCACATCGTTGTGGACTTCGTTACCAGCCCGCCCCCCTTTGAAGGTAACACAGTTATTCTCACAATGATCAATCGTTTTTCCAAGTGTGTCCATTATGTGCCCTCCCAAAACTCCCGTCCGCCCTGGAAACTGCTAACCTCCTTGTCTTACATGTCTTCAAACTCCATGGTATCCCCATCGACATAGTATCCGATCGAGGTTCCCAGTTTTCCTTTCGTGTCTGGAAGCAATTCTGCAAGGCGGTGGGTGCAGCAGCCAGCTTATCCTTGGGGTTTCACCCGCAGACCAAGGGCGGGCCAACTAAACCCTGGAATTGGAACTCGGCTGTGTGGCCGCCCGCAATCTCTACTCATGGAGTTCCTTCCTCCCATGGATTGAATACGCTCATAATTCCCTCACCAGGTCCGCTACCGGTATGTCCCCATTCATGGCTTGCTACGGTTTCCAACCTCCACTGTTCAACCTACAGGAGCAGGCGGTAGCAGTCCCCTCCGTACAAGATCACCTCCAGAGAATCCAGGCGGTGTGGAAGGACGTCCGGGCAGCGCTGAACCGGTCCGCGGCACGCAACAAGTAGCTCGCAGACCGTCATCGCTCCCCGACGCCCGAATACAAGGTGGATCAATCCGTCTGGCTCTCTTCCCCTTCAAACAGAGTCCCGTAAACTGGCTCCACGCTTCATTGGTCCTTTTCCTATCACCAAAATCATTAATCCCACTTCCGTCTAGTTAAAACTGCCACATTCCCTAAAGATTCATCCCACATTTCACGTCTCGTTGCTCAAGCCTGTCTCCACCTGCCTCTCCCCCCTCCCCTCTCTGTTTTCAGCACCTGTCTCCAATCAGCCTCATCACCACCGGTATTTAAGCCTGCCTGCTTTGCCATGGAGGACGTTAGTGACAAACGCGACCTTGGATTGTTCGGTGGGATAACTATGGTTGTAGGTTGAAGACTCGGGAGCAATTGAGGAGAAATTGGCTACATGCGCCTAGGTCCCCGGAGTGGGGCTCGGGCGGGGGGACATGAGGTTCTTTGTACGGGAGACGGGGTGGCTCGTAGGCTGCGGGCTCGGAAGGAGTACTTACTGGGGAGTGGTCGGATTGCATGTCCGGAGAAAGGAGGGAGATTTGTTGCGTGAGGGACTGTAAAGATTCCATGATTTCTTGAAGAGTTTTGAAGTAAGTAAGTTGCGTACTGTCGCCAAAGATGGACGAAAATGACAAAAACAAAGACAATATTAGAGAGGTAGGTTGCTTTGACCTGACTGATTAGAATACACGATCTGACTAGAGCAGTGATTTCCAACCATTTTGGAGGCAAGGAACATATTTTACAATTGAAAAATCTCACAGCACACCAACAAACAAACATGTCACAAAAAGTGGATACATTCATTACTGTATGTACTTCCTGCCATCTAATAGAAGACCATTCATTTGTTCTGTCTGTCACTATGCCTCACTGGCGTAAATAGATGAACAAAGATACATTTTTGATTGTAAATATATTTTTGGGAGCAATTAAGTCCACAAGTATATACAGTAAACGAACAGGTCATTTAAATAGACACATTCCTCCATCTTGTGATCGGATCGGTGATCGGTTATCGTTTTTTTTTTAAACTCGGTGATCGGCCCCCAAAATCCTGATCGTGTAAAGCCTAGTAGCCGCACAAGTGTGCACACACCCTTTAAATGGCTGTGTTCAGAATTCACCAATCCCATTTAAACTCATGTTTTAGGAGTCAGCACACACCTGACACCACTTTGAAATACCCCCGATTAACCCCAAATAAAGTTCAGGTGTTTTAGTAGGCTTTTATTTTTGCTTTCAAGCAGAAGCCTGAAGGTTTTGTGCTAACACTGGCTGCTATTTGGGACTGTTCATAATTCCCTCCCCAGTTCCACCGGAAGAAAAACAGCCCTAAAGCACGATCCTGTGAATTCCTGATTGTCTGGGAGAAATCACATGACTCAAGTTATCTAACTCATTGGAAAATGCTTCTTTCTCAAGGTCAGATTTTCTTAGGTCGAGTACGTTCAATCACTCAACGACGGAATCGGGAGCCTAAAAAGTGTCTGGAAAACGCTGGCTGGTCGCTGGCAGTTTTCCCATGATGCGCTCTGCCTGCCTGCCTGCCTGCCTGCCTGCCCGGCCTCCCTCCTGTGAATTATTCATCAGTCTCTGTATGTCATTAATCAGCACTTGTTCCTCAGTGATATGACTGCAAAGAAGGGGGGGATGGGAGGAGATTCAGGAGGGCTTTTTCAGATTCCCTCGCCTCGTTTAGCCCCAAGAAAGGGGGAACTGGCGTGCAAAAGGGAGGTGGAGTGGGCGGTGGTCCCGGGGATCCACCTTTCCACCTCAGGGGGACACAAATGAATACCGTTAGAGAAAAACAGAATAAACAGAGGGACGGAGAAGGTTATTGCCGAGTGCATCCGTTCCTGCTTTTCATTCGTCCCGAGGAAGTCGATGCGAGCGCGCGTGAAGGAGAGACGGGTAGAAACAAGATGGCGATGATTTAGGGCCGAGGCCAGTGAAGGCGATGAGAAAGCTTCATGTATTGATTGGGGGGGGGGGGGGGGGGGGGGGGGGAGAAGGGGAAAATTGAAGTAGTGGGCGACACAGGAAGTGTCGCTAATGCTCGGATGCGAGTAAAAAAAGTGCGTCGCCACTGTCGGGATGTGCCACCTTCCTGTGACACCAAAAAAAACATGAACACAAACCCACCAATCCATCCATCCATCCATCCCTCCATCCAGCCATCCATTTTCTGGACCGCTTATCCTCACAAAGGTCGCGGGCTAACACAAACCCCTCGTTTGGAAAGAATTACACACATTGTGACGTCATACAAGGATGAATCATCAAAAGAAACATGTATCATAAAAGCAAAAAAAAAAAAAAAAAAAACACAATCATTAAAGAGAAAAATAAAATCATCAGAGACTAGGACCCAAAAAAAAAAAAAAACAATCATCAAATACAAGAACAAAGCCTGCAACAATCATCAAAATCCCAAAAACAAAAAATCATAATCATCACAGATAAAAACAATGGAATAATAAGACAAATAACCAGACCAAAACAATCACAATCAGACAAAAACAATCAAAGACAAAAAATAAATAAAAAATAACCAAAAGCGAAATCTCAGACCAAATCTGAGACATAGAATACTCTACTGGACCAAATTGAAACTCTCGAAACTTGTTCCACTTGGAGTATTCGGTTCTATGCTGAGGGACTTCAACTGGAGACCACCGAACAGTGCTTGGGTTTTAAAATGTTGATTTGTTGTTGTTGTCTTTTGTCGCGTTATTTGAAACATACCGTCGCACCTCAACTGTCACTATCTATATTGTCTATTTTGTCGCTTCCTTGTAACTGTTCTCATGACATGCTGCTGACCTCTTGGCCAGCAGACACTTCCTGTCAATCACATCCATTTGCAACTGCTCTGGGAGTGTGTGCGCGTCAAAGACTTCCCCCCCGGCAGCTCTCTTCCCGTCCCTCAGAGGCCATCGCCTTGGGCCGCGCTGTGACATTTTCTTCGCAAATCTCACAAAGCGGCGACCGATTCGGGCTAATCGCCACGGCAGCGGTGCTAATCTGCAAAAGAGCGCACGGCTCTGGAACGAGCAACGGCGCGCGCCGAGTCCATCGGAGCGAACAATCAAAGAGCTTTCATAGCGAAACAAATGAGATGCGCCTATGAATATTTCATGCGCGAGCATCTTTACGCATCTTTTTAATGACAGACGCGCTTGGCACTCGACGCAGATAATACTGAACAAACATTGGATGGCAATGAGTTGTGCAAGTACATCAAATCCTCGTTTCCACCGAGTAAGGCGGTTCGGTGCGGTTCGGTTTGGTCGGGTATGAATTCCTCTGCGTATTCTTTCCACAGAGTCCTAAAACGTCAGAAATATGGTGTTTCACTTTTTGAGGTGTTTTTTTGTTGAAATGAGTTGTCTAGGCACATCGAATTCTCGTTTCTTCCAAGTACGGTGGGAGGAAAAAGTGTGTAAACCCTTTTGAATGTTTAGTTTCCATCGAGTAGCCCGGTTCGGTTCAGTTTGGTACGGTACAGATTTCTCAGTGTATTCCTTGTAAAGAGTCCTAAAATATCAGACAAATAACATCCCACATTCCAGCACTTTTTCATGTTGGTAACGGTTGCGCTACTAGAATAAATCTGTAAAATTCCGTTTGCTACGGTTCTGTGCTTTTCTTCTTACCTGCGTCCGGCTGTCTGTTGCGGCCCCTGAGCAGGTAGCTGAACTCCTGACAGAGTTCGCTCTGGCTGTACCCGCGGGGCGAGTTTAAGCACAGCTCCTCCACCAGCATCAGTGCCTTCTTGCACAGGTCTTCATCCCAGTCACCCGACATCCTCCAATCCGCATCGCACTCTCGCCCGCACTCGGCCAATCGCAGCGCAGCACCTCAGCCCACTGCCCGCCCCCTCCCTGTCCGGAGGTTGAGCAGAGAAGAGGCTCTGCCCAGGAATGTCAGGGCCGGATCACGCGGACCGAAATGACGGGCCCATGAAGGAGTGATGGAGCCCGCCGATTCACTTCGACTGCAAAAACAAATCAACAACGAAGAACGTCACATGTCTGTGCGCCCGCGATAATGTTTGATGCAAAGTTCTACTGGGAAGGTTTTGCAAGGAAGATGTATCAAAAGTTCTATTGAGATGCCTTGCTAGGAAGTTATACTGGAATGGTCCACATGGAGGTTCTACAAGGATGTTCTTTGGGATGCTAGACTGTGGAATTTTACTAGAAAGTTCTACTGGGATCCTGTACTCAGTTACTTGTACAAGGAAATTCAATTAGGATGCAGTACATCAGAGTTTCTCGTAGATCATTCTATTAGGTTGCTCGAATGTTCTACTGGGACACCGCACGAAGAAATTCTACCAGCAAGTTCCACTGGGAACATTGACAGGAAAGTTGTACTGGGAAATTTGGCTGGAAACTCTGCCTAAGGTATGTAGTAGGGGACTTTTACTAGGAGATTCTACTGGGAATTGCTGTTGGAATGTTGTCCTAGGAAGGTCTCCGACAAAATTCGAACGATATCTTGTACAAGAAAGTGCTGATAGGAAGTTCTACTGGGAACAAAGAATTTCAATTGGGATGCTTTACTAGAAAGTTCTCCTGGAGTACTGTGCTGGGAGGTTCTGCAGAAAGTAGAATCTACTGGGATGTTCTATTAAGAAGTTCTCCTGCAATACTGTACTAGGAAGTTCTACAGGTAAATTCTATTGCGATCCTATACGAACAAATTCTACCAGGAAGTTATTCTAGGGTGCTGTACTTGGAAGGTCTACCATAAAGTTCTATTGGGAATTTCTATTGGGATGTTGTATTAGCAAGGTCTACTAGGAAGTCCTATTGAGATCCTGTACTAGGAGCGTCTACTGACAAGTTCGACTTGGATCATGTTCTAGGAAATTGTGTGTGTGTGTAACCTTTAGCATGTCGTCACGTTGCTAAAGAGCAAAATGAGCGCCTTGCTTTTTATTCCTCCGGCTGAAACCTATCAGCCAATCAGCACAGACTTCCTGGAAGGACTCTCTCCTGACATCTCCTAAAAGCACACAAATGAAAGAAACCAATCAGTCTAAAACCAGAAGAGAGTTTAAAACGCCAACACGTTGAGTTAGCATGCTTTATAGCTCTGAGAGAAACTTTTGTTGTTGAACTAATTCTGTCAAAAAAAAAAAAGCGGATCAGAGCCAGAAACTCTCGCTTTCGCTCAGCCTGAACGCCTCCGGGGACAACTGCAAAACTGCCACACTCACAGGACACTTTATTAGGTGCACCCGCACGCACTACATTACAGCTTTGTCAAAAAAAACATACTATGCCAAGGATAGCAATGCTCACTTTCGATCAACACTGTCACAAGGCATGTTTTCACCGAGTAGAATAGTTCACTTCCGTTTGGTGTAGTACACATTTTTTGGCATATTCCTCATAATTGGATCCTGAAAGGTCAGACATCTAACAACCAGTTACACTGTCGAAAATGTAATAGTGGTTGAACTTACTTTCTCAAAGTAATATAACTAATCACACTTCAGCACTTTTCTTCATTTTGCATCAACACAACCAATCAATCAGAGGCAAAAGAGCAGTTCGAGGAGGGACCGGAGTGAACAGGCGATTGGTCGCCGGATGTCATTCGAGGAGATGTCTCTCTCTGAGTGGCAGCTGGCGGGCAGAGCGCTCGTCAATGCGTCAATCAATCAATCGGTCAATCTGTCAGCCGCGCTGGGCGCACGCGAGATCGAAGCGGAGAAACGGTCCTGCAGACTTTGAATAGTCGCAGACTGTCACGTCACGATCGTCTGACCATGTCGGGGAGAAGCGCTTAAGTCGAGTTATCTGGCCGTAACAGTGTGCTGTGGACTCCAGAATTGGGGGAACAACAACCACAAAAAAAAAAATAAAAATCAGCTTCCAGATCCAATACTGCAAACATGGAGAACCTTGCCCCACTAAATCTGTCTGAGTGACTTTAAAATGAGGACATCTCAATATGAGCAATGGCTGCGCGACAGCAAATGCCAGCCTGGAGGGGAACGGAAAGCAGGGTGGGGGGGGTGGGGGCAAAGTCATTGTTTACATCCACTGACGTCCTGGAGTAGCACTGCTAGGTTCACTTCAGGTCGCAACGGTATGCGTTTTTTTTTTTTTGCTCGAATGTAATCAGTCCCAAAATATCAGTTCCACCCCACTTTTTTTTTTTTTTTGCACACTTTCCCAATTAGTCCCAATTAGTATGGGACAATCCCGTTAATCCCCATGTCATACGTGTTGCAGCCATGAAATTCTAAGTGAATGATTATTTGCTCAAAAGCAATAAAGTTTATCAGTTTGAATGTGAAATATCTTGTCTTTAGTAGTAAGTAAATGAGGACCGTGTAGTCCAGTTTGTAGTCCAGCTACTAATAAAAGGGCTAACCAACTCGGCCACATCGTGCGCTGGTTTCTGAAGCGGAGCATTTCCGCGGAGCCTTTTTGTGTACGCGTGGCAACACAATACCTCCCACAGACGCTCCATTGACTGGCGCGCCGCTCGGGATCGATACACACAGCGGGCCGCCCGGTCGCAACCGTGCCGCCGGACAAGGTCGGCGTCACATTAGGGCGGACAAAAGGGAAAATCACCAGAAGATAATAGCCGGTCAGATTATGAGGCAATAGAAATGTACATGATGACCTCCAATGATTCATTAACAAGCTGCGGCTCTCATTTTTAACAACGCCACCCTGCCATTACTTGGTTTATAGAAGGTTTATAAGGGATTATTTCTAGAGTGGCTGGATTGGGGAATCTCTCCTGGCACTATGACTTGGATTCGGGAAGGACTGGATTAAGAGTAGGAGGGAAGAAGAGGACAATGGAATTTCCCTGCTCGGAGATTACGATACAGACAAACAACAAATCCCAACCCAAGTAAAAGGTTTATGAGGGATTATTTCCACAGTGATGGGATCATGAAATCTCTCTTTTTGGGGGGGGGGAGGGGGTGATTTAGGAAGGGCAGGGTAGAATTGGGAAGAAAGGGTAGACATTCGGATAAAATCCCAATCCGAGCAGAAGGTTTCCTCTGACACGCTGTACAGCTCTTTGCTTACAAAGCGCCGATCACTTCAATTGCGCGTGTGGTTTTGTTTTGTTTTTTGAATTTTCGATTGCTTCTGTCTGGGCCACCTTCTTTCTGGTATTTTCGGTTCACAAACAGGCCGATTGAATACTTCGACGGATGGGATGTAGAGGTCAGTACTTGTCTTTTTGTGCTGTGACAGACCGCTCTAGGTCCTATATGTCTATAATACACACACAGGCTGCCATGTTCTGCTGTAACAGGAAAAGGAACCTTTTTTTTTTTTTTTAACGCCGCCCCGTGCACGCGCACGCGCACACGCGCTATTTGCACGAATCCCATTTGGTGGTCAAGGTAAAGGGGCGTGGCCCCGCGGGAGCTGCGAAAGCAAGGGAGAGGAGACGCTTGACGGGCGCGCGCTCGCACGCAGAAGGCAGGTTGACGTGCGCGCGCGTCTCCCGAGAACGTCTGCTGCTGCTCTTAAAAATTTTTTAAATAAAAATACATGTGCAGTCGGCAAACGTTGGCGCATCCTCGCTACGTGCAAAAAAAAAAAAAAAAAAAAAAAAAAAAGCAACATAAACGCCATGCGCGCTACACGGAAAACACTAGATGTGCGCGCGCACGTTGCGTGACGTATGCGTGTGAGCGTGCGCGCGTGCCTACCGTCGAACGTGCACGGATCTCGCCGCTTGCCGCCGTCGCGTCGGTTGAAAAATGCGGGCGAGAGCAAAGAACGGACGCCCAGCAGCTCCCCCACCTCGCTCGCGTCCTCTCACGCTCGCTGACGAGGACGCGGAGAAATGGAGCAAACGATGGCAGCCCTCCTGCTCGCTCGAATATTCCTCACCCTCCTCCTCCTCATCCTCCTCATCCTCATCCTCCTCCTCCTCCTTCCTTGCTGGATGCTTGCTCTCAGCTTCCCTCCCTGTGCTCGGAATACTAATTCCCTGCCTCGCTCTCCCACTCCTCTCCCTCTCTCTCTCTCTCTCTCCTCTACTAAAGACACACTGATGTATGGGAGGTGTTTCTGTGTGTGTGTGTGTGTGTGTGCATACGCGTTGTGTGTATATCGGTCTGTGGGCAGCACCTACATATAGCATCTGTGCTATTGCAGCTGCGATTAGGTGGTTAGATCGTAATTATAGTAACAACAGTGCTGCCGCTGCGGCATAGGTCCCTGGAGACGCGTTGATGGTGGTAGTGGTGGTGTCGAGTGCTGTGCGTGCGTGTGGTTCCAGTATAGTTCTTGGAATTGCAAGTATCGCGATACGGCTGGTAGCGCAATACACATTTTTCTTCGTTGGTATTCGCCACTTTCTTCGTCAGGGTCGGCGGACTGGAGGCATCGGAAGTGGGAACCGACATTTTTAAATTTGAACCATTCCAGGAGAACCGGAACGTCAGTCCCGGTTCCAATCGGTTCCCGATTCTCCATGCCCCGACCCTAATGGCGATACTGATAGTATCACAATACAAGTTGTTTAACCACACCGTACAGCTAGTACCGAGTACCTTGTATTACGATACTGCCAGCATCACGATATAAGTAGCATCACGATTCACCCACTATAACAATACAGCTATTATCACGATGCGGCTAGTCACATGATACATCAAGTATCACAGTACTGCTAGTGCCACGGTACAGCTGGTATCAGGTTTGTACAATTGGCTGGCGACCGGTTCAGGGTGGCCCCCGCCTCTTGCCCGAAGATGGATGGATGGCATTACAAAATGTGGGACAAGAAAGAAGCGCCACAGGTTAGTTATCTATTATTTCATTTTTTTCAGCAAGTCACCAACATCTCATTGAGGCTAACGAGGCCCAGGGAACGTGCCTGTTTCCTGGAATGGCGCTGCCCTCGCACGGGCGCCGTTCCGTCTGCTTTTCTGGAGAGAATCTGATTTGATTTGTTCATCAGGTGGTGAGGAAAATGTAATTGGAATGTCAGCGAGATGTCCGTCTCCGTAACGTACGGCATCCATCAGGAGAAATCTCATCAGAGTTATCAGACAAAGTGATTATATGGTTGGGGGGGGTAGCGGCTGGGGGTTGTAATCCGTCCCTGCGGAGCGTGTGCAAAAAGGGGCGCCTCAGCCTCGGGGGCTGGGCCCCACGCCAGCCTGCTCTGTCATTATGTAAGCGCCAGAAAAGTGGTGCGTTTTCCCTGGTAAGGATAAGTGGTACAGAAAATGGATGGATGGATGGATGTCAATTTGATTGGACAAAATCTAAAAATGCAACATAGACAAACAAGTACTGGAGGCAATGAAGCCAGGTGAAACGCTACGACTACCACGGTATCATGGTAGCGCCAGTGTCACAATACTGCCAGTATTACGATACAGCTAGTATCAAGACACCGCTCGTGCCATGATACAGACAGTATAACAATACTGGTACATGATATCATAATCATGTTGTTAAGTGAATCCTACGCTGAGTGTCAATTAAAAGTTAGCATTGTTAGCTTAGCTTTGAGCTCAGTAGAATGTGCAGGCATACTGTACCTAATAAAGTGAGCACAGAGATTGGCCCTCGTCTCAGCATCGGCATTTTTATTTTTTATTTTTTCTCCCGATGACGGACAGCCGCCTCCTCGCTAACGAGCTGTCGGGCCAACTTGCCGATCTGTCACTCACGCTGTAAACAGGAAGCGGCGGCACGAGCCAGCAAAGCTGAAGCGTGGGTTGCCAGCACCCGGGGCCAAGACAACCGATTTGACCTGGTAGCACCCTGCACATATGTTTGGGACAGAGCGACACAGGAAAGACTGCCATTCTGGTTCGAAGTGGCCATTATGGTTCGGTAGCGACCTCAAGAATACAAAACAAATCAGCCCCCAAAACCAGTTCCCCTCTGCAGCATGAAATTTGGTAGACATCTATCATGAGTAGACCAGCCCCTGAAACCCATAGCACCTATCAACATGGAATTTGATGTCCATCATGAGTAGAACTACAAAAAGTCACAGCCATCTTTTTTTTTTTTTTTTTTGGCTTTGTTTACTGTGTTTGTACCCCTGCAGTGTACAGCCACAATTGTCTGCTAATTGTGGCTAAACTGTGACCTACGCCAAGTGTCACAACACATACTGAGATACACGACAGAGACAGCAGGGGAGGAAGAGGAGGCTGGCGATGAAGAGAAAGGAGGAGTCCAATTGTGAGAATTTAAAAAAAAAACACAAGCGGCAACAACCAACTCAGAAAGGTTAGTGGTGTCCTCCTGCAAAACAAGCACTGGTGTGACAGCACTTTAAGGAGAAAATCATCTGCTCAAAAACACACACACACACACACACCAGTTATATTTCGATATGCCCTGATATTCCCTCAAGTATAGCAAAACTCCCAAGTATTGTGATACAGACATCATACAATACAGCTAATAACATGGAACGGCTAGTATCACAATATAGTTAGTATCACGATGCAGCAAGGGTCACGATACTGCTGGAATCACGACACACTGTATTAGCTCGTATCACAATGGTAACGATGTGACAGTTTTGTGTAGAATGTGAGGAAGTGGACAAAAATAATACCTGCACCTCACAGGCATACATTGTATAATGGCATTAAAGTATGAAGCTTTTCAATATAGAGAGTGGGCCCTGGATCTATAGTGGACCCTTACCCTTACTCATTACTCAACCATTTTTCATGAGGTTTACTTTTTTTTGTCAATGTCAAAGCATGTGCTATTAATACAGACCATTTGAAATAAGGGCAAAAAATATATATTCTTACCTTAGCCTCGTCGTAGGCCTGTAGCTCAAAGAGGCGTGTTGTAGCTATGACTGCAAAAGACCAACGTGGTAAAAGCATCCATGCTACTTCAACCACTTCCAAATATGGGCAAACTTGCACCGGACGTAGCGAGCAATCCTTTTCTAGGATTGTAGACATAAAAACAAAGAAAAGGAACAGACTTAGTTGGGAAAATGATATGAGTGGGACTTGCCAAGGTGACAATCAACATCAAAATTCACTTTCATTTACGGTAGATTTTCATTGAACTGTGTTATGTTTTTGTTTTTGTGTGAAAAGCATTTTTCTGTTGGTTTTTGTTCTTTCTTTTGTTCATTTTGTGCATAAATAAAATATATGCCTGTTTTGAATTTGACATAAACCATATTTTATGTTTCCCAATTACGAAGGGTTCTGTGAATGCGTGTATGAAAACTTGTGAGGTTCAGTACCTCCAACAAGGTTAAGACCCACTGGACTAATATAGTATACAAGTATTACGATGCTGCTAGTATCACCATACAGTACTCTGAAAAGCATGCAGCGTTAGGACAAAACTATTGGGACATGTACAGGAAGTGAAAAGTGAAGAGAAAGATACGTTTTGTAAGTATGACAGCCTCTACTCATCTGGGAAGACTTTATACTATTTTTAATATAAGATGGAGGGGGTGGGGGGAAGCAGGAGAGGCACAAACATCGTTATTAAGTCCACTTCATCTTCTGTCCCTCCACACACTTTCCACTGGTGGACAATTAAATGGCCAAAAAAAAAAAAAAAAAAAAACAATTACGGAAGTAGAAATGGCACCCAAAAAAAAAAAAAAAAAAACAATTAGGGAAGAAGTATAATCTGCTTCTGTTCCTGTGAGATAATGGAAGGGCAGGAACTTCTGGAGTTGTTTTCGGGCCACTGCCGCCTCCCAAAGTCAATTAACCGTCAGCGCTGATAATTTGACACATGAGCATTCGGTCGCTCGCTCGCTCCTGGCCAGGCGGAAGACAACAACATCATCAACAACGCCGTTCCACGTCAGTCCATCTGCTCTGTCTCCTCTCGCCAGAGGGGACAGACATGCCGAGGCGACCGTGGCTCAGAAATGTTGGCTTCCTCAGCGGAAAACCAGAGCCAGCCAGCACAAGATCACATTTGTCTCGATAAACATTCAAGTACCATGGTAAACCTAGTACTACAAAACAGCTAGTATCACAATACCACCGATATCAGAAAATGGCTGATACTGTATCATATCATGGTGTCAAAATAATGCTAGTATCACAATACTGCTGGTAGAAACACGTCACGTATCACGGCACAGCTAGCGTCACAATACAGCTAATATCAAAACATAGCCGTTATTACGATACTGCTAGTGTTACGAAACAAGATGTTAGCACACTACCACGAGTGTCATGATAAAGCTAAGATCACGGAATTCCTAGTATACAAGTACAAGTAGTACCAAGACATCGCTAGTATCACGTTACAGCTAGTATCACAGTACTGCTAGCATCACAGTAAAGCACAGTAAGGCTAGTATTACCAGAGCTAGTATCTTGACAAAGCCAGCGTTAAAAAAACAAAACAACAGTTGATATCACGATACTGCCGATATAACTGAATTGCTAGCCTCATGGTACCGCTAACTCACGACACAGCTAGTATCGCAATACTTCTGGTTTTATGATACTTGCTAGTATTAATACAGCTAGTACCACAACACAGCAAGCATCACAATACGGCTAGAATCACGATTCCGTTAGTGTCACGAGACAGCTGGTATTACAATACCGCTGCTATCAGGCTAGAGCTAGAATAAATGCTAAAATGCTAAGATCTCAGAATTCCTAGTATCATGATACAGCTAGTATCACGGTACTGCTAGTATCACACTACAGTACAGCTAGTATTAACACAGCTAGCATCACGACACAGCCATCGTCACAATATAGCAAGCATTACAATACCGCTAATGTCATGACACAGCAAGTATCGCAATACTTCTGGTGTCATGATACTGCTAGTATCACGAGACAGCTGGTGCTACTTTCTTAGAAAGGCTATTATCCCAATACCGCTAGTGTCATGCTATAGAAAAAATACTGAAAAGTAGGAAAAAAACTGGAGTTTGGAGAAAATTGAGACGCAAGAGATGTGCGGCACAAGCGCACATTTGGTCTCACTCAAGCTAGGAAGTCGCAGGTAAACAAACTGATTCGACGGCAATAGCAGACCATTCATCACCATGGCAACCCCAGTTAAAAGTAAAAGACCGTTGACCTTTACAGCGACTGTTAGCGCTTAGGTAGCATCAGTGAGCTAAAGGTCTCCTCGTGATTAATCGCCACCGTGGCTAACCAGCCTTGTAGAAATAATTCGTTCCGGGACGAAACCGTCATGGTAGTATTTACTCGCAAAGTCATACAAGAGTAAAAATAAGTGAATCCGTGTTCACAGTAAAACAATAAAACACTTATCAATCAACTGAGTTAGCTGATTCCATGCATCCCATTACAGTGCCACAATGTCACTCATATCACAATACCGCTAATATCATGAAACTGCTAGTATTGTGATCCAGATACCACAATGCCGTGAGTATCACCATACAAGTAGTGTCACAATATGGCTACCTTGATACCACTAGTATCATAATTCCCTTAGTATTGCTATATAACAATCTTGACGCTGCTTGTGTCACAATACCACTAGTATCACAAAACTGCTAGTATCACAATGATATCAATCCCACTCGTCTGATGATATATGTAGCTCGTATTACGTTACAGCGAGTATGATGATACGGACGGCATTCCAATGCCTGTCAACCAAGGTTGATCGTAATAAGTACAAAATATTTTAACATTGCTGAAAAGTCACATACGGTACACATTTGGCCGAGGCCTCTTGCCTCTTAAGAGCCTGCCCCTCCACCCACCCGGCGCAATCCCCTTTTCTGGCGTCGGCAGGTCACGCCTGCCGCCACCGTCGCTCTCGTACGTCTTTTTCTGGTCGTGATCACCCGTTGCCGTGACAACCTTCCTCCCCTTTCTCGTCGCCCACTGCTTCCGTTCACTCCAGAGCGTCTGCCGCGACTCCCCCGTCACCCGTCGCTCACTTTTCCTTTCTTTTTACACCCCACACAAACACACGATTGTTAACTAGCATATCGTCATATTGAGTTTTGGACAAAAGTATTGGAACGCTTACAGGAAGCGATAAAGGACAACAAAAGCAGCGTCCATTATAGTACACTGAATGACCGGAAATAGTGAAAATTTGCGAATAATTGATGCTTATTACAATGAACATTTTGAAAAAAAAAAAATTCCCTAAAAAACCTCGAATAAAAATTTTATGAATCTAAGAATATTGACAAAAGTATTGGGACAACTACAAGAATTGAAAAGTGAAGAAATTATTTCCATTATTACTGTAAAAAAAACAACAACAACAACAACAACAAGTAAACATCGAGCCACCTCATGGTGACAAACATACAATTGTTAACTTGGAACAGAGTGCATCAGAAAACCAAGCTATCACCGCACTGAGTTTTGTATAAAAGTAGTGAGACACCTGAAGGAAGCGGAAGGAAAACATATTTAAATAAACTCTGTGATGACAAACATACAATTGTTGCACCACATGCTGCTTCACCAAGACACTATTATTTGCTCCGGGCCGTCTGGCAGCCTGTTCTGATATCCATCCATCCATTTTCTGTACCGCTTTATCCTCACAAGGGTCGCGGGCGGGCTGGAGCCTATCCCAGCTATCTTGGGGCAAGAGGCGGAGTCCGCCCTGAACTGGTCGCCAGCCACTCGCAGGGCACATAGAAACAAACGACCATTCGCGCACACATTCACACCTAAGGGAAATTTAAAGTCTTCAATCAACCTACCATGCATGTTTTTGGGATGTGGGAGGAAACCGGAGTACCCGGAGAAAACCCACGCAGGCACGGGGAGAACAACTCCACACAGGCGGGGCCGGGATTTGAACCCCGGTCCTCAGAACTGTGAGGCAGATGTGCTAACCAGTCTTCCACCGTGCCGCCCTGTTCTGATATATACACATTGATTCATCGGAGGGGGGGAAAGTCCACTCGGCATCGGGAGATTTGCCAGCAGGCATCTGCAGGGATGCCTGTTACAAAATGACGAGTCATCAAAAACGCAACTAGAACCCATGAAAGATGACGGATGACACCTTCAAGTAACGTGGGAATTCCGGAACACTTAACGTCATATTAGAATATGTGGTTGAAAGAATGTTTTTGTCGGGGTAGTGAATGATTTAGCATTAGCGACTTAGCACGTATTTTACACACACACTTTGAGACACGTTTGCCTTGTGCCGGCGCTGTGAAATTTATCGATCGTTGTGGTGCGCGCTGGCCTCGTGTCATCAGTCGTCTCCACGGTCTGCACAAGCCAGGAGACTAATTTCATCCTGCGGGGCCTGCTCCTAATGCGTGAATCATGGCCCAGGCACGTCAACGGCCCTGTGACTGTGTGTGTGTGTGTGTGTGTGTGTGTGTGCGTGCGTTGGGGAAAAAAATGTGTAATTGCATTCAAATGTAGATGAGATTTGAAAAATCGCCGCAAAAGCTCCAATTTTCTTTTTCATATCACTTCGCACTTCTAAAGGCAACGCTTGTGACGGGCTCTTTCTTCCATTCCGCCGTAGTCTCTAACATGACATATATTTCCAAATATGCCCTTTAAGCGCCACCTTGTGGTGCAATCTGTTAGTTTTGTCGGAGATTTTGAAAAGGTTCGACTCATAGTTACACTTTTGATCAGACAAAAGAACAGTGACTTATGTGATTTTAGTTACACATTTGTGACTTTAGTTATTACACATTTTGACTTCAGTTACGCATTTGTGACTCAAGTTACACATCTGTAAATCTACTTTTCTCTATTTTATTTATTTATTTATTTTTTTACATATTTGGGGATTGAAAGACTCATTTTCAAATAGTTTCGCCTCCAACAATGGCCCCATATCATGAGTGCTTACTCGACCGTAACATTTGATGTTTCACAAGCGGCGTTTGCGGCTCGTCTCATAGCTTACCCAGAGGACGTATTGCCCTGTAAACTGCAGGGGAGCGCAATGGATAAGCATTTGGTCTCTGGAATGCAATTGTCCTCTTTGAAGCTGAAAGTTGAAAGAGAAATCGCGGTCAACACTTCTGCAGGCATCCTGCTATGCTGGGAAAATGTGCTTATTAAAAATGCACTACAAGGGCAGCCATCGTCAAATATCCCGAACGTAGAGATGCCAACAGGCCTTTCTTGTGCATCAAGGATTTCTTAGACGTACTGTAACTGTAGACGAGGAGGACGCCATTCGCAAGGTGCCGCGTGTTTGGCTGGGCACGGCTAACGAGCAGCGATTAGATGGCAGCCAATTAACTGTAAGCAGCAGACTGAGACCAGGAAATGAAAAGGATGTGAACGACTTGGGAATGGCGCTCGACGCTGTTAACATGCTGCCGTGCTGATGTGGAAACGCTTTGTGTGTGTGTGTGTGTGTGTGTGTGTGTGTGTGTGTGTGTGTGTGTCGCTCCGATAAGCGCACCACACGACCATCTGGCAGGCGGATGCTGGAGTGTTGGTTAACCTTCTCGCTGCCAGCAGGCGCCTCCTCCTTCTTTATGTTTGATTAATGGATACATTTATTTCCGTCCGTTTTTTAATTAGGAAGCTGATTTGAGAGTCAATCAGGGGCAAAGGTTACTTGTTCTTAATGGTGATGTTGTTAAGGCCACGATAGTCCACACATGGAAAGAAGCCTGCCCCCACAT
The DNA here is from genome assembly GCF_024500385.1 of Phyllopteryx taeniolatus. Classification (NCBI taxonomy): domain Eukaryota; kingdom Metazoa; phylum Chordata; class Actinopteri; order Syngnathiformes; family Syngnathidae; genus Phyllopteryx; species Phyllopteryx taeniolatus. Next base: position 4,147,504 of record NC_084517.1, on the reverse strand, counting down.
GTGACGAGGAGGGCCGGATAATGCCTGAGGATTCGCTGAAATAGGTCTCCATGGATCTCCCGCTCCGGACGAGAGATGTTAAAAAGACGGTTGCTAGGGAGCGGTGCACCGGGCTTTAGCGCAATCGTAAGGTCTGTGCGGGTGTAGAGCGGTGGCATGGCGTTTGCTGAATACCGGAGCAAGGTCATGGTAGCTCACGGGAACACGCGGCAGATGCTCTGACTTCAGCCACTGCGGCAGATCGCAAGCAGTTCTCAAGATCTTGGGCACAGTCCAGTCGTCGCTGGGGTCACGGAGCCAAGGCCAGGCAAGCCAAGCACAATTGCAACTTGAAGGCAAGGAAAAACTTAAAACCTCCAGATGGTCACTTGATAGCTTAAAGGAAACAGGAGCAGGAGCAGAAACGGGAGATGATTTTTGGGAGTGGTCAGAGCCTGTAGACGAATTCCCATCTGTTTAACTAGGCGGTGGTCAATGAGATTTTCATCAGCTCCAGAGTCGACTAGGGCTAAAACGGGCAGAGACAGTTCATTCCATCTTAAAATGGACAGAAGAGGAGAAACCTGCATTCTGACCGACTAATTCCTCCTTTGTTGGAGAGTCTGCCGGTTTGATGGACGTGTGGGACAGTTGGCGATGTAAGCACAGATTAGTGGTCCTCCTGCGCCTTTTCCCCAAATCTGTTCGGCCCAGTTGCATGGGTTCGCCGAGCTCCAGAAGCGGGGCTGGCGACGAAGTCTGCGGCTCAAAAGGAGGATTTGGGAGTGGAGCGGAAGGAAGTGAGGTCGGCGGAGTCTGTGACCTCGAAGTTGCGACAATCGAGTCTGATGGAATGATCAATCACCTGATCTAGGGAGCTTGGCTCATCCCCGGAGGCCAGCTCGTCTTTAAGAGACTCATTTAGGGCCCCGTAGCGCCTCATCATTGAAATTGCTCTCGGCAGCCAGAGTACGAAAAGTGATCGAAAATTCAGCTACACTGCAAGAGCCCTGTCAGAGTGACATCAGCCGTTTAGCGGCGGGCAAAGATTTTCTTCATCTCCGCGGAAAGAGAGGAGAACGACGCGGAGATGGCCGACCGTCTCTCCCAGTCCGCCGTGGCCCACGATGAGGGATGCAATTTTAGCATTGTCGGTGGAGTACGACTGCAGTTGCTGTTCAAGCACAAGTGAGCACTGGACAAAAAAAAAAGCGCAACAAGACCCTAGATCGCCGTCGTAAGGGGGCTGGCGCAGGCACGTACGGTTCATTACGTGGGTGAGGGGGGCAGTGGGAGCGGTGGATGCTGCAACAGGTGGCGTCACGTACCTTTTCAATGAGCAGGCTAAGAGCTTGGTCGCGTTGCTCCGTAAGCTAGCTCTGTCCGGGGACCGTTTGGCCGAGAGGAGCCGTCCCCGCTGGGTCCACGACTTGGCCAGACTACGCCGTCAGATTCAGGTTGCCAGATGCGGAGAGGAGAGCACCCCCCCCAACCCCCAAGTTCCAAAAAAGGGGACTGCAGGACACCGACCATGACAACCTTGTTGTTATTTAAAGATATACTTAACTTTAAGTTTCATCGGAACTATTATTAGATTTAATAGGACACACACACATGCACACACACACACGCACACACTAGAACACAATAAAACAACAACACTTAGCTTATTTCTGTGACGTTTGTGTGAATGCGGAAGAGGGGCAAAGAGAGAATCCCCCAAATTTTTTGTGTAGGTTCGAGGTTGTTCAAAAATGCTAACTGTATTTTTTTTAAATTATTATTATTGAAGTAAATCAAACATGAATCTTAAGGCATATTCAGATTATCGATTACAGTCGCTGCTGGGTCAAGGTAGCATCGTTTGGCCTCGGTGGAGCTGTGATGTTTCAAACACATTCCCTCGCCTGGAACGCTGCAGTCATTCCGCATCCGCATTCCGCGCTTCAGCGGGCCAACGTGGAGGAGCCAAGACGTGAGTAGTGTGTGTGTGTGTGTGTGTAGGAGTGTGTGTGTGTGCGTGCGCCCCGGGCTGAGGAGGGAAAAACAAAAAACAAAAGGTTAATTTGTCTTTCTTGACTGCTGAACCCCTTGAGAGCTGCACACATGCATGTACACACACACACACACACACACACACACACACATATGCATGACATCGATTAATCGACAATCGCGTGATTTTACAATTAGCATTAACAGCATGAGGGGGGTTTACATGGCGCCTTCTATTTCGATTCCAATCGGTTTAGAAGCCCAAACCGAATGAAAATGCTCCATATTAGCACTTCAACTGGAATAAACCGGCCGAATGCGAATGGAATTTCATTGTGTCACGGGGTGGAATATTCCTTCTGCCGAACCGATCAAAAGTCCATTTTGGCCATGTAAACTGTCATGAGGAACAGAGCCAGGAAAAGCTCTGTCTGCGCATGCTTCGTCTTGACGTGACTGAGCGGTGATGTCTTCGTTTATGGACGGTGTAAATATGGCGGGTCCCGGAGGAGCTCGTACGCGATTGAGATCTTCTTTTTAACTACTTGTAAGTTGTTTTTAATCAAGGGTTTTTTTTTTTTTTTTTTTAATATATGATACAAGTCAGTTAAGCCGCGAACAGCAAGTTGACAACTGAAACAATGAAAAATATAAATGACGTTAGGAACACAAAAAAACATACACACACACACACCGTTGGGATACCCCTCAAGTCACATTTAAGCCCCCTTGACATCTCAGCAAACCTGCACACACTTTGTGTCTTGCTCCAGCAAGCCTGACACTTGAACGCCGTCTCTCTGGCAATTCAAGGCAGAGGCGAGAACAACAACGGGCCGGAGAACACCAACATCGTCCCCCAGAGGACCAAGGTGGGGGGCGGGGGGTGTGGGGGAGTGGGGGTCAGAAGTGAGGTCGGCAGCAAAAACAGCACAAACAAGTAAAGCAGCAATATATATCTATATATCGATCGATCGATTGAGGCACAGAGAATAAGTGGCATGAGGGCGCAGCACAACAACGGACCCCAGAGGATCAACACGCGCGCGTGTGTGTGTGTGTGTGTGTGTCTCACAATTGCCAACTTGTATTTCAATGAGTCTAATTAACAAAAGGGCAACAGGCTTCTACGAACAATGGTGAGTAAATGTATTTGTGTATGTGTGTGCGCGTGTGTGATGAACAGAAAGAATCAATCTTTTATAACGGAAAAGAAGGTGACTCATTAACCCAACACACACACACACACACACACACACACAGGAAATAGGCTCATCATCACACCTGATCTTACATGCAGTATTGATACACGCACGCACTCGCTCCTTCATTGACTTTCTATTAATTGCGGCGCCGCCTCGGCAGCTCTCCGTCGCCATGACGACGCAAAGTTCCGTGCAGTCGGTGCGTGAGAGATGAGGGAATAAAGACATTTTCCCATTAGGCCGCCAGGCAGCCAATATGTCGGCAAGCAGCCTCGCTCGGGGAGTTTACTATCTCTTCGCGCCCTCTGCTGGAACACACCGACACTTAGTTGAGTCGAGGTCAAACACTTTGGCTTTTGTCGCGTTGTTGTTTGTTCCCTTCACCAACATGTCCATTGCAATCTGCACCAATTGCGACTTTCTCTCAGTCTGGGATGTTCAGAACAACTTCGTCTAGCTCCTTCCTGAAGTTCTCTTTGACCTCTAGGTCACATCCTAGGTTCTGAGATCAGATGAGATTGGGCATTCTCGGGACAATGCGGGGCACCTATTCAGTAGTGCCCCCCCCCCCCCTCCCTGGAAAGTTAGAAAACAATGTAGCCCCTGACACCGGTTTTGCCGATCAACAAAATTTGGCGGACGTCGATCTTGAAAAGATTGCACAAAAAAGCCGCAAGGACTTCTGGGTGAAATCAAATCGGAAGTCGTCCATTTTGGTTTGGAGTGAAACTTTAGGGCGAATTCCAGGGCTTAGGTCATTTGGAGGAGTAACCGTGGAAAAAAAAAAAGTAAATATGATGATATAGTTGTTAACATACGTAATTGCTGATATGTACAAGTTTCTCTTTTTGGTTCGTTTTTTTCGTTTCTCAGTGTGACGCTTCATTAGGTACACGGTCGAATGCCGCCTTTTACTTCCTGAAAGTCATACCAACGGGGCAGGCAGGGCGGGGCTGGATGTTGACGCTAATAACATTTAAGGGCTTTGGTGGACGGAGGCCAGGAGGCAAACAAAGTCATCACTGGCAGACAAAAGGGAAAACAAGCACTCAGGTCATCAACCCGGCTTGTCGTTCCTCATCAACGTTCCCCCAAACAAGATGAGCGGCGTCTGCATCAGCTCGCCACTTGGCCGCCGTGAAGGAGTGCACTCACTCTTTTTTTTTGTTGTTTGTTTTTTTTTCCCCAAGGTGTCACAAGGCCTTTTATTCATTTTGTTCACTGGAACGCTTCATCATCGCCACTCCTTTAAGTGCAGCCTGCATCTGGCACGCACTCAATCCGGCACGGAGACTTTATAAAGAGTGAAGTCCACTCGACTGAACTTTATTTATAGAGCACTTTAAAAAAAAAACAAAAAAAACCAAAAAAAACAACCGCAGCTGAAACAAAAGTGCTGTACGTAAATAAGCGCGTGCAAGAATGTTTCATAAAGCTCATAAGTGTACATCAATTTATACGGAAGCATATTGCCAAGTGTTTCAAGTGATGTAACATTTGAAAAGACACATGAACCTTCATGTACCTGGCTCCACCAGGAATTGCTTTGCTTTGTTTTTCCAAATACGGAAGTCAAATGTATCATGTTTTAACGTAATACTGAACTTTTTTTTAAAATTTAAGATAAAGAGCGCTGTATGGTGGCGGTGAACTCAACTCGCTGCGACAAGCTCGGCAGATAGTGAACAGAGGCTTCAAAAGTCGTTTTTGGTTAAATCCTAACGCGCAATGCGGAATGCCATAAACATGGGTATCAGTGTTAGAACCCTTTAAACAAGATATTTGAACACAAATAACGGAGCAGCACATGTAGACAGACAACATAACGATATGGTGTTCACAAAGGATAGAGATATTCTTAAAAAATGACTGATATTTCTGTAGCTTACTATGTCACTTGTAAAACTCTTCTTCATGTCTGTGCTATGCTACCCACAGGTGGTCAGGTGGACTAAAGGAGCAGCACAGTGTCCATTGAACTGAAGCAAAACATGGGGCCAAAACTGATACTTTACATCCTATTAAATGATGTCTTTACTATTTGTTATTATAAAGTAAAATATTATAGTTGTATTTATTATTAAAAACACATTCCAAACTTTTTTTTTTTTTTTTTGGGAGGGTTGGAAGATAATAAATCAAAATAACCTGCTCATTTTTTTGTCCTTTTAAAAAAAATCATAACGTTACGAGAGTAAGTTGTTGTTGTTGTTTTTTTTTTTATTCATTTGAATGGAGCGGTAATAATAGAGAAGTGAAGCTGTTTAATGGGGTTGTTTGTTAAACGAAAAAAAGTTGGAATGTATTGTTGCAAAGGAAATGACAACTTCATTGTGTTCAAGGTGTGTTTTTCAGCAAATGAGAATTTTTTTTAATTAAAAATAAAAATAAAAAACCTGCTAATCAGTAAATCTGCCAGTAGCAAATTGCCAATATGCGGGTATAGTGTGTGTGCATGTGGGTGTGCAGCAACTTACCAGGCCAATTCGTCATTGCTGGTGCAAAGCCGGCGGCCATATGTGGACTGACTCGACTACTTATGTCCGGATAAAGAGCAGCGTTTGACCTGCCGCCGCCGCCCGGGTGTCTCTGAGTGCGTTTGCGTGCACACACTTGACCACTGACACAAGTGGAGACTCCCAAATGTGACGGCGCTATGACTCACTCAAACGCGCGCACACACACACACACACACACACGTTTGCAACACATTCAATTTAAGTTTATTTCCTAAAAAAAACAAAAAAAGAAATGTGCTACAAAGAGTTACACACACATATAGAGGATAAGACCAAAAGAGGAATGCAACTTTCTGAAACATATACATTCATAAAGATAAAGATATGTTTTTAAAGGAACATGTTTGCCAAGTGTTTTTTTGTTTTTCTTGTTTCATGCAAGTGGTCGCCGGTTTTTAACTTCAGACAATGTTGCTGTTAAGACATTGTTTCCTGTGAACAAGGAAGTGTAATAAAATAAGACTTTTTAGCACCACAGTTTAAAACGACAATTAAGTACAGATGGCCTGGCGTCCAGCGTGTGTCTTGTTAGCATCGCTGATGCGTTTGGAATAGCGTAGTAATGTAGCAATGTACGATGTAGAATTTTGACGACTTATGTTGTCACACCAGAGTTTAGCTACAAATAAAGTGATTTGACATTTAGTTACAGTCAAGCAACATTTGAAATGTAGAATCGTGACGTACGTCTCTAAAGTGCCTTCGTAACGTACATTGCTAACGCTCATTCGTCAACGTACATCGTACCTTTGCAATGTAAATTCGTTAACGTACATTTGAAACGTACGCTCGAAACATAACTGTAATGTACCTTCGTCATCCGACTTTGCGACGTACATTTGAAGCATACCTTTGTAACGTATCTGTAATGTATAGATCCATAACATTTGTAACGTATTCATGATGTACCTTCCTGACGAAATTTCGGGATGTCCAATTGGAACGTACAATCGTAATGGATACTGTATTCGTTTTTTTTTGTTTTTTTTTTAAATGTCCATTCAGATATATATTCTATAAGTACATTCAGAAACGTACTTTCAGAAAGTACATTTGGAACATACCACTGTAACGTACCTTCATAACAGAACCTCATAACAGAAACCTCTTCCGGAACTTCATAACAGAACTTCTGAACTGAACTTCGTAACGAAGCTCCGGCACAGAACTTCATAGACCAACTTAAGAATGGAACTTAGTAAGGAAAAGACAAAGAAATGTTTGTGGTAATATGGTGAAGTTCGGAACAGATTACAGTCAGAACACAAGATGTCCGTTTTTACAGCAAAAAAAATATCTGAATTAAAATCTCTGCATGTTAAATTGTTCACAGATCTTTGGCTAACAGCTACAATTTGTTTGTACAGCATCGTTTTTTTGTTTGTTTTTTTTTACTTAAAAAGCAAACATCCACAGGAGATTAAGGATCAACTCGACTAAATCTGATCTATTTCCGCTAAACCAGCTCCACGTAATTAGCAGGGTAAAGCCCTTCCAGGCCACCGTCCTTGACCCCCCGACACCAGCCTTGGTCATCCTCTTCCTCCGTCTTCATGAACTCTTCCCCTGCAAAGAAAAAGACAAAAGTTATTTAGTTGTTTGTTTTTTTTTTTGTCGCACACAAACGTAAAAAAAATGGGAATGACGTTCACCTGCTTTGAAGGATAGTTCATCCGTCTCCTGGCCGACGTAGTCATACAACGCTCGCACCCTCACGCTGACAATCATCCCGCTAAAAAAAATAAAATAAATAAAATAAAATACAGGTCATTGAACGTATCGTCATCACCGGAACTTTTGCGCACAATTTCTTACCTTTTCTCTAATGTTTCTTTGTCTACAACCACCTCCTTCCCTTTTTTGTTTTTTTTCTCAGGCGTCCATTCCTGGACATCATTTCAATAGAAAAAGATTGTTCACATGTTAGCATGAGTAAATGCTACCTATATATATATATATATAGTGAGGTAGCATATAATGTTAGCCCGCTACCACCACAGTTGAATCGACTTTGTCATTTGATGAGATTTTATGACTTGTGTTTTTTTTTTTTTTTTTTTTTTTTTTGGGCTAAGCTAATTAGCCAACGAGAAGCACCTGGAAGTGCGGCCAGTCGGTGGGCATGCCGGGCCCGTGCGTGTTTTTCCACCAGCGGAGGTCCTCGTGCTCGTCGATGGCTGCCACAGTGTCGTGTAGCTGGCTGTAAACGTCCTTCACGCTGAGAAACAAGAAAGAGATAAATGTTGTCTATTAGCACGTCGATGATGCATTATTAATTTCATTAAGTGCTGACCGGCATGTATTTATGAGTCGGGCGGAATATATCCTGTATTCCTGTTAGTGCAACACAGATGCCAGACGAGGAGGCACACGGGAGGTTAAGAGAGCATTCCAGTTCAAGATGCTGCATTTATTTACATACACAGTGGTGCCTTTGAGTGAAGTTCATTAAGATATACAGTGGTGCCCTTGAAATTGATTTAAATATGCAAAAGTGATACCGACGAAGTTGATTTGAATATACTAGGGTGTCGGAACCTTTCGTTGGTGGTGATGTCGAGGTGCTTGTCGAAGGAGAGGAAGGCCTGCTTGAGGAAGACGATCCGCTTGCGCTCCTCGTCCTGTGACTGGTCAAAGATGGCCTCCATCTCCTCCATGTAGCGAGGGGCGTAACGATTGGTCTCCTCCAGCACCTTCTCGTAACGGGCTCGCACCTGTCGCGCACGTAGAAGTGCCAGCAGAAACGACATTATCAAGAATCCTTTACTATTTGCTGCATTCGTTGAGATGTTTTTTCCTGAAATGGATGAGTTAAAATTTATTTTGTTGTATTCATTTATCTCCTAAAATAATTGTTTGATGATTTTAGTGTTTAAAATAAATACATTTACTTATTTATTAATTCCTTTTTCTTCATTTTATCTCATCAATGGGTTCATTTATTTTATAATGTATAATAAATCAATTAGCCAATCTTTTCCTTAGATGACTAAAAATGTATGACAATAAATACATTTCAATTAACTAATATGTATTTTTTAAATTCATTATTCATTAAATAATTGGTGAATTGATTTATTGTAAATAAGATGATCAATTGGTTAGTTAAAAAAATAAAGTTCCTCATCCCATTTAAAAATAGGTTAACTGATTTTATTATTCACAGTAAATTACCTTACAATTTATTTGTTTTTATTTTTTTCATGTTTATTTATGAAAATTAAATAATTGTTTTTATTATTTACAACAAATTAACCAATTATTTGATGGCATGAATTAATTAATGAATAAACAATAAATACATTTTAACTAATAAATGTTTGATGGAAAAATGGTTAAATTTTAAACTCTAATTATGTTTTTCAAATTCAGGTCATAAATTCAAATTCAATTCCTGGTGGCACATATTCCAGCCCATAGGAGTCGTTCGTCACCTTGTGTGCCTCCTGCTGGACCATCTCGCGCTCCTCCTTAATCTTCTTCTGCTTGTCTGCCGCCACGTTCTGATTGGCTCGAGAGTGCGACTCGCGCTCCCGGGCAGTGTGCTCCTTTCGGCTTGCCTTGTGGTACGCCCGCCTGGCTTTGTCCAGCTGACCGCACCCACACCCACGCACACGCACGCAAATCATACTCAACATTCTGTGCACTAAAAAGCTCAATTTCCACCAAGTGGTTCGGTATGCTGGTTATAGGGGACCAAAATAACTTTATCTTAGGCGCGCTTTTAGTAGCCCCAAGGATTCTGAGCCCTGGACAAAACTCCAAATAGAATCTTTTTTTTTCAATCTTCAAATCTTCAAAGACAAATAAATAAATACGCCTATCAATAGTTAGCAGGCAAGTTTAGTAGTTCTGTGTCCATTGGCTATTGTTAGCTCATAGCATTGAGGCTGACCTGTTGACAACTGCCGATGGTTAGCAAACATGTTTAGCTCTGCGTTTGCTCCTTAATGTGAGCTCGTTACTAGGATTGAGGCTAACTGAACTTTGCCGCTTACATTGAGACTAACGGACAGAATATTGCACACTGGGGAACAATTTTTGAAAAAAAATTCTGTTGAGTTACACTTTTATGCTGATTAAAACTAAAATTGGCCTCCTGATTCCAAAATTGCAGTCAGTTTTTTTCTAGCACGTCATTTTTTTTCTCCTCAGTTTACCCTCCAGATAAGCAAAATTCCACTGATTAGCTGTAGTAAGACTTGCCAACTGATTACGTCATGTACAGCTACGTGGCAACTTGTTTGTGCAGCTCCCAATAGGTCAGTACTATCAATATCTGCAAACAGAAAGCTAGCATAGTAGGAATTAAGCGGATTTGTGCTGGCTTTTCGCTTAACCTTGTAACCATGGGCATACCGTTGTAAGTTCTATTTCGTTTTATGCCGTTTTTTTTTTTTTTTTTTTTCAAAGCTTGGAACTATTCCATTTTAGTGGTTTATTTACATGGGTATATACAGTATTTCCTTTGTTCCACTTTGTTCTCGCTTTGTTCAAAAACTTGACGTGATAGAGAAAAATACAGATCAGTTTTGGATTCCACACCCGAAAATTTGTTAAAAACAGCTGTCAGAGCTAACTCAACAAAAAATGTGTTCCCCAGTGAATTGCTGATGGTTAGCAGGCAAATTTAGCTCTGTGTCAGCTAGAACGAGGGATGCCTGTCAACTGTTAACAAACACGTTTAGCTCTGCGTTCACTATTTAATGTCAGCTTAATAATAGCAATGAGGCTAACTGACCAAAGCTGCTGACATTCAGGCTAAATTACCGAATACTGACAACTGGTGATGGTTAGCAAACAAGCTTACCTTGGTATCTGCTAGAACTAGGCATGCCTGTCGACTGTTGAGAAACAGTTTTAGCTCTGCGTCCGCTACTTATTGTTACTTAGCTCACGACTAGCATTGAGGCTAACAGACCTAAGCTGCTAACACCGAGGTTAACGGACTGAATTTTGACAACTGCCGATGGTTAGCAAACAAGTTTAGCTCTGTATCTGACCTAAATCTCAATACTTAAAATCAATAGTGATCTTTATCCCGAAAAGACCGAAATAAGGCTTGTGAAGCCCATTTTAGCCTCTTGAGTCCAAATTGAATAATTTTGATTAGGAAAACTGTCCAAATCATAAATAGTGGTCTTGTTATGTGCTGTATAAACCTTCCAAAATCGATAGGGTTCTTGTCCTGACAAGCCAAATAATCCCTAAGAGAATATGATTGATGAAATAAGACTTTCTGAAGCCCATCACAACCTGTGGATTGGACAACCCTCAAAATGTACAGTATTCTTGCATGCAAGCAATTTTCCACTGTGTTTAAGTGTTTTCCCTTTAAACAACCCAACCCTTACCAACCTTTTTGAGGCGTTTGGTCCAAGGCTTCTGCGCCCTGGCGTAGCCGTTCTCGGCATCCTGGGCCTCCTTGAAGCCCCCGAAGATCTTCTTGGTGAAGGCGTCCTTCTGCCAGGTCCTTAGCCTCTCGGCATCCTCGGTCACCAGGGAGCGGCAGATGGATGCATGCAGAGATGCCAGATGGTCAGCCGAAGACAGGAAACACTGCCAGGCCTTCACCAGGGACCCATACAGAGGACCTGAGGAAGAGGAAGGTGAAACATAGACACAGATTCTACATTTTACATACTTTATAATTCAGTATATATCATCATAGTAACAGTTTTACATGAACTGGTAGCTGTAAACACTCAGGCAAACATTAGAAAAAAATACACACCAACCTTTGTACTAGACCCTTCCCTAGGTACTAGTACCGTGATAAGGTTTTAGTCACGAGTGACGATACTAGTCCAGAGAGGTTTTAGTCTCAAGAGAACGTTTTACTCCGGAGAGATGGTTCTTATCCTGGGAGAAGGTTTTAGTCCTAAAAGAAGGTTTAATCCTGGGAGTTTTTAATTTCAAGAGAAGGCTTTAGTCCTGAGAGGTTTTCCTGAGAGTCCCGGGAGAAGGTTATAGTCCTGAGAGAAGAATCTAGTTCTGAGAGGTTTCGGTCTCAAGAGAAGGTTCTACTGCTGAAAGGTTTTAGTCCTGAGAAAAGATTGTTGTCCCGAGAGGTCTTTAGTCCCAAGCGACGGTTTGAGTCCTAAAAGACGGTTGTAGTCCCAAGATAAATTCTTAGTCCCGAGAGAAGAGTCTAGTTCCAAGAGCAGGTTTTAGTCCTGAGAGGTTTAATTCCTGAGAAATTGTCTAATTCCAAGTGAATATTTTAGTCCTGAGAGGTTTTAGTGTTAAGAGAAAGTTCTACTCCTGACAGAAGGTCCACGGCCCGCGAGAAGGTTTTAGTACAGGGAGAAGGTTAGTCCTAAAAGGTTTTGGTCTCAAGAGAGAGTTCTTCTCCTAACAGAAGGTGTGCTAGTCTTGAGAGAAGATTCTAGTCCCGAGAGAAAGTTTTAGTCTCAATAGAAGGGTTTAGACTGGAGATATGCTTCTAGTCCCAAGAGAAGGTTTTAGTCCTAATAGAAGGTTCTCAGTACCTTCTCTTAGTACTAGACACTTCTCTCACGGTTTGAAAGTCTTTTTGGACTAGTCTATTGTCTTGAGAACCTTGGGACTGGAACCTTCTGTCATTGTTTTGGCAATATCCATATTTAGTCAAGTTCATATTTTTTCCACAAATCTGTACTATTGGTCAGTCCCCACGTGGGTCTTTTATTTTATTTTATTTTTTACAAATGACTGACCAATCTAAGGCGTTGAAAATGGCTTGCTCTCTTTGACGACGCCATGTTAATGGCTCAACAAACATGCACGTGCCTGTCGCCAGCAATATGTTGATTTTGGTGCGGCGGTGCCTATCTGTTAACAAAAAATAACATACGCTTTACAGGAATACATGAGCGGCATCAACTTTGTGCACGCTCTCGGTTGGCTTTATGAAGTTCAAACACTGACTGGAGTCAACGTGGGGCTTCCACTTGTTGCTCCACCCGCTGAGCTGCACAGCGTACTGACGTTCCACACGGGCTCGCTCCTGGAAGCACGTCGCCAGGTCGCCGCACGCCTGGAACGCGTCCTCCGTGCGCCGCACCGTGCACTGGTAGTTGCCGGGCTACGAAGACAGAGAGGGGACGACTTAATCATTCAGAATCAATTAATGGCCCAGACAAAAGGAAATAAAGCATGTAAGAAGACTGGCTAAAATAACAACCATCTTGTACCCAAGGTCACTCAAACTCAACAGTGTTCTTGCGCTGACATTAAGAACTAGCAAATCCTCAGACAAGGTCAGATGTCTGTGTGACGTCATCATAAAAACAAATAAAAGACAAATATATATTTTTTTTATGTGGCGCCTGGCCCTGTCGTTACCATGATGGCCACCAGGGGACACCAAAGGACACAAGGTCAGAGTCCCACACCAGAGAGAAAGAGAGGCCAATTTGTGGATGTGGAGTTTGGACGTCACAATCCAAAATTTCCTGGCAGCGTTCTATTCTTTCTGCACTCCTTTTAATGTCAACGAGGCTGTAGGTCCTCTCTGTTCATGACATGATAGGAAATTATCATGAAAGTAAGATAAATAGAACGAAAATATTATTGTAAAAGGCCTTTACAATGAATGTAATAACAATCCCAATCGGAATCCCGTTGTCGTTGCCTTCAGCATGTCTATTTGCATGCCATCTAGGACATCTAGCTCTTGTAGTCTATTTTATTTTATTTTATTTTATTTTTTTACAGGCCTCACAGTGTGTGTGTGGGGAGGGAAACGAGAGTGAGTGAGTGTGTGTGTGTGTGTGTGTGTCTTCCCTAAGCAGAACCAGCTGAGGAATCCACTGGCGCGCCAACGGAAACAATACAGCACAAAACCAGTTGGCCGATTCTAACGCACTAGCAGCAGCAGCAGCGGTTCTATAGCAGTCCATGCAAGGAATTCTGGGAAGTCTGGAATGCTATTACAGCTAGCGTGATGCTATTAGATATTTGTTGTTGTTTTTTTGCATGCGTGTGTGTGTGTGGTTTAGTGCCTCTTTGTGCTCCATAACAATGGCTGGCAACATTACAAATATAAATACTACAATTACACAACTCTAAATATCACAAATACTAACACGCTAGTCACAGCGAGATTGATAAAAGGCTAGCTTGCTAAAATCTAAAATAAGTAGCAACATATAACAAAATTTGATGCATCAAAGTCACAAGCGTAGAATAAGTCTATGTTAAAGGAATGGCTGGACTTTGTGGGAACAGGAGTTGACTGGAGGCACACTGCTGCTTGTGTCTCAACTGTGAGCTGCATTCAATTTGCGTAGCGTAGCATGCTAACTGGAAACAAAGAAGGGGAGTTCGGGGGGGGGGGGGAGGTACACCTCGCTAATGAATGTCATGTTGCCACAAGCCAAAATGTTTTCTCGTCCAGCACGACTAAGACGAGCAGAAAGCAGTTTGATTCTAATAGGATTTTGATTTTAACTACTGTGTCGTGTGAACTCTCAGGAGTGAATCTGCATTCACACTCTGGAGTCACAATGGCTGATTTTTTTACACAAAGAACACCTTGTTAACTTGCGCTGATGCCTCTTGCGCAGACGACACTTTGTCATGTGTTTAGACTCACACGCTATCTCACGCGCACACACACACAGACAGCATTTTTTCATGTTTCAATGTCCTTGTTCAGGCAGACTGATATTTAACATTCTGCCTCGTATTCAGTTACTATTATAAACGAGACTGGATAAAATGTTAACAGCAAACGCCAGTGACGTGCACGGACGCCATATTGTCACCCAGCTTGAAATCACGTCACTAAGCAATGCAATTGACTATTTCCAGAATTGACCATACAAATATATATATATATATATATATATATATATATATATATATATATACACAGTATTGGCCCCATTATATTTTCGTTAAGTTACCTGGCCATGTTCGAAAAGGTAATGGCATGCCACTGCATTTTATTGAGATTCAAGTCTGGATTTTGACTAGGCCAAAACCTTCATTTTGTATTTTTTTAGGCCATTCAGAAGTTGACTTGCTGGTGTGTTTTGGATCGTTATCTTGCTGCAGAACCCAAGTGCGCTTCAGCTTGAGGTCACAAACTGATGGCTGAACATTCTCCTTCAGGATTTTCTGTTAAAGAGTAGAATTCATAATTCCATCAATCACTGAAAGTTGTCCAGGTCATGAAGGAGAAAAGCAGCCCAAGACCATCACACTACCATGTTTGACTACATGTTTGACTGTTGGTATAATGTTCTTTTTCTAAAATGCTGTGCTACATTTACACCAGATGAAACGAGACACACACCTTCCAAAAAGCTCAACTTTCTTCTCATCAGTCCATACAATATTCTCCCAAAAGTCTTGGGAATCATTCAGATGTTTTTTTGCAAAAGTAAGATGAGCCTTTATGTTCAGCAGTGGTTTTTGCCTTGGAACTCTGCCATGGATGCCATTTTTGCCCAGTCTCTTCCTTATTGTTGTGTCATGAACACTGACCTTAACTGAGACAATGAAGGCCTGCAGTTCTTTAGAAGTTGTCCTGAGTTCCTTTGTGGCCTCCTGGATGAGTCATTGCTTTTCTCTCAGGGTAATCTTTGTCGGCCGCCCACTCCTGGGAAGATTCACCACTGTCCCATGTTTTCTCCATGTGAGGATAATGGCTCTCCCTATGGTTCGGTGGAATCCTAAAGCTTTCGAAATGGCCTTTTCCAGACTCGACTGTTCTGGAATTTCTTTGGCTTGTGTCATTTTGTTGCAGCTTTTTTAGATCTTTTCTCCCACTTGATTTTTTTCGGGACGGATTCTGTTTACGTGATTTCTTGATTGAACAAGTCTGGAGGTAATCAGGCTTGGGTGTGATCAGTGAAAATCAACCAAAAATTGTGATTTGCCACAATTAATTCGTGATTTGATATGGGGGGCAATTACTTTTCACACAGGGCCAGGTAACTTTGAATATTTTTTATTATTATTTTTTACTTAATGAATGAAATCACCATTTAAAAACAGCATTTCAAATTCACTTGGGTTATATTTGATTGATATTTACATTTGTTTGATGACATTAAAGTGGGGAAACTATGCAAAAATCTAAGTATTTGAGAAGGGGGCCAATACATTTTTCATGGCACCGTATGTAAGGGATATTTTCCACAAAAACCTCACAATATGTATCTTTTATGATAATCTAATAATCTGATCTAATCTAATCTGATAATCATCATGGCGTGTTAGTGAACCATAAAAGAAATTAGACCTGATTATTAAGACATGTTTTTTGTTTGTTTGTTTGTTTGTTTGTTTGTTTGTCCCATCAGAAAGGGACAGGGGGTGCATTGGTGAGCGCCCCCATTTTTAAAAAATATTTTTGACACAAAGTAAATGTATTATTCATCTCTTTAAAGTAATGATGCTAGATTATGTTAAATTCAGATTTGATTAATATAGGGTTTACCTCCCTCAGGCGTCATCTTTTTGGGTTTTGCGAGAAACTATGCATCCGCTCGGCTTGTCCGAGATGAGTGGTACAGCCTACCATTTTGCCAAAAGTCTTCAAGAATCACCCGAAATCCTCTTAAAAAAGCAAAAAAAATCAATTGTCCGAGTACAATGCGAAGCAATGCCGGAAATAAAGACAACACGCCGTTCATAAACCATGTGACGTGGATTTAACCAATGGGGAGCAGTGTGGTGTACGGCTTTGTTAACATCTATCCAGATAGCAACATGAATACAGAACACGCTTTGACAAATAAATGTTTTTCATTTCGTCGTCGGGTACTATTTCAAATGACAATTGCTAAAGTGCTAACATGCTAACAGTTGTTATATGATAATATATGGAGATAGCATCTCACCATCCAGAAGCTGCAGTTGTTAGCGTCCTCGCGGTTGTTGTTGGTTGGCAGCGTCGACATTTTTATGTCTGCGAGAGTAAAGAGTGTGTGGTTAGTTTCATGTAGCTTTGAGCTATATCTAGCGAGGCAATCACATTGCTCTGATGTCATCTTCAGCCACTACGGGCACATTTGCACAGTATTTGGGTTGCTAGGAAGTATCGTAATGTATTGATGTATGCAAATGACTATGCGGATGCTTGCTAAGAATCTACAAATCATTTTTTGGGACAAATTCCATTATGTGGCAGCCGCATATCTTTAGCCGCACCCTTCTTTTATATTGTGTTGTGGAACAAACAAACAGCAACCAAAAAAAACATTTGGCCAGATAATACGTCACCTGTGCAGGTTCCTCAACCACAATCATGCCATGATGCTAGCGTCGCTAACAGCTAACTAGCCTGTCACGACCATGCAGATGAAAACAACCCCCAAATCAGGTCTTGTTTCATTAAAAATCAGCCAAATTTCAACTCAGTGGGTTCTAAAAATAGATCTGGTGGGAACATGCGAGCAGCGACTTCCTGTCCACATTCAACTTGATTTCCCACACTTGCTAACGCTAACATGACAACATCCATTTTCCCATCCAGAGCGCCAGAGCTTTTTTTCCTGCACGGACATGTTGCCTGCCGCAGTTATATGGAAAATGATCACGATTTCTGTGCCTCGCCCCGTCTGTCTCGCTCGTTTTCCGTGGTACGATTGACATAACCCCGAAGGACGTAACGAATTGCCATGCGTTTGAACCCTGACCTCCCCTTCTTGCAATGCAATGCTTGCAGGACATCGACGGGAGGATGGGGAGCTGCTTTTAAAAAGCCACTTCTTGCAGGCTTTTAAGTCATCTGTCAATCAAATGACAAGTTGATGTGATATTATTTTATAATGCCGAATTAAACATAGAAGTGCTACGCTACGACTCGTGAACATCATCATATCAATTACTTGTATCATCCTTGATAGAGGTTAAATTGGCAGTTTTTTAAGTGGAGTTAGTCAATCTATTTTGAATCTAGAGCAACAGTTTCCAGTGTGAAATCAAGCTGACAAAATTGCGTTCCATAGCAGTGCTTTACTACTACTTGTTAGCATTAACTTGACGTGAATTATGTGCGTCATCATTTAATCAGCAATCCAATGTTGAATTGCCATCTACTTTGAATGCAAACCAACAGTTTCCAATGTGAAGCCGAGTGGACATAATTGTGTCAAAAACCATGCCGAATTCAACAGAAACTGATTTTTTATTATTATTTTTTGTAATAGTCTTGTTACAATTGCATTAACCCACTTTAAAAAAAAGTGCAGAAAAAGTCCCTAATTGGAAGATGGTTTGACATTAGTCTATTAAACGCCAAGTCGAATGAAACACAGAAAGCACGTCGGCGCCACTCGTGAACATAATCGTCATATTAATATCCTGTCATCACTTAATCAGCAATCCACAGTTAAATTGGATTATTTTTAAATGGAGACTTGTCACAGTTCATCTGGGCCTTGCTGCACGTGCCAAAGCTGCACTAATCGTCTTTGTTTTCACTTAAAGAGGCCTCAGATGGTCCAACTGGAACTTATTTTCCCAATGCATGCCAGTTTACAAGAAAACACAAGTTCACTTAAGTCTCCTCTGTACGTTCTTGTTGAGGCACCAAATCAGACAAAAGTAGCTTAAGATTCCTGTTGAATTCAAAACATTTAATTATTATTATTATTATTTTTTTAAAGTTCATGTGGCGCTCCCCAGCAACCGAGCAAGCTTGAATCCTGCAGCCAAGCGAGCGTCACGTTAGGCCCTCCCCCTTGCCCCCGTTTTCATCTGTCAGACATAACTCAGCACACACACACACAAGCACACGCACGCCCACACACACACACACACACACACACACACACAGGAAAAACAGCAAAGAATAAAGAGCAGTAATGAGGATGACTCCCTTTAAAAACTTACATGTAAAGTTTTTGTCTTCTTCTGTTTGTTTGTCAACTTAATCACTTTCCACACAATCTGTTTCCCGCCCCCCCCCCCCCCAAAAAAAAAAATCCTGCTCTTGTCTTCTTGACTTTTCCTACTGGTCGCTGCACAGTGCCACTCCCAATCGTCTCTCTTCCCTTTGGCTTTTTGCTCTTGTGTCAGATGAGTTGGCCTCCTCTTCCTCCTCCCTTCAGAAGCCCGCCCGCCCCTCCTCCACCTCCTCCCTTCTCCCGTCTTCTACCTCCTCTTTCGCTTCTTTAGT
This sequence comes from Phyllopteryx taeniolatus, assembly GCF_024500385.1. Taxonomy (NCBI): domain Eukaryota; kingdom Metazoa; phylum Chordata; class Actinopteri; order Syngnathiformes; family Syngnathidae; genus Phyllopteryx; species Phyllopteryx taeniolatus. The sequence goes on along the minus strand of NC_084517.1, from coordinate 4,128,689 downwards.
GCCCCCATTTACCCCCTTCTTCCGCCGCTCACCTCCCCCCCGAAACAGCTGCAGGACTCTCTGATTTGTATCCTGTTTCTGGTTCCCTTTACGCTCGCCTTCTTCGACTTTACTGCACAATCTTTAGTTGTGCTCTGTGTGTGTGCGTCACCAAGCTCAAAGCAGCGCAAAATTTCCCTCTTTGCCCCCTCAGCATTCCCCTCCGAGCACAGCTGGAAGATACATCTGGCATGTAGGTGTGCATCAGTACCCACCCCCCAACAAGTACAGGCACATTTTTGACAACAGAAACTTTTACACCAATTTTCAAAGGACAAGTCATTATGTAGCCAAGGCCAAATGACGACCCTAGCTAGGGGGGTAGTACTTTTAAAAGGTCTAAGGAACCTTCGGGGAGGGGGTCTATAGCTCTTATTGGAAACATTTTTGTTCTGGGAATTACCAAGAACGAAAGATTCTGTCATCAATGAAATGCGACATTTTGAAAGGAAGTGCGTTACCCTGGAACAACCAAAGGTACTTCTGAGGTCATTTGTGGGGGTCAAAAGAAGACCCTGTTAGATGGGTGGTACTTTTGAAAAGTCCAGGAAACTTTGGGGTGGGGTCTGCAGATCTAATTGTAAAGGTTTCTGTTCCAGGGAGTACCCAAGAACAAAACATTCCTGCAACTTCAGATGGAAATGCAGCATTTCAACAGAAGAACTTTGGCCCGGAATAACAAAATGTACTTCTGCCGTAATTTGCGGGCCCCAAAAGAAGACCCTACTTGAACTGTAGTACATTCAAGAGGTCCAGTAACCCTTGGAGTTGGGAATTGTAGCTTTAAACATATCTAATTGGAGCCTTTTTTTTGTTCCGATAACTTCATGGATCAACGCATTTTTCAACTGCAGGAACTACAAACCTTTGGAGGAGTTGATGCGGATGAGTATTGAAAATTATTTCAAGCGAATCACTTAAAAAAAATAAAAAATAAAAAAAAAAGCCTCGTCCTGTGAGACACGCCGACATGCTGTAGAGCACAGGTGTCAAACTCCAGGCGCGTGGGCCACATCCGGCCCGCCACATCCATTGATGTGGCCCGCGAAAGCAAATCAAGCGCGTCGACTTCATGATTCTTGCTGAAATAACGACATTGCAAATGGTCTTCCCTTTTATATCACGCTGATTGCAAACATTTTTGTTCCCCATCCCTGTTTACCAAATTCAGTTCCAGGGTCATTTATCCAGGCCGAAAGAAGACCTGGCTATGGGGTAAGCTTTAGGGGTGAGGTCTGCATCTCTGAACATATCTGATGGGCAACTTTTAGTTCCAGGAAGGAAAACTAACACGAACGAGAACTTCTTCGAATTTACTGTTTGTGTCTCCCACGAATGCATGTTGTATTACCTCATGTGATGTAGCTCTCGTGCAGCCTGACCGTGTCACAACTTGCCTTATAGTAAGCTGTTTTATTTTTTATTATTTTTTGCAGCTGTTGCGTTGTCATGCCGGCTGGAAGCAACAGTCAGCAGACTGGTAATCCAGCTGTTAGTCATCAAAAGCGGAGAACAAGACGGGACACACTGGGACGTCCTCTGGGTAAAAAAAAACCCAAAACGGTAGTATACGCTCAAGACACAGGGGGGGACGCCTTAAAAGTGCGGTAAGGTTAAATGTGCCGAATTAAACAAGCACGCTAGCACTACTCATAAACAATCTTAATATTTGTTAGTCAACGAGGCTCTGTTAAAGTGGCAGATTTTCAAATGGAGTCTCGTTGCAGTCATATCGATTCCCTTTGAAAGTGGCCCACGGTGTAGAAAGTGCTCAATGGGAAGCTTACTACGGCATCAACCCTCATGCCGAATTAAACATAGAAGCACGTTAACGTTACTTGTGAACATCAATGTCATATTATGTTCTCGCGTTGTCAGTTAATCGGCGAGACAACGGGCAATTGCCTGATTTTCAAATGGAGTCTTGGGACAACTCGCTTTGAAAATGGATCGCGGTATCGTGGGGAAGTTCTCCGATTTTACATGATTTCATCGTGCCGAATTAGACGCAGAAGCGCGTTGTCGCTATTGGTTGACATTACTGTCGTAATTATTACCCGTGACACCAGTTAATCGTTGTGGCAACGCTTAAATGACCGCTTTTTAAATGAAGTGTCGTTACAACAGCTTTAACGTACCTTGAAAGTGGATCATTGTGTGAGGACTCCCTAATGGAAACCTGATTTGACCTTATTACAATACGCCGAATTAAACACAGAAGCATGCTGGCACTACTAGTGAACATCATTGTCATATGTGCTCACATTATCAGTTAATTAGCAAGGCAACGGTAAATTGGGTAATTTTTTTAATGGGGTCTTGCTACAAGACACAAAACCACGTTGCCACTATTCTTCAGCTCTTTTTTTGTCGTATGAACTCCTCGTGTTACGAGTTAAGCAGAGTGGCAACGTTAAATTGCTTGATTTTTACACGGAGTCTTGTTAGAACCACCTTTAACTCACTTTGAAAGTGGATCACTGTTATAGAGCTGACTGACGTCATTACATTGCGCCGAAATAGTAGCATGTTCCCGCTACTCAGGAACGTCATTCGTCATATTAGTTGCCCGTGTCATCAATTAATCAGCGAGGCAGCGTGAAAACGGTCGATTATTATTATTTTATTATTATAATTTTTTTTTTAAAGGAGACTCAATTGTTACGTTGCGGTGCTGTACGTTGCGCCCTCCATCCACGCGGTGGCAATAGAGCACACAAACGTGACCGGAAGCCGGCAAGTGAGCATAAAATCGAGGCAGGCGGAGCATGTTGCTCATTTGTGCTCATGACGGTGAGCTGTGTGAGGTAAGCGTTGACATTTAACAGCGAATTACTAATATAAAGACGTGACAGTGTTGTTTTTAATGCAAGCAGTAGTGACTTTGCATGTCGTAGTTTACACAATTACCTTATTTTTTTTAAAGGAGTAATTTGACGTATTCTAATCTTCGCCGAATTAAATATACTATTACATTACTACTCCTTATCAAGTTTTTGTCCATTTTTATCGCGGCCGTCATCGATTAATCTACGAGTGAACGTTCAATTGGCTAATTTGTTCAATGGCGTGTCACTCCTTTTCGGGTGCGGTACTAGGCTTCCCACATGGTTTCCAGGCAGGGCACGCCCTGCTCCAAATTTACTGGCTCCAGGACTCGCGCCGCTGCACTGTGATAGGCTGCTGTATCCCGGCAGAACGCGCTACTGCTTTCAGACGGGAAAAGATGTGATTTAAGTGTGGCGGCGTTCATGTAATCCTAACCTTAACTCATCCAAAACCGCATTAAGACCAAACACGTACCCTGAACGTAACCATAACAAAGTTCGTTTTTATTTCGTACAAATGTGGCACATGTTTGGGATCGTCATCTCGTTTCATCGTTGTACCCTGCCCTTCCCGCGGCGCATGAGCCAATCGTCTTGCAGTGGGGCGTGTCCTGCCTGGAAATTATGTGGGGAATCTTAAGGCCCCTTGGCCTCGTCGCACGTGGTTAGCCGGCCATGTGGTAATGTAGCTACAAGCTAACGCAACATGGTGAAATATAACCCCCCCTCCCCCTTTTTTTTTAAAATTTTCCGCCAATGAAAATGCTCTTGTGATGACGTGCACTGGGCTCTGAGACCACATGGAGATTCTGTGCATCTTTGGCCCTGACAAGCCAAAGTTTCTGAGGAGATTTACTTATTTGAAATGTAAAGAATTATGACCATGACTTCACCATAACCTTTATTTGTTAATTTTTCTTTATAGATCTCCACAGAAGAGCCCAATGGAATCATCCATCTTTGGACCCACCATGGTTGGGCACCTCGGTGCCCGGTCCTGGGTTGCCAGATGTCGACACATGGTGATTTAGAATTGTAGTTATGATCTTTTTAAAAAAATAAAAATAATAATAATAATAACTTCTGTGATTGATTGCACTGGGCTCAGAACATTCCTGTTGATAACGTGCAGCTCTGCTCCTGACATGGCAGAGTCTGAGGAGACATGAAATCTGCATTTATTTTTTGGAGATTGGTTTGTGGGTCGTTCTGAAGACTATTTATTCTTTTTCAGGTTCCCAGGTGATTTGGTCAGACTGTGTTCCGGAACATTCTTTTGGACTATAATGTGGCTGGGCTGGAGGTCTGATGATTGGACTCTATGGCGAGTACCTGGTTGTCAGGCCCATGTCACAAATTCCGTGATGGGCACCAGGTAGTAATGTTTTAAGGTTGCATTTGTCTGGGACCCTGTTCCACAGCTTTGGAGCTGCATTGGGTGAAGGACCCCTCTAGGTGTCACGTCCCACCAGTTTCACCATCATTGTTCGGATGGGGAGGATTGTAATCTAATTTGGCACACCTGTGCAGAGATGGACGGGATGGATGGAAATTCGTTACTTGCTGTTCTATTGTTAGCATTCATAAAATGTTCACTGTCTCCAAAGTGTCACATTTTCTTCCTTCCTGCATACAAATTAATCTGGGTAAATATGCTCCAAATTATATACACTAGCCAGGTTTTGAATATTTTTTTTGGGGATGGAAAAAGTGAAAATATCCTTGACTTGATACACAATGAAAATTCATATGACTGACAAAAAAGAAAAAGCATTCTTCAACACCATTCAAATTTTTTTTAGGGGGGGGGGTGTTAATTTCAACACATTCTCAGCAAAACATTCTAGCATGAGTATTTTAGGGGCTTAATGGTCATTCTAGTTTGTTCCTGTTTCACTTTCTGTAATGGAGTATTTGGAGGTAATTTTGGTATGAGCGCTGGACTGAACATTTGTTAGTGGGAGTGACATTTAGACGAACGGTCTTATTCTCACTGGTCTGTACCCTTTTTTTCCCTTAAAGGGACAATAACGAGATTCCGCAGTATGGAAGATGTATAAAAACTGCTTTCATGAAGGGAATCCAAGCATGTATTAAAATCTTGCCATTGTCTTTATTATAATTCTAACAATTTGTCTCTTAAAACACTTTATATTCATATATTTATAGGAATGTGTATATGTGGGTCACATATACATACAGTATGTATATATTTATATTGTAGTAAATCTTTCCACAGTTCATAATCTCATTTAGAAAAAAAATCTCTTAACAGATAAATTGCTTTCTATGCAGTCGAGCCAAATGTTTACTGATGGAGTCGTGAAATGACCTGTCGGAAGAAGTAGAATGCTCCTGCAGTATGTCTTTGCATAAAATAAAATGTTGGTCAACAAAAAAAAATTGTAAAATAAAATACATGGCTCAAAACTGGATAGAAAGCAGCGGCGTTAATTATATCTTTTCATTTGGAAGACGAGATTCTATATAGAGCTTAAAACCACAGCTTAATTCGTCCTTATTGTTATTCATGAACATCCCTCGGTGACCAATCACACCAATATTACTATAAAACCCCAAATTAAACATGGATGTAAAAGGATGTGCGAGAGAGAGAGCCCTTTTTAGTTTAACTCAATTTCTTCTAGCGCTGAATCATTAGCATGTTAGCTACTCAGCACTATACGTTGACCTCCAAAATAGGATTAAAGCGTGGAAAAAAAGAATTTGAAATGTGCTCAAATGCAAAAATACTTTGTCTGGTACTGAAAGCACGGGAATAACAGTAAGGACGACAACGAAATCATCCTGCTAACGACGTCCGTCGACCCGGTAAAAAGTTGTACGAAGAATCCAAGTAGTAAAACGAGTCCTCCGGGATGGGAAGAAAGCGGGACATGGCAGTTTGTATCCAGGAAGTAGGCTTTGCCAGACAGGAAGTCCTCAAATGTTCTTGCGTACTTCTTACCCAAATGTTTATAGATACTCGATATACCTGTGTGTGTGTGTGTGTAGAAATGGAAAGCCGTATGGGCATTTATTTGACATACTAGTGTCCTGAATTATCCGTGCACTACTTTGCTTTTTTTTTTAATCCTCACTAGTAATATAATTCACTGCTCTAGTAGAACAACTAGGGCAAACTTATAGGACTCGAACGACGGGGGTGTACTAGTAGGATGACTGTCTTACTAGTGATGTTTCCCCCCCCCCCCCCCCCCCCCACAACTGTATTACATTTCTGTGCACCAGTATAATGACTAGAATGAATGGGGCTCACTTGTCGAATGAGAGTCTTACTAGCACTATTAATTCCACTGTACCAGACTTGCTCCATTAGTCATTTCAAACTGCTCTAATTTGCTTGAGGGCTCTGCATTATTTGTTCAATTGAATCAGGATTACCACGTTAATGGCAACCCTTCATTGCTAAGTGGCTCTACGTAGTCCTAAAAGTATATTTTGGCGTACTAAAGCGGCTCCCACTACCGGAGACAAATTCCTTGTGTGTTTCTGACACACGTGGCAAATAAAGATGATTCAGATTCTGATTGCGTTCCAACGGCTATATGGCATTTCGGTGCGCTAGAAGAATGACTAGGGCACACTAGAATTACCATGGTGCACTAGTAGAATGACTAGGGTGCACTAACAATACGACTGTCTTACAAGTGACGGTTTTTCCACAACTGACTTTCACTACTGTACATTTCTGCGTCCTAGTAGAACGACCCGTGAGGCAAAATTGTGCACTAGTTGACAATTGCGAGTGACTCGTACTATTAGTGACATTATAAAATTCTACCAGTTCCCAGACTACATCTACCACTTCATTAGTAGTACTAGTAGCGCACAGTTTGGCCTCACTAGTAATGTAGTTTTTCTACTAGTGTGCCATAGTCATTCTACTAGTACCTTGAATTGTCTTACTAGTGAGGTAAAAAAAAAATATACTAGTATCTGGGCAATTCATTGCACTAGGAGGATATGGAATAAATGCTCAAAGGTTTTCCATAGTGTGTGTACCATTTTTTTATGTTGTCGGTCTGGGCACTTGTTTATGCTACAACAACGTGATACAGTGACCAGTCTGTATGTTTGTCATTAAAAGTGACGATGGATGTCGATCACAGCGCTGAGGTAAGCCTGGAAATATTCCCCAATGTCAAGCAAAATCTTTCTCCAGCTCCCGTTTTGGATTTCGGACCATTCCTTTGGTCACTCTCGGTATTGTGATGTCATGGCATTGCCAAAGGGCATCTTGGTGTCCGTTTGGGGAGGAGCGGGTCGCATACGGGGGAGCCCTTTGTTGGTCCTGACATATCCCGATGTTTCAATTTTGGCACACCCCATCATCTTCCTCAACTTTTCAGGTGAATCCACTAAATTCCGCCACCTCAATTGCGACTACCGTCATCCATCCTCCCCTCGTCCCGAGGCGAGAGGACCGAGATGGGGAAGGGACTGCTGGAAAGCCTGGAGGACACCAAAGAAACAAAACACGAGTCGGACACTTTGTTGCTTTACATAGCTCACGACTTTAGAATTCGGGGTCTAAGTTGGGCAGCAGTCAGGAGATCTGTGTTAGAATCTCAGTTCCTCCCGCATTCCAAAAACATACCTCTAAGGTTACTTGAAGACTCTAAAGTCAACGGTGGACCCCATTTCTCTCACCAAAACTCAGTGGGATAGTATAAAAACATTTAGCATTTTGTTACTTTTATTAGCTCACAACTTAAAAGTTGGTGTCTAGCTTTGGTGATTGGCAGTGAGTTAGTGGTTAGCTGATCTGCCTCACAGTAAGGAGATCGGGGTTGCTAGGTTAATTGAAGACTAAATGTTAGCTGAGATAGGCTAACTGACCTATTTCGGAGATGGGCAGCACTGTGATTAATGTTTAGCAATATTCCAAAAACATACTTGTAAGGTTAATTCATCGAAGACTAAAGTGCAGGATGGACACCGCTCCTCTTGCTAAAAGTTAGCCTGGATAGGATTGAAAAATATTTGTTGTTTTTCTTATCTCAACCCACATTTGGTGTCTTAAGTTGGTGACTGGTTGGTAGCACAAAGTGTGGTTAGCAGATCTGTCTCACAGTCAAGCGATCTGGGTTCAAATCTCCCTTTTTCCCCCACAACCTGAAACATGCTTCTCACATTAATCGAAGATTTTAAAAGTTAGCTGGGATAGGCTGATTCTGATTTCAGAGACTGGCAGCACAGTGGTAAATTGGTCCACCTCACAGACAGGAGATCCGCAGTCAAATCTTCCCTGTCATCCTAACGAGGATGAGTGCTATAGAAAATTGATGGCTGGATGGATTTTGAGGACTGTAGAAGTATAGTTAAAAGTCACCTTTTGCGCCTCTGAACTTCCTGTAGTATAGCTCTGTACACTCATTACAGTCTGAAACAACATAAGGAAGCAAAGTAAAGATTCTGTAAACCTGTATACAATCCCCCAATTTGCCCCTCTGGGATAAATAGTTTTCTTTAATCTGAATCTGAAAAACAGGCGGGACCTTTCTACTACCGCGACAACCTCGCTCTCGTCAGTGAATCTTTAGCCATACCTGTCAATAACCGACCTCAGGGCCCGTTCTATGTTCATGCGGTGGCCCACGCGGGTGACGCCCAAATCCAGGTAGTCGTCCTTGGTGAGCGAGGGCAGGTGGGTGCCGTCGATCTCGTTGTCCAGGAAGCGCTCACGATGCTCGGCCAGATTCAGGTAGCCCAGCCAGTCGGCCACGTCGTACTTGGTCCAGTAGGGCAGCGGCTTGGAGGCGAAGGGCTTGGTCGGGGATGGGGGCGGCAGGTGGGGGTAGCTCAGACAGGTGGGTGGAGGAAGTGGGTGCAGGGGTGGAGAGGACGTCCCGGACAGGAAGTGAGTGGGAGAAAGGGAGCGGGAAACAACCAAGGTGGAGTTTGGAGGAGGTGGGGCTCCGGAGGGTGCAAAGAGGGGCGGTGAGGGTGAGAAGTAGGGGTCTCCAAGAGTGTTGCCGGGCGAGGGCGGGGTGATTGAGCCCCGTAGGTCGTACATGGCACTGTACAGAGGCGAAGTGGGGAGCAGAGGGAGGGACGAGGGACGGGGCGGTCCCAGTTTGGGCCTCTCCGACGGGGAGATGAGAGGACTGGGTGCTCGCCTACGCTGGAGCATGTGAGGATCTGCCTTACGGGACTCGCGACTTGGGATGAACTGGAACTCCAGGGCTTTGGTCCGGTAGACAGGTCTGTGCTTGGGGGAGGTTGGATAAGGGGAATAGGACGTTGGGGACAGCGGGGAATGTGAACGGGGAGGCTGCGAGGGAGCGGGAGGCTGAGGGGATGGCGAACGTCTCCAGTTGGGGTACTGGGAGGCAGGGGTCGGGGAAGGGCACAGGGAAGGTTGCGATAAAGAGATTGGTGACGGCGACTGGGAGCGAGCCGACGGGGGACTCAGAGCTGAGGCCGAATCTTCAGAGAATCTGAGGAATCAAAAGAGAAAGTCATGTCAAAAGGTTCGACTGAGTATCTGAAACAGAGATAGGACAAAAGTCACATATGTGCAAATCAAGATAAGTATAAAGTCTTGACCTTCAAGTCGAGTCGAGTCCCCACTAAATTTTGACTTACAATGGGCACGGAAAGTATTCAGACCCCCTAAAACTTTTCACTGTTATATTGCAGCCATTTGCTAAACCCCCCCCCCCCCCCCCCATTAATGTACACACAGCACTCCATATTGACAGATTTGTTAAAGAAAAACTGAAATATCACACAGCCATAAGTATTCAGACCCTTTGCTCAGTATTTAGTAGAAGGACCTTTTGAGCTAATACAGTCATGAGTCTTTTTGGGAATGATGCAATAGGTTTTTCACACCTGGATTTAGGGATCCTCTGCCATTTCTCCTTGCAGATCCTCTCCAGTTCTATCAGGTTGGATGGTGAATGTTGGTGAACAGCCCTTTTCAGGTCTCTCCAAAGATGCTCAATTGGGTTGAAGTCAGGGCTCTGGCTGGGCCATTCAAGAACAGTCACTGAGTTGTTCTGAAGCCACTCCTTCGTTATTTTAGCTGCGTGCTTAGGGTCATTGTCTTGTTGGAAGGTGAACCTTCCGTCCAGTCTGAGGTCCTGAGCACTCTGGAGAAGGTTTCCGTCCAGGATATCCCCGTACTTGGCCACATTCATCTTTTGCAACCAGTCTCCCTGTCCCCTGCAGCTGAAAAACACCCCCCACAGCATAATGCTGCCACCACCGTGCTTCAATGTTGGGACTGTATTGGACAGGTGATGAGCAGTGCCTGGTTTTCACCACACATGCCCCTTAGAATTAAGGCCAAGAATTTCTATCTTGGTCTCATCAGACCAGAGAATCTTATTTCTCACCATCTTGGAGTCCTTCAGGTGTTTTTTAGCAAAGTCCATGCGGGCTTTCATGTGTCTTGCACTGAGGAGAGGCTTCCGTCGGGCCACTGAACCATAAAGCCCCAACTGGTGGAGGGCTGCAGTGATGGTTGACTTTCTGGAACTTTCTCCCATCTCCCGACTGGATCTCTGGAGCTCAGCCACACTGATCTTTGGGTTCTTCTTTAACTCTCTCACCAAGGCTCTTCTCCCCAATTGCTCAGTTTGCCCAGACGGCCAGCTCTTGGAAGGGTTCTGGTCATCCCAAACGTCTTCCATTTAAGGATTATGGAACCCACTGTGCTCTTAGGAACCTTAAGTGCAGCAGAATGTTTTTTGTAACCTTGGCCAGATCTGTTTCTTGCCACAATTCTGTCTCTGAGCTCTTCAGGCAGTTCCTTTGACCTCATGATTCTCATTTGCTCTGACATGCACTGTGAGCTGTAAGGTCTTCTATAGACAGGTGTGTGGCTTTCCTAATCAAGTCCAATCAGTATAATCAAACACAGCTGGACCCCAGTGAAGGTGTAGAACCATCTCAAGGATGATCAGAAGAAATGGACAGCACCCGAGTTCAATATATGAGTCACAGCAAAGGGTCTGAATACTTATGGCTGTGATATTTCAGTTTTTCTTTATTAATAAATCTGCAAAAATTTCAAAAAAAATCAGTTTTTTTTCTGTCAATATGGGGTGATGTGTGGACATTAATGAGGAAAGATATGAAGGGGGTCTGAATACTTTCCGTACCCGCTGTATTTGGGTTAAGCAAGTCAAGTTATACAATCTTGTTTTACACATTAGCCCCTTTCCACTCAATAGCTGTACTTGAATAACTTAGTTGTACTAACAATTTCACAAATCACATTTATAAATGATTTTTAATGGTTCCAAAACCAGTCTCCATAATGTCTATTACTTTCTTCTTTTCACTGAAACAGAAGAAACATGAAGCTTAGTTTGACCAGCTATCGGTAATCGAAACTGCGAAGTTAACGTAGCTTAACTGTCTTTGTGGGTTTTACAATGACGGACGAAGTTGTTCTGTGGCACACGATCTTGACAAAGCAGATTTTCAAATGTAAACAGGCAAAACCTGTCAAGTCACGTTGTTCATGTCCAAGTCAAGTCAAACCCTGTGAATACAGAGTCAAAGTCGAGTCCTTCATGAGTTTTTCCAAAATCGTCCAAAGTCCGAAAATTGGTGTCTTATTCTTGTGTCAAGTCATAAGACTCGAGTTCCCCCCCCCCTGATCTGAAGGTCATGAAGTGACAAAAAGGCTTGTGTACCTGTGTCTGCTCAGTGGTCTCTGGCTGCTCCAGCTGTCCTTGGTTCTTTGCTGCAGTTTGCTGTTCAGCTCATTGATCATATTTGGCTTCATACTCGATGCTGGAGGGTAAATCTTCTTCCCCTCTAAGAGTGTCCTGAACTGCCCCCTGGTGTCTCTGCCAATCTGTCCCTCACCCCAGAGAGGCTTCATTTCGGGAGTGCGTGGGCGTTCAAAATAAGGTGAATTGGGACGTCCTAAATTCTGCATGTCTCTCATCCCGTACCCGTCCTGGCCGCTTTCGTCTTCCGTCGTGGCGCCCTCCTCGGCCTCCTCCTCCTCATGGTCCTGGTCGTCTCTTCGCCTGTGGGAGTGGAAGGATGCGGGAGCGGTGCTGGTCTGTCTGTGGAGCTCGCCCACTCGACTTCCCTCCCTGAACCGGCTGCTTTTTGGGTAGGTTGATGCTGCTGCTGTGGCATTCTGCATCTCAAAAGTTTGCCCATCCAGGTAGCTCATGTAAGACTCCAGAAAATCCCCACGTTCCCCCGGTTCCGCTGTCCCACCTGCTAACCGGTTGCCTGCCCTCTCCCCTCGGTCGAACCTGTCCGCCCGAACATTAGCCAGGATGCTGTCCAAGTGGTGGTCGCTACTACTGCGGCTGTCCAGCTCTTCTATCCCAGAGTCCACAACTGTCTCCTGGGATTCTCCCTTCTTGGCAGCAGGGGGTGGACGGTGGCGCTCCCCGGTCCTGTGGTGGGTGCTCTGAATAGAGGCGGTGTATGTGGCGTGGGTTCGCTCATGGTAGAGTTGCGTGGAGGTGCTTGTTGTGGTGGCAGCAGCGGCGGTTGTGGTGGCACAGCTTGTGGTCTGCAGAGGAACTGAGGTGGCAGCTGTGGAAGAAAGTGCAGGGGGACCCCGGTAAGCAGGAGGCGGTGTCACAGTAAGTGGCGGAGTGGGTGAGGAGCGCCCAGGAGCATGGGTGCTGTTGTACAGGTGGTGGGGATGGGACACAGATAAGGGTCTGTGATAGGAGCCAGGTGGCGGGGGTGGCGACACCGAGGGTGGAGGTGGGGGTCCACTTGTTGATGTGGGATGCAGGATGGAGGGTGAGTGGGGAGGAGGTGGGTTGGGTGATGTCTGGGAGGGGGAGTGAGCAGATTGAGTCAGATTAGCTACCTCGCTGTCATAAGAAGTGAGGCTGGAGGCAGTGGAGTCACCCGCCTGGGGCGAAGGCAGGGGCGTGTGAGCGGGAAACACACTTCCAAACAGTTCTTTTTGGGCAGGTGGAGGTGGAGGCGGTGGCGGTGGTGGGGGAGGCAGAGGAGGCGGCGCCTTCTCTTGGGTCATGTTGGGGAGAAGCCGATGTTGCGAGTATCCCCTATCGAAGCTGTTGGCAAACTCTAATGGTGGTGGAAGGGGGTCGGCATAGACAAATTCATCGTCTGCGTCCACCGACGGGGCGGGGGGCGGAAGAACCATCAGGCCAGACCCAGTGTTCCCAGTAGCACTGGCTGTTTGCTGAGTACTAATCGGTCGAGTGGAGGGAGTGGTGTGGGACAAGATGTAGGCGTCAGTTTGACTGTCCATCCTGAGGAACGAGGGCCGCCGAGGTTGCTGGGATGCCTGCTCATTAGCGGCCTGTTCTGCTCTTCTCATGTAGCCTTCCTGCTCTAGTTCCCTAGAGGCCTCCCTCTCTCGCTCCCTCGATCGCTCCCTCTCCTTAAAGCCGGGCTGATACGGCTGGGACTGGTAGTGGTGCGTGTGGACCGGTTTGTCCTCTGAGAAGCGAACTCTAAGTCCCTCACGAGCGCCACCCCCTTCCCGTTCTCTTTCCACACCGCCGCCGCCCTCATCAGCCCACACGCCCCCTCTGAGGATTCTGGGTGAAGGTGGACGTCCAACAGAAGGAGTGGTGGCAGCCAGGGAAGAGGAGGTCACCAAGTAGGAGCTGGAGGACTGGGCGGTAGACGACACCGGCTGCGAGGTGACGGTAGATGATGGGAAGACCACGCTGGACATCTGACGGATGAAAGGGCGCTCTGGGCCCCTTCGTAACCTGCTGTCATCGCGCAGGGCACGCTCCCTGGCTGCCAGGGCGAGGCCTAGTGGCGATGTGGGGTCCAGAGCCTTTCCTGTCAAGGGGTGAATGAAAGTGGACGAGGGGGCGGGCTGCCTTCCTGCGGCGGTGTACAGGTCAGCAGGCACAGATTTAGGCTGATAGTCCAGGGCCGGTGAGGAGTACTCTGGTAGCCCAAAAGCTGGAGGCATGCTGCGGGTGTGATGGATGAAGGTGTCTCCGGAGAACATGCCCTCGTCGATAGACTTCGAGGGGCGCAGCTTAGAGGAAGAACTTTCCGCTTGCGTGTTGAGCTGCTGCTGTGACAGGTGAGCCCGTGTTAGTCCTCCCATGCCATCACTACTAAGACCCATGTCCTCGTCCGCAGACATGAACAAGGAGGCGCTCTTCCTGCGGGCTTCGTGAAACCGTTCGCGGTCCCGGCGAGCCGCACCCACGACGGCTGCCCCAAACTGGCTGGTGAAGTCCAGCCCATCCTGGGCTCGCATGGAAGGCAGTGATGGAGGCGAAGGTGCGGGGACGGAGGGTGGCGCAGGAGGCTGTGGAGCAGGACTACGAAGAGGAGGACCGTGGGGGGGTTTGGTTTCATTTGCCTCCCCAGGAGCTGGGGTGTCAGCCTCCACACTGCTGCCTTGGCTGCTTCGCCCGCTGCTGCTGGTGGAGGGGGCCTTAACGATGATGGTGGGGATGGGAATGGAGCTCTTCTCCACTTTCCCCCCCAGTGTGCCCTGGGCTGCTCGTAGGTCCTCCACCTTGGATTGTTTCACCAGAGGACCCTTGCTTCTCCGGGCGCCGCCTTTAGGACCCCCTGCTCCAGTTGTGCTGCGCTCTACTCGTTGTGGTTGACCCATCTGCTGTTGCTGCGGCATGACGGTCGCAATGCTCGACGGGGGTACGGCACTACTGTAGCCCCTCCGAAGACCAGTGGCTTTAATGCCCCCTGTGACACCGATAGGCTCTCCAGTATAGGCAACCTTCCGTGTGGCAGTTCTACTTTGGGCGGTGTGGGCGCCCACGTGGGAATAGAAAGACGAGTGGTCCACTGTTCCACCCCCTCTCTCCCGGCCCAGTTGGGTTAAGTGCACCGCCTGGGAGTAGGGCTGGTAGTACGAGGAAGAGGCAGCCAAGGACTGCGACACGGTGACAGAGGGCTGCTGGGACGACTTGGCTCTCCAACCCAGGGGCGGTGCAGAGGAGAAGGGAGGGTCCGGCGGCGCCGTGGTTGGGGGAGGCGGGATGTCATCCGGGCCGGGCACTGACAGGCTGCGGGCAAACTTCATGGCCGGAGGATGCAGGTGCTGCTTTTCCTCCTCGGGCACTCCTAGAACCACAGAAGAAACCGGAGAAGTTGAATGTGACTACTTAAGGAAACAACAACAGGCACAGGAAAATTGAGGATGTCTGTCTCGATCTAACTGCCTGTCTACCCACCGCCAAGTCTGTCCTCAAGCCTTGAGCCAGTAAATTTACAAGTCTGTCTCGGTTATATTCTTGTTATAATCCAGAACAGTAGAGAGTATAGTATAGCGGGAAGTGACTCAAAGAGTGAAATCCCGTGACTCCTCCAGGGCCCACTGGTGGGAAAAGAATCATGGAAAAAGTGCCCCCAATTTGGAATTTGATCAACATGAAGATGCTGTCACACTATGATATTTCTTCCAAAAAAGCAGCCTCAATAAGAGAGGAAAAATATACACAGGAAGTTATGTTCAAAGCAGTCCGGTTTTTTTCCAAGTTAAACTAGACTTTTATAGGATGAAGTTCAATTCTTTTTCCCGTTTTTGTGTCTTTGCGGTTGTCTTGTTTTATACATACATCACGGCAAAGACTGTACCAACGAAAAATGACAGGTGAGGCGTACAGACGACGACGATAGATATTGTTCATTGTTAAAGACTTGAGTGTTTTGTGTTTTCAACAGTGGTTTTCACACCTGCACAACAGTCAAGAATGCTACCTAAAAACACTCAAAGCGCAGTTTTAAGGTACATGTTCGACCTTTCGTGGTTCCACTGTCTTGAAATTGTAATGTTGCAAGTGCTGTTATGTTTACACCACAGGCACATGGAGAACACAACAGAAGCCTTCCACAAAGACACTTAGGGGCCACGGACAAACAGACCAGCACAGTACGATCCCCCAGCAGGTCCAGAGGACAGACAGACAGGCGGACGCACGGACAGGTAGGAGAAACAGACCACCTCACCAATTGATTTCTGCCGCAGCATACCGTGCGGGGGGCCGTGAGGTGTAGCATAGTGGCCCCGCTCGTAGGCCAGAACCAGACCGGCCTGGTCCGCGTAGTTTGGCTAGAAGAGCACAAAGAGACTTAATACACACACTTGCATATTGCGCCAAAAGTAGGTATACCCCTTTTAATTCACTTTTTTTTTTGTTACAAGTATTTCAATTAATAGCACAAAAAAATGGAGTCAAGAACAAAGAAAGTGGATTCTAAAGCAGTATTGGACAAGTATCAAAGGAGGAGAAGCAGGAAGGCAGAAATGCCGTTTTAAGCGAAGGAAGAATTGCTGTGGAAGAAGACAAAGCAGGTCTAAGGTGGAAGGAAAGTGAAAGGAAAGGAGGGAAGGTAGTAAAAAGGAAGAAGGTCAAGATTAAAATGAAAAATGGAGTGCACTTATAGAGCGCGTGAACTCCACCATCACAGCCGCTCAGTTGAAAAGCGGGTCTGAGGGAAGGAAAGAAGGGAAGACAAAAAAGATGGAAAGAAGGAATGAACAAATGGAGGAGGAAAGCAGGTCTGATGTAGAAGGAAGGAAGGATGGCATAAAGGAAGCCATGTGGGAAGGAAGGAAAGGCAGACGTAAGGAAGGGGGAACAAAAATAGAAAAAGCAAGGTAGGAGGGAAAGAAATAGGGATAGAAGACAAAAAGGAAGATGCAAGAGAAGGAAAGGAGGGAGGAAGGAATGAAGGCAAAAATAAAATTAGGAGGAAAGAAAAGATGGAAGGTATGAGGGTAAGAAGGGGGGACAAGGTGAGGAAGAATGCAAAAAGAAAGGAAGGAGGGAGAGAAAAAGGAAGGAAGGTAGGAAGAAAGGAAGGGAAAAAAGCAGGTCTGGCACGGAAGGTGTCAGGTGCGACGTCTCAGCACCCCCTGAGCTCGACTGCTGTGTGCATCTCAGCTTCTTGATTGCCGCTGACTGTTCTTTAGGCACTCTGGGACACCAACGGGTCACCAGATTATCAACCACCTGCGTGGAGTCAGTAATCGAGCTATCATTCACTCTTCCAGGCGTCCCACCACACCGGGCAGACCGCGTCACGGCGTTATCAGGGAAAACAACGAAAAACGCTGCACCGACGTCACGGAGCTCAACACACACTGCAGCCCGGGCTGAGTCAGTCTACTCGCCGTGCGAGTTCGCTCCATTCATACTTACGGGCGTCTACTTTCCTCCTCGAGCTAAAACAAATGCCGCACTGCTAATGCTCGCTGAACAAGTAAACGAGCTTGAAAAAAAGCACCCAGATTTACCCCTCATTGTTCTTGGGGCCAAACTGAACCACGAAGTCCGTTAAATACAACACATTGACTGTCGTACCAGGGAAAAACAACATTCTAGACCACTGCTATACCACGCTAAATAACGACGCATACCGTGCTATCCCCCGCACAGCTCTGGGCTCATCTGATCACTGCTTAATTCACTTAATACCAACATACAGGCGAAACCTGTGGTGAAAACAAAGCAAAGTTAGAACTTCAAGACTGCTGAGACTGCACAGATTAATAGCTACAGCCTAGATGAATATACGGACTGCGTCACATCCTATATCAGTTTCTGTGGAGCTGTGCGTGTACCAACAAAGACATTCGGACCGTTCAATAACAACAAGCTGTGTGATTCACTGCCAAACTTAAGCAACTTCGCCAGGCTAAAGAAGACGCATATCGAAGTGGGGATAGTGCCCTGTATAATTGCGCTAGAAACCAGCTGACTACAGAAATTAACATTGCAAAGAGAAATTAGGTAGAAAAACAGTATACCGCTAACGACTCCAAGTCAGTCTGGCATGGATTACAATCGCTAACCAACTACAAGCGACCATCCCCCAAGACGACGGCATTCAACACTCATAGAGGGCACTACGAATACCTCGTCATGCCTTTCGGCTTAACCAATGCCCCCTGCTGTCTTCCAATGGTCAACGACATCCTGTGTGATGATGAGCAAATTTGTCTTTGTGAACCTTGATGACATCCTGATTTTCTCCATTTCCAGCGCAGATCATAAACAACATGTTCGCCAGGTTTTCCAGAGACCTCTCAAGAACAAGCTCTTCGTGAATGCGGAAAAGTGTGAGTTACATTGTTTCAAAGACCACCTCCCTGGGCTACGTTGTTACTAAGGGGCAGCTCCAGATGGACCCAGCCAAGGTAACTGCGGTCATTGAATGGCCAAAACCATCTTTGTTACCGGACTCCCCCGGTCAAAAATGAAACACTGTCGTTTTCACTGTGGTGGACAAGTTTTCTAAGGTAGCACACTCTATTGCACTTCCCAAACTCCCGCTGGCCAAAGAAACTGCCGACCAACTGGTCCGCCACATTTTCCGATTGCATGGCATCCCTTCTGACATGGTTTTGAAAGCATTTTGTACAGCACTGTGCATTGGTGTAAGTCTCTCGTCTGGTTACCATCTTCAGGCCAATGGACAATGTGCATGCACCAACCAGCACCTGGAGACTGCACTCTGTTGCATGTCTCATAGCGCTTTGTGAAGCACCCACGTTGCCTGGATTGAGTATGGCCATAGTTCCTTGCCGCGCTCCTCCTTAGGTACACTATGTCCCATTTCAAGTGCTCCTTGGGTTATCAACCACCAGTCTTTCCTTCACAGGAGAGCGATTTTTGCGGTTCCTTCTCTGCAAACCCACGTTCGCCAGTGTACCAAGGTCTGGAAACGAGCGCGTTCCGCTCTGCTGCGGACCAAACCGTTGTCGCATTCCTGCACCTGCCTGTCAAAGAGTGTCTCAATTCAAAGAATCTCCCACTCAACGTAGAATCAAAGAATTGTCTCCCCGCTTCATTTGTCGGTTTTGACATTGAGGCCGTGGTGAACCCATGTACTGACAGAAGGATGGAAGGCAGAAAGGAAGGAAAGAAGAAAGGAAGCAGGGAAAGATGAAGGAAGGCAAAAAGGAGGGAAAGAAATAAGGAAGGAAAGAAGGAAGAGAGGCTTGAAGAAAGGAAGGAAGGAATGGGGAAGAAATGAAGGAAGATGAAAAGGAAGGGGGAATTGAGGAAGAAAGGGGGGAAAGCAGGGCTGAGGAGGGAAGGAAGGATGGAAGATGAACAAAGGGAAGAAGGAAGACAATGAAATTTAGGATTGGAAAGACGGACGGAAGGCAAAAAGGAAGGTGGGACAGAAGAAAGAAGGTAAAGAAGATGAACAAAGAGAAGGAAGGAAGGAAGACAAAGAAAGTTAGGATCGAAAGGAAGGGAGAACAATGGAAGGATGGCAAAAAAAAGGTAGGAGGGAAGGAAGTAAGAGAAAAGCAGGTTTTTACGAACGAAGAAAGCATTAATAGAAAGCAAGTCTGAGGGAAGGACAGAGAGAGGTCAGAAAGGAAGGAGGCAAGGTCGGGACAAAGGAAGGTCAACGGAAAAATAGGTTTCAGTGAAGGCAGGATGTGAATGGAAGCATGTGAGAATGAAGAGCAATTCTGGGGTCAGGCTTGAAGGAAATCTTGCCAGGAAACAAAACTAAATGTAATAAGTAAGTTGTATCCAGTTTTTTTTTTTACATTTAACCACCCGGTATGTTTACAGTTCATATTACGCACACACATACCTCATTGCTATAGAAAGTGCGTCCCCTGTCCCGTTTGGGCCCCTGTCCCCGCGTCCCCGCCGCCTCGTTGGTGCTGATTGTCTGCTGAGCCGCTGCAAGAATTTCATCTAATTTATCTGAGAGCAAGAGCGAGGGAAGAGGAAGGAAAAGAAAGGAAGGACAGAAGAGGAGGGAACGCACACGGCAATGAAACGGGAAAAAAAAGGGGGGGGGGGGGAAGCCACGCAAAACGGACAGGAAAAATGATGGGACGAGGAAGGCGGGAGACGATGAGGACGATGACAAGGCCTTACTCAGAGCCATCTGGTAGACGGTCCGCTTCTTCTCAGCCACTTGGGAAGATTCCAGTTCTGCAAGGAGAAAGGCGACGAGTGAGCACAGGCGGTCGGTGAGGGATAAAAACAATTTAAGAGTGGCCGGGAGATTACCTGACTTTTTTTTCCATGGGGTAGCAGCTGCGAGGAGGAGGAGGAGGACAAAAAGGACACTCGTCTTTGGCGGGAGCATGACAGCATTGTTACGCGGAATACTAATTGTGTTCCCCGGAGCGGGACATGCACTTGGATGCAAATACTTTGTTGGAAATGACAACTAAAGTTATCCCAAAACACTTTTTTACATGCAGTAACTGTATATTAAAGACAGGAAATAATGTCATAAAATAAGTAGTAAATAAATAAATGTGCACCTCTTTCCACTGTTGAAATATACAGATGGCACCATGAGGGGACAAAAAAAAAAAAAAAAAAAAAAAATTGTAAGTTTCCCTTTATTTGATATTTGGAAAGTGGTATGCAACAACCACTGCTGCCACCCATAGGACTGGAGAGGAAAAGCATCTGCAACTGCAAAGTCACTCATCCAATAGCAGTTGCCCCAAGTCATATTTGACCATTTTCAGAAAACAAGAAAAAACTTCCTCTACTTTAAAAAAGAAATAAATAAAATAATAATAATAATCAAACAAAGGGTCATAAATACGTAAGCCTAATATCATAGTTGCTTACGTCATATTTGACCATTTCGGAAAAGAAAAAAAAAGCAATCGTCAATGTTTGTCCACTGTGGGCCTGTGAAGCCCTGCGAGACTCTTTCGTGATTAAGGGCTACACAAATAAACTTGACTTTCTACTATTCCTAGGAACCACTGATATTTTTCTCAATGACATTGTGACAGTCAGTTGAAAACAAGTTTGGCACTTATGTTATTAGACTTAACGATATCAAAATGTTGGTTTTTGTTTGGTTTTCTGAAAATGTTCCAAATGACTTGGGATGTCAAACTTGTTTATTTTTGTGGGCCACATCATAGTTATGGTTTTCCTCAGAGGGCCCTTATGACTATGAAAACCATATCAACATATAGTTACCTCACCATGTTATATTATATATATTGTTAACAATAAATTCAGTTTGAAATCAGAAGTCAATGGAAAATTGTGGCAGACAATTATTAAGTATACAACAACTGTATTAAAAGTAATTATTAAATATTAAGAGTAAAAGTAGCGTTTCTTAACAAAAATACTCGAGTAGAAGTAAAAAGTATCTCCTTTTAAAGCCATGTAAAAGTGTTCTGCTGACCCATCTCCTCCAGCTCCGAAGTCATGGACTTGGAGCGCAGGGCGATGGCAGGTGTGCTCAGCCTCTTGCTTTGCTGCGGGACTGCAATGCAAGCATGACAACGGTCACAAGAGGTCACTCACGAGGATTCCTTCTCTTGACACCTTACTTTTCTTGCGGGCGCCCTCCTCCATGTCGGGGTTGCGGGTCACCATGACCACCTTGACCATCAGGCTGTTGCCACCTTGCCGGATCATGTTGACCACCTGGCGGTGACCCACCTTCACCACATTCTGACCATTGACCTAGAAAAGACAAGGAGGATTTTTCCTGCTCTGGGATTACCAACACGGCTACATACGATTATTATTATTATTTTTTTATTTTTTTTGCCTACGGCTCTTAAAACTCTGACATCATGAAAACTGTTGTCTGACCAGTGTTGCATTTGAAGATTCGACTTTAACTTTGAAAATACAGTTTTCTAAAAGAAAAAAAATATATATATAAATAAAATCATAAAATCAAATTTTCTTTCCTACTGCAAAGGTGTCAAACCATTTTGTGGCGTTTCATACGATTTAATATTGTTTCTTTTGTAACCAATTTTCTTTCTGAGGAAGAAAAAACCAAACAAAGAGCCATGAGTACGAGTTACCTCGATGAGAAAGTCGCCCATCCTGAGACCGGCCCGCCAGGCCACACCGCCCTCGTCCACCGACTCCAGGTACTGCAGAGCGGGGAAGGCGGGCGTCGGGGTGAACTCCTCGATGGGAGTCTGAGCTGGAAGATGACAAGAAATCTGCATCATTGTTGTTGTTTACATTTTGTCGTGTAGTCGTCGTTCCTCCTCACCTTTGGCACCTCGCAGCACAAAGCCGAAGCCCTCGCTGTCTTTCTTCTGCAGAAGCACCGTCTTCTCCTTGATGATGTAGTCGCTGGTGGAAAAGTGCAACAAGCAGGTGAGATGTCATGTGAACAACACTTCCCCGTCTGAAGACATCACCACGTACACATTTCGTCTTGATACAGGGTCATGGTGGATTTGTAATGAAATCACAAACATTTTCTGCACTTACAATACAGTGGTACCTTGATTTATGAGTGCCTCGACTTACGAGTTTATCCAGTCAGTCACGAGTTGTAGATTGGTACGTAGCGAACATAATGAACAGTTAACTTTCCCGTGTCTCTCTCTGATACACTGTATGTGGCGAGGAGACCCACACACAACAAGACCGAGCGAGGCACTTACTGACCTATTGGACGACCCTGCCACGGTCGAGCGAGCTTATTAGCTCACTCGCTCGCTAGCTTGTTAGCTCACTCGCTCGCTAGCTTGTGGGCTAGCAAATGTAACAAACATTTCACTTTCCATTAAGTGTCTCTTTTGTGAGGATCTATGCGTGGCGCATGGAGCGAGGCTGCGGAGTACTGGCCTTGTCCAAACGTCGGTCCTTGACTCCACTAGCGGCTAATAGCTATTAGCCTATTAGCAGCTGCATGTGGCCAAAGAGAGCCACAGTCGCCGATGCACTTTCACCCATTCATTGAACGGGACAGTCAAATATATAAACACAAAATGAGAAGTATGTAGAAGACATTAACACTTGCCAAACCGCCCGACTCCAAGCTCCTGATGTCCCTTCTCTAGTCCATGCCCCTTAAAGGCACACATCCAACACATGGATACTACATTATGTACAGTAATTACACTTTATAAAACCACTTTCTCTTTATTTCCATTCTTTTTATATAGAGTGATATTTGTCTGTATTAAAAACAAGTAGGGCGGCACAGTTGACGACTAGTTAGCACATCTGCCTCACATTTCTGAGGACCCGGGTTCAAATTCAGCCTTGCTGGGGAGTTTGCAAAAAAAAAAAACAACAACAACTGATGAGACACTTTGATGGTGCTGTCACATTATGCACAAGAACAGACTTTTTGTTACAAAAAAAAGACAAGATCATGAGTAACGAGGGAGAGAAATGTTTGCATTGATGTCATACACATTTGAAGGCTTTGCTTTGTTTTATCAGCCCGGTTCCACAAAGTCGACTCTCTATGGGTTTTAATTCAGTTCTCTGCTTTTTTTTTTTTTTTTTTTTTTTTTTCCCCTTCCAAAAAAGAAACACCTCAAAGCAGGAGTTATTAATACACACTGGCAATAACGTTTAATAAATAATGTATGTTACAGTATCCACAAATAAAGGATCAGGTTCAAGTAAGATTGGGATCAGGGATCTCGTATTGATGTGCGTCTGAGCACTTGCTGCCTTCTTGGCCAGGTCACCATTGCAAAAGAGATGTTCTGCTTTACCTGGTTCAATAAAGTTTAAATACAAATAAATCTGGTTGCACAAGGATGCGCTCCCTCTTATAACTGCCGTGTGACTGTGTTCAGAAGTAACAGATCACATTCAAACTCATGTTCAATGGGAGTCCTCACACACCTGCCACATTTAAAACATTTTAAATGGAAAACAACAACAACACATGCGTAGGGCCTTACAGAAACATTATTTGCTTTATCCACAAAAATGACTGAATGAAAAAGCTGTTTGCTGACCAGACTTATTGATTGTGTGTGTGAGTGAGAGAGAGAGAGCGAACAGAACGTACCCCAGAAGATATGCTTTACAGTGATTTATGGCCATAAAATAGGGCTAATGTTGCCATATGCAGAGCCAAAACAACAGCAAAAACATCTGCAACTTACCGCAAGGTGCTTTCTCAAGTTAGAAGTGGGCTGCAATATCCAAGTTTGGGCAGTGACAAAACTACGCTGCATGTTAAAGCTGTTGTTTTTCATAGTCCGTAATGTAAACACGAGTCGCGGGGGGGCGGCTGTCACCACTCACTTTGATTGGCCCGCGAAGCCCAATAAAAGACTGTGTGCAGACAGGTGACTTTCTTGTGTTTGATTGGTGAACCTGAGTCAAACATCACTGTGTTAATCACGGTGGATTGGAGCAATCGATCGCACACGAACGGCATGTAGATTATTGTAACAAGTAAGAAAAAGTACTGTGTTCTTCTGAACATAAATACTCACTAAAACTACTCGGACAAGTACAATTTATCCAAAATGTTATTTGAGTAAACGTAACAGAGTAAATGTAGCGCGTTGGTACCCACCTCTGCCCACGACGCACATAGTCTCAAGTGTAAAATGATCTATGTGATTTAAAAACAGCAAAAGTTGTGTGGGCGAAAATAAGACCATAGACACCTCGACAATTGCGGAGGTTAAACTAGTGAAAAAGTATCAATCCTCCAAACCTAAAATTGCGTAGGTTAAAATCTCCCAAAAGCTGTGCAGGTAAAAATAAGACTATCATAAATCCTCCAAAAGTTGTGCAGGTGAAAATAAAACAACCACAAATCCCCCAAAAGCTGCGGAGCTAAAAACAAGACTATCGTAAAGCCCCAAAAGTTGCGCAGGTAAAAAGACTACTGTAAAGGCTCCCAAAATTGCACTGGTAAAAATTATAATTATCACAAATCCTCCAAACGTTCTGCAGGTAAAATTAAAGCTACTATATGAAAATAAATAAATAAAAACTACCGTGAATCCCGCCAAGACTACTATAATTCCCCCACTCTGTTGTGCAACCATATGCTTTTCAGACTCAGATGCTTGTTCTCTCTCTCTCTCTCTCTCATGCGCACACACACACACACACACACACACACACACACACACACACACACACACGCACACACACACAATAGAAGAATCGGAGCAGCGTTGCAGTGCCGCAAGCTCATCTCAGACAAACAACAAGCAGGTGGACAACTGCTGTAAAATAAAGTAAAAGATTGTGGCTTTGGGGGTACAACGCCTCTTTTGGGGGTGAGACCCTCAAAAAGGCTAACCCTCGATATTTCCCCCCGACTGCCCCCCCCCCCCCCCATGCGACGGGATGAGACATGACACAGCTTCCGTTTTTTAACGGTACACTCCCGTTGGGCCGTACCTTACTGTACCGTACCGGGCTTCGGTACGGTATGTTTACTTGCAGCACTGTCCATGCAAGAGCAAGCGTACCATCCTCAATCCCACTTCCTTCAATCATGCTGGGACAGGGTTGGTTCCCGTGCTCTGGCACGGCACACAGCGCTCAAAACTAAGTTGTCAAGAGTGCCTTAGCATGGTACTGATTGCCTAGCGTGAGTTTTCCTTGGCTGTTTTGCAACATTTACATTGATACATCTGTAAGACCAAGCGTACTGTGCTCAAGCCCGCTTCTTCCAACCATGCCAGGGGTCCAAGGAATTGGACATTCTTATCTATTATTCGACTGATCTATGTGTAAGAGGAAGCTGACCAGGCTCGAGCTCGATTCTTACACCCGTGAAAGACGTGAACTGTGCTCAAGCATGGTATGGATTGTCTCGCATGAGCGTTTGGTTGCGTTACTTCTCCCTCTACAGGAGAGGTTGACTTACAGCCATGCTTGAGCATGTTTACTCGCGTCAAGATACAAAAACGATGGCAGTTAACAGTGATAAGCAGGTGAAATATTAGGGTCAATTATAGGACTCAGAGCAAGCGTTACCGTGCTCAAGACCGCTTCTCCCGAATCGAGCCGGGGGCTAGGGTTGTGGACTGTGCCCAAGTATGGCTGTGGATTTTCTTTGTCTTTTTCCATGACCCTTGACTCTTGAATCCTCGACCGAGCGATCTTGCATCCATGCTCGAGTACTTTCACCATTGCTTTACTGCGACTTTCCTGACCGTAGCTTATTTCAAGTGCTGGTTCTTTCTATTGTGGGTTGTCAGTAATACCAAGTATGAGAAACGTCTCTTCCGCCTCATCCAACGAGCACTGATAAACACACGACACCACGGCTACGCGCAACCCGCTATTCAGGCACAGATGTGTGAAAGGATTACTTTGAGCGGTTCTGGTTATTTCTATTGTGCGAGGTGTCACTTATCAGTAATACGGAGGTCTGTGTACTTTACCCAAGCATGACATGGATTGCTTAGCGTGAGTTTTTTCTTTGGTGTTTTCTGTGTATGTACACCTCTCCAAAATATCCAACCTATCCCACTTGTCTGTGTAAGAGCAAGCGTACCATAATCAAGCTCACTTCGTGCAAGTGTTCTTTTCCCCGAGATGGTACAAATTGCCGAAAATGAGTGTATTATTTAGCTTTTTTTTGTGTCTGTGTGTGTGTGCATAACGTTTCACAAGCATATCCGTAAACCCAAAGGTAAACGTGTTACTTTTAACAACAATAACTGCTCCTTTTTTGTACTTGCAGGACATTAGACGATACTAAAATGTGACTTTTAACTTCAACCACATGAAAGTGATCAATTCTATCATTTCGTATGGGGCAAATCCGTTAGAAATTGGCACAAATGGAAGGTGGATCGAGAACACATTGCTTTTGACTGCATAATAAGAGACTCACATGCACTGATAAACACACAACAACATTACCACACACAACATATGCCATCAATCCAGAGGCATGACACCAACAGTCTGTATGTGTGTGTGTGCGGCTCACGCATGTTCATTCAGTGAAATGCTGGCACACGTGCCTCACACACACACAAAATCAAAACACATCCAGGCGCCGCAACATCTGTCAAGTCGCTCCAATCGATCCCGCCAGTCATGACGTGCATGCATACGACTCCTGCCTCCGGCTACCACGGCGACGCCGAGGAGAGGCGGGAGCAGGTGTTAAAAAAAAAAAAAGGCTCGACGGGTACCTGTAAATGAACCAGATGCTCCGATTCACCGGACCCAGCATCGGCCAGGAGGAGGAGAGGGAGAGGGAGCGGGAGAGATCCTCCTCGCCGCATGCCCCCGTCGCCATTTCCTCCCCTCCCTCTCCTTCTCGACAGCGGCGAGAGGCGAAAGGCGAGGAGGAGGAAAAGAGGAAGAGGAGGAGGAGGAGGAGGAGGAGAAAGAGGACGGGAGTGGGAGCGGGCCGCACTCCCCCAGCCCCTTCATGCTTAAAAAGACGCGAGTGGGAGCTGCGTTGGATGCGACAGAAGGGGAGGATGAAGGGAGGTGGCGTAAGGAGGAAGGGAGATGCTTTGGAGATAGGTGAGTGGGTTTCTGCAAGGAAGGGGGCGGGGCCTTCATGCAAACCCACACATGCGTTCGATCACTTCACTGTCATAAAGTCCCATTCATAAAAAAAAAAACACGCACATTTCAGTCCAATTTAAAGACAGCTGTCAATCATCACGGGACTATTTTGATGATGTAATACTACTCACAAACGGAGAGAGATGATTGGTTAAAGACAGGGAGGTCAGTCTATGGGCTGTATTATCTATACACATCACGTCAAATGTCGATAATATGGCTGATTGCTGAAAACACACTTTACTAAAAACAGGAAGAGGGAAAACAAATCTCTCTCTGTCGTGATTAGGGATGAGAATTCATAAGAACTTAGCGATTCTGATCCAATTATAGATACGACTCTTATCTAGTCTCAATAAAACTAAAATATCCAGTGGAAGAATACTATTCAAAATATTTGATGCTAAAACCAGTTTTCAAGGAATGTGCACTGTAATATAATGCTCCTCTAGCAGTGCCATACACGAGTATTTGCGGGTAATTTACAAGTGTAAGATAGTGTCGTATCGTCGGGAAAATATCGCAAAAACATTGTTTTATTGCAACCCCAATTCCAATGAAGTTGGGACGTTGTGTTAAACAAATAAAAACCGAATACAATGATTTGCGAGTCATGTTCAACCTATATTTAATTGAATACACTACAAAGATAGGATATTTCATGTTGTTCAAACTGATCAACTTGATTGTGTTTAGCAAACAATCATTCACTTAGAATTTGATGGCTGCAACATGTTCCAAAAAAGTTGGGACAGGTGGCAAAAAAGACTGAGAATGTTGAGGAATGCTCATCAAAAACCTGTTTGGAACATCCCACAGGTGAACAGGCTCATTGGGAACAGGTGGGTGCCATGATTGGGTATAAAAGAAGCTTCCCTGAATTGCTCAGTCATTCACAAGCAAAGATGGGGCGAGGTTCACCTCTTTGTGAACAAGTGCGTGAGAAAATAGGACAATGTTCCTCAACGTACAATTGGAATTTAGGGATTTCATCATCTACGGTCCATAATATCATCAAAAGGTTCAGAGAATCTGGAGAAATCACTGCATGTAAGCGGCAAGACCGAAAACCAACATTGAATGCTCGTGACCTTCGATCCCTCAGGCGGCACTGCATCAAAAACCGACATCAATGTGGAAAGGATATCGCCACATGGGCTCAGGAACACTTCAGAAAACCAATGTCAGTAAATAAATTCACCGCTACATCCGTAAGTGCAACTTAAAACTCTACTATGCAAAGCAAAAGCCATTTATCAACAACACCCAGAAACACCGCCGGCTTCTCTGGGCCCGAGTTCATCTCAGATGGACTGATGAAAAGTGGAAAAGTGTTCTGTGGTCCGACGATTCCACATTTCAAATTGTTTTGGGAAATTGTGGACGTCGTGTCCTCCGGGCCTAAGAGGAAAAGAACGCAAAGTTCAAAAGCCAGCATGTGTGATGGAATGGCGCTGTGTTAGTGCCAATGGCATGGGTAACTTACACATCTGTGAAGGCACCATTAATGCTGAAAGGTACATACAGGTTTCGGAGAAACATATGCTGCCATCCAAGCAACGTCTTTTTCATGGACGCCCCTGCTTATTTTAGCAAGACAATGCCAAACCACATTCTGCACGTGTTACAACAGAGTGGCTTCGTAGTAAAAGAGTGCAGGTACTAGACTGGCCTGCCTGCAGTCCAGAACTGTCTCCCATTGAAAATGTATGGCGCATTATGAAGCGTAAAATACGACAACGGTGACCCCGGACTGTTGAACAGCTGAAGCTGTACATCAAGCAAAAATGGGAAAGAATTCCACCTACAAAGCTTCAACAATTAGTGTCCTCAGTTCCCAAACGTTTATTGAATGTTGTTAAAAGAAAAGGTGATGTAACACAGTGGTAAACATGAAAATGTCCCAGCTTTTTTGCTTATTTGCGAAAAAAAAATCAAGTTTGAACATGAAATATCTTGTCTTTGTAGTGTATTCAATTAAATATAGGTTGAGCCTGATTTGCAAATCATTGTATTCTGTTTTTATTTGTTTAACATAACGTCCCGACTTCATCGGAATTGGGGTTGTAGTTTAAATATCAATAGTTGCATGTATTGTTTTGTAGTCTTACGATACTGTCCATTATAAATACAAATATCGATATCGTCACTGTCACAAAATGTAAAATCTCTGTATTCCCCCCGTCGATGGTTTTCAACCAATATGTTCATTATCACGCAGTGGCTGCAGCTACTGCTGGTATGGTATTGTCTGGTATCGTATGCTACTATTGCACAACCATTTTGTTGCCCTGTGTGCACAGCAGCTCTAAACAAACATGCACGGGACAGACAGGAAGAAGAGGTATAAACTCACATCATCATCATCACCACCAATCTCTCAGTCCAAGGAGCCGACTACAGGGTCGTCATCCATGGAGTCGCGCACCCCCTCCATCCTGCACCGCCACACCACCTTCATCCAGCCATTACTTCTTCTTCCCTCCCTGCTTCCATTCCTCTCATCTCTCGCAGGAAAATCGCAGCGCTCGCTGGCGCTCCTCTCACAGCACGAATGTGCATCTGTGTGTACGTGTATGTGTTTGTGTGTGTGGTTGGCCAGTTTCCAGGCAGGCGTCAAGGACTGCGCTATGACAATTAGACTATTAGACTAAGTAATATCGAACTGCCATCGGGGACAATAAAATATAATTTTTGGGTAAAACAAAAACAACAACTATTCTTGTAATTGTATTAGTTGCAATACTTAATGAGTAGTACTAAGCATCCATCTATCCATTATTATTTTTTATTTTCTTGAATAAACATTACTATTTTCATAATATTACGCCTTTAAAATAAGACCATTCAACTTTTTTCTAGCTGAATACTACTTTATACAAAAAGAGAACAAGTTCAGTTTTTAATTTTAAATTATTTTCGTAATAGTATACCTTTCCCCCCCAAAAAATGAAACCTTTTTCAACATGTTTTAATGCTATTTTCAAAAGATTCCCACTATTTCCTCTCGCTGCTTTTTTCTAAAATGTAAAGTAAAATTGAAATGTTATTACTTTTTCCTTGAAACGATACTTTATTTTTGTAATATTACTCCTTTTTCTTAATAAAAGACTATTCTTGTCAGACAACTACATTCTGTCCACAAAATACTACTTTTTCCTTGTAAGAAAAATATGAACTTTTCAGTTCTTTTAAATTATACTTTATTCTTGGAATAATAGTATGCCCTTTCCCCCAAAAATAAACCTTATTTTCCAATAATTTTGAAAGACTATTTACAAAATATTACTACTACCTGTTCCTGTTGAAAGATTTTATTTTATTTTTTTAAATAAACCCCCACCTTTTAAGGGAAAAATAAAATATGAGTTAATTCACTTAATTGTATGACTTATTCCTTGGAAAATATGTAATATTTAGTAATGTTATGCCTTTTTTTTCTTGAAAAAAATACGACTATATACATGTAGTTTATATACAATAAAAATAAAATTTTTGCAAAAAAAAAAAAAATGCATTATTTTTGTTTCTTAAATTTGACTTTTTCTTATATGGTATAACCTTTTCAACCCCCAAAAAATATTTTTTCCAATTTTTTAAAAATACTATTTTCAAAAGAATACTATTCTTTCCTCTTGAAAAATCAAAACTTTTTTTCTGGAAAAAAATATGAACTTATTTTTAATCAGACTGAAATGGCGAATATTTTTTAATATGCCTTTTTTTCAGGATTTTTTTTTCATAATATTATGCCTTTGTGTTAATAAAAAAAATACTAGTCTTGAAAGATAGCAACATTTTCTCTCTAAAATACATTTTCCTAAAAAAAACAAAACTATTTTAATTTTTTAAATTCAATTTCAAGCTTGTAAGATTATAACTTTCCCCCCCAAAATGAACCTTTTTCCCATTTTTTAAACACTATTTACAGAAGCTCACTACTCATTCGAAAAAAAAAACCAAAAAAAAAACGCATTACCTTTCCTTGAAAAATACTCAATATTCAGTCATATACCTTTTTTATTATAAAAAAAATGCCACTATTATACTTTTTTAAAACTTCATTAGGCCTTTTTTTAACCCAAAATTATTATTTTTCCGAAAACAAATATGGCTGTCATTCCTCTCGCTCAAATGTCCACATGTGGGGCCGCGTGCTTGCGTGCGGTTGGCCGGTTTCCATCCAGGCGTCAAGGACTCTGCGGTATGACAATTAGACTATGAAGTCATATCAAAGCCCCATCTGCATGCGTCTCTTTGTCGCTCTCAGCATGGAGACGGAAATCTTTGAAGGCTAATTTGGAACAAATCCGGCACTCGGGATAAATCGGGATACGGATCCAATATCGGGGCTTTGTGCTGCCGGCCAGGGTTTGTAGCACAACAACGCACGAATTAAACAAATCATCGTCTTAATTTCTGTTGTGTAATAAATGGCATGGTTGTTTAATGGCCTGGTGTCCCAATATAGTGTATAAAAATGTTTTCGGCGGTAGTTTAGATGGATGTCGGCCAACGATACCCAACGTTGCAGTAACAATACCATACACAGCTGTGCCTTGACTTAGGAGTTTGATTCGTTAACTCAAAACACTCATAATTCAAATCAAGAGAAACGCCATTAGTCTGCTCCAAACAAAAACAAAACTTTTAACATGTTTTGAAATATGAAAATAGAACTGTAGGCTATTGTAACTTTATAAAAACAGACAATAGTAAGAATGAAATAGAACGTAAAAACTTAGTTTGTGCATCATGATTTCATGCTTTAATTTAAAGTAGAACAAATAAGCTCAGAAATTAAGTTATGTGTAATAATGTGAAATGACAGGGAAACAGTATTGAACACGCTAACTGGTATTTATTTAATACTTTGTAAAAAAAAAAAAAAAAGCCTTTGTTTCCAATGACAGGTTCAAGACGCCTCCTGTATGGAGAAACTAGTCGCATGCATTGCTCTGGTGTGATTTTGGCCCATTCCTCCACACAAGCAGTCTTCAAATCTTGAAGGTTCCGTGGGCTTCTTTTATGGACCATTAGTTTCAGTTATTTCCATAGACTTGTGATTGGATTCAAGTCATATGATTGGCTGGGCCAGTCTAGCTGCTTTATTTTTTTTTCTTTGAAACCAATTGCGAGTTTCCTTGGCAGTATGTTTTGCATCATTATACTGCTGAAATGTCCACCCTCGTTTCATTTTCATCGTCCTCGTAGATGGCAGCATATTTTTGTCAACAATGTCTTGGTAGATTCAATAATGTGAAGTTTACCAGTACCATTTGTTGAAAAGCAGCCCCACACCATCATGTTCCCACCTCCGAACTTCACTGTTGGTATGGTGTTTTTAGGGTGATGTGCAGTGCCATTTCTCCTCCAAACGTGGTGTGCATTATGGCATCCAAAGAGTTCAATTTTACTCTCATCAGACCAGACTATATTCTCCTAGTATTTAAGTGGCTTGTCCAAATGTTGTTCAGCAAACTTTAAACGAGCTTTGACATGCTTTTTTTTTTCCGGCAATGGGGTCCTGCGTGACGAGCGTGCATACAGGCCATGGCGGCGGAGTACATTACATTACCCACTGTTTTCCTTGTGAGAACAGTACCTGCTAATTCCAGGTCTTTTTGAAGCTCTCCACAGGTGGTCCTTGGCTCGAGGACAACTCTTCTGATTATTCTTTGCACTCCTCTGTCAGAAATCTCATGAGGAGTACCTGATTGAGGCAAATTTTGGTGGCATCATTGGCTTTCCACTTAAGTATTATGGCCCCAACCGTGCTCACTGGAACCTTCAGAAGCGTAGATATGCGCCTGTAACCAATGCCATCGTTACGTTTTGCAACAATTACTTTGTGATGGTCTTGAGCCAGCTCTTTGCTCTTGCCACCCATCATGAGATGTGTCTCGACTCAAACCTTTGCAATGAGACCTTTTTGTAGGCCATCGATTAGGACTGAACCAGCTGATATTTATTTGCACTGACAAGGGGCTGGATTGCTGTTCGATTATTGATAGATTTTAGGTGTTGTCTTGGCTTTCCATTCCTTTTTGCACCCCCTTTCGTCATGTGTTCAATACTTTTTCGCTGTGTCATTTCACATTTTTACACACAAATATTCTTCCGAAAAGAGGCTTCAAGCTGTACATTGCCACTACCAGTTGGAGTTTACTTGAAAACTAACTCTAAAACAAAAAAAGAATGACACGTGTATTTGGAACAACCACAGCCACAGAAACATGAAAGAAGAACTGAACGCCATGTTAGGCGCAAATGTTGTTAGCGTGCGTTTGTACACAATGCCGCACTGTGAAAGTTTTTCAAACTTTTGGCCACGTATCCGGTTGCTGACGAGAGACACACGGGAGCAGAGAACGTGAGGGGGCAGGGGTTGAGCGAGTGTGGGCAGGGAGGGAGGGAGAGAGAAGGCGTATTATTTAAAGGCACAGGCACGAAATGAAACCAGTGTGTGTGGACATGTGTGAGACTTTGGGCTTGATTACACTTCATAAAACCAGTTCATATTTTTTAAATTATCTTCTATTATGTTTTTATGGCTATATTTTACAATATACTGTTTTTTTTAAACGTTTTAAAAAATATATATATATATATTTTTTTTTTAGGACTGGAACAGATTTATTGGATTTCCAATTTATTCTAATGGGGAAAATTTGTTTTGAGATAAGAGCATGGTCACGGAACAAATTAAACTCGTATCTCAAGGTGCCGCTGTTATATGCCCGTGTGTATCGTTATATTGTCGGTCGACATGTGTTGCTGTACTGTTCGTGTTCAACCATCAGTTGCTTATAGGGTTATACCGTAACAACCGCAATATCAATGCCAGTTGGGTTGAGCTGTCTACGGAGTTTTGCATAGTGTGTTAGCATTAAGCTAGCAGTTGTATGTTTAGCTTGACAGTAAAGTTAAACAGAGAATGCCATTGAAGAGCTTGAAGCCTCTCCTGCATCCTCCTCTTTGACACCAACTGCCCTCATGTCTTCCTTCACGACATCCATCCACCTTCTTTTTGGTCTTCCTCTCGCTCTCTTGCCTGGCAGCTCCATCCTCATCATCCTTCTAGCAACATACTCGCTCTCTCCGAGAGCGAACCTCAACATCTTCATTTCCGCCTCCCTCCAGCTCTGCTTCCTGTTGTCTCTTCAGTGCCACTGTCTCTAATCCGTACATCATGGCTGGCCTCACCACTGTTTTCTAAACTTTGCCCTTCATCCTAGCAGAGACTGTCACATAACACACCTGACACCTTCCTCCACCCGTTCCAACCTGCTTGGACCAGTTTCTTCATTTCCTGACCACACTCACCATTGCTCTGGACAGTTGACCACAAGTATTTCAAGTCCTCCACCCTTGCTATCTCTTCTCCCTGTACCCTCACTCTTCCCCCACCACCCCTCTCATTCATGCACATGTATTCTGTCTTACTTCGGCTAATCTTCATTCCTCTGCTTTCCATTGCATGCCTCCATCTTTCTAACTGTTCCTCCACCTGCTCCCTGCTTTCACTGCAGCTCACAATGTCATCTGCGAACATCATGGTCCACGGGGATTCCAGTCTAACCTCATCTGTCAGCCTATCCACCACCACTGCAAACAGGAAGGGACTCTGGGCTGATCCCTGATGCAGTCCCACCTCCACCTTAAATTCGTCTGTCACACCTACAGCACACCTAACCGCTGTTCTGCTGCCCTCGTACATGTCCTGTATTATTCTAACATACGTCTCTGCCACTCCAGACGTCCGCATGCAGTACCACAGTTCCTCTCTGGGTACTCTGTCATAGGCTTTCTCTAGATCTACAAAGACACAATGTAGCTCCGTCTCTGTACTTTTCCATCAACATCCTCAAGGCAAATCATGCATCTGTGGTACACTTTCTAGGCATGAAACCATACCGTTGCTCGCAAATACTCACTTCTGTCCTGAGTCTAGCCTCCACTACTCTTTCCCATAACTTCATTGTGTGGCTCATCAACTTTATTCCTCTATAGTTCCCACAGCTCTGCACATCTAATCATTGCCACTTCCTGGTCCATCACACTTGCCTCTTCTACTCCCCCTTCTCTCTCATTTTACTCATTCATTAACTCCTCGAAGTATTCTTTCCATCTATCTAGCACACTACTTGCACCAGTCAACATATTTCCATCTCTATCCTTAATCACCCTAACCTGCTGCACATCCTTCCCATCTCTATCCCTGTCTGGCCAATCTGTATTGATCATTTTCTCCTCCTTTAGTGTCCAACCTGGCATACGTCATCATATGCCTCGTTTGGCCTTTACCACCTCAACCGTTGCCCTGTGTCGCATCTCAATGTATTTCTTTCGCCTCTCCACGGTCCTCTCAGTGTCCCACTTCTTCGTAGCTAACCTTTTTCCTTGTATGATTTCCTGTACTGTGAGGTTCCACCACCAAGTCTCCGTCTCTCCTTTCCTGCCAGAAGATACACCAAGTACTCTCCTGCCTGCCTCTCTGATCACCTTGGCTGCAGTGGCTGTTTCCTTCATCAACATGTCCGTTACAATCTGCACCAATCACGACTCTCACTTCCCATCTACACCATGGTAAAATAATTTAAACCCTGCCCCTAAACATCTAGCCTTACTGCCTTTCCACCTGGTCTCCTGGACACACAATATAGCAACCTTTCTCCTAATCGTCATGTCAACCAACTCCCGAGATTTTCCTGTCATAGTCCCAACATTCAAAGTCCCCACATTCAGTTCTAGGCTCTGTGCTTTACTCTTCTATTTCTACCGAAGAACCCGCTTTCCACCTCTTCTTCTTCGACTTCGACTCACAGTAGCTGAATTTCCAACGGCGCCCTGCAGGTTTTCTACTTATTTCAAGTAAATGTTAGCTTGAAACAAGTGAGACTTGTCCAAAAACAAGTTACTTTTTAGGGGATGCGTCTTATTCTCAGTGCAATCAGTTTAGTTTGGATAGAGAGAAGACAAACATCCTCGGTAAGATTTCGCCTTTTTGCAGTACAGCCGTCCGTCCAGATCATCTTGAAGCTCTACCAAGCACAGCCGTAATGGCCGCCGGCTGTTTGGTATGAGTGGATGTTAACGGATTGAAGAAGGGTTCTCATTTCCTCGCAGGAGCCTGCAAATTCCCAGTTTTATCGAATGCAGAATTTAGTTCACCTTTTGAAAAACAACACGAGTTACTGTGTGATTTTTCTCCAGATAAGCAGCCAGTCAGCGCTGGTAGGCAAGCATATGCGCTGATTATCTTTGCCGTATTTGGAGATGAGAAGCAAGCCGTTATCCGCATGAACACGTGCAGTCTGTTCATCTCCTCCGCATGAGATCATTGGAGGGGCAACGGCAGGTCAGATGAGGACACTGGAGAAGTCATCAGCGCTCAGACCACTTTACGACATTTGGTTGGGGGTGGGAGCTTCAGTAGAACTCCTCGGGGAACTGTCGACAAGAATGCGCCACAAATTGCCTAATTTACAGCACACAGGGCAACCGTGAAACATGAACGTATCTATGGTGTCAAGGTGCAGTACTGATTCAGCAACATCAGATAATAATGATGTAAGTTTGACGTTTTAGTGTCAAATTTGTTTTGTGCCGCCTACTACAGACATGTGAATGAATATAAAGTATGTGGCGATGGTCTCAGCTCCAGTAAGTACTTGGGCCAAAGGGCTGCTAGTTGTGAAGACTTGAGTCACTGCCACCATGCCACCGTGCTCGTATCTCAAGGCTCCGCTTGCAAGTCAAAGAAAAAAAACATCTCGAAAAACTCGTAAGTCGGGTCACTTGTATCTCAGGCACCACTGTATTGTACTCAGTGTACTCCAGAAAAATATGCTATATATTATAATAATAATATTAAATTATATTATAATAATATTTGGGGTTTTTTCTCATAATATTATGCTTTTTGGGGAGAGGTCTGGGGGATATGCCCTTATAAAACATTTAAACACTTTTTTAAACATTTTTACTCCCAAAAAAAAAATCGGAAAGAATACTTTAACCATTCTCAGACAATAACTACTAAAATATGAGTTTATTTTTGCAATGTTAAGCATTTTTCTCAAATACGACTTTTTTTATAAGATCACTACTTTTTTTGTCTGGAAATATTCTGATTTATTATATATTTATAATTTTACTTCTTTCTTCTTGACAAAATGACTTTATTCTCTTAATATTGTAGTTTTTCTGAATAAATCCCCACTAAATTTTTGTTGTAAAAATATGACTTTATTCTCGTAATATTACGACTTTTCCTCAATAATAATAATAAAAAACCTCTCTGAGAAAATACAGTCGTATTAGTCGAGTAATATTACACCCTTTTATTTCTGAAAAATACTTACTTCCTGTATGAGTACTATTTTTCCCCACAACAAATAAAACATTTCTACACTAAAAAAAAAATACATATGTATTTATGCAATACATTTTGATATTTTATTTCCAGTGTGGTCCCTAATACACAATACTCCCTTGAATTTTTTGTCTTGCTTTTGTCGTGGATAACCTTGCTTTCTGGTGCAAGGCAGGGCTAGCAATGCTAACTTATGACATACTTGAAATGTAAATTATTGTGGAGAACAGTTCAGAGTCAAGATGTCCATGTTCAAAGTGGACTTCCTGGAACATTTGCATAGGAAAGGAAAAAAAAAAAAAAAAGAAAAAAGTGTCCCCTTTGTTGCCCTTCACCGTGTGGCCTCCAGATGGAGACACCACAGGGGGGGGGAGCGGACAATTAAAAAGTGCATTGGGGGGGGGTTCTCGGCTAAATTAAAAAACAACAGAGGGACGTTGCGACAGTCACGGATGACAGGCGCGTCTGCGGGGGATTTGACCCGTGTACCGTGGCAGACTAAAAGCCGCCGCTTGAATTATCCACCGTGACGAAAAGCATTTTGAAATCAATAAAATATGACGTTACCAGAGTCAAACACACTTAGCCGGAGAAGAAGAACAGTCAGAGATTCAAATAAGAGGTGGAGATCGCGTAAATAATACATGCCAAGGATAAAAAATAAATAAAGAAATATAAATATATTTATATATATATATATATAAATTGCCAACTGCGATGAGGTAGGATGCTAATATGCTAGCAGTTGTTATGCTGACCGAGCAAAATAGCAACCTAGGTGCAAACTGTGATAAGGCAGATCCATAAGCGAGGGGCCCCCCAAACGCTCAGGGCCCTGGGAGAATTGTCCCCTTTTTGTCCTCCCAGTTCGACGCCCATGCTGGTGAGTTTAATTGTTTGTACGTGCTAGCTTTTGCATTCATTTAAATGAGCCTTTTCTCCAAAATGTAACGCGTATAATCGAAATAATAAGTACATTTGCATAAGGTATGCATATTTTTCCACTCATATGTTAATAATAGGATTAAAAACTTTTACATCTTGCCCTCCAGTCACATACTCGTTTCAATTATTTTTTTTTTATGCTAACATGCTAGCAGTAGCTTAGCATCAGTTAGCGCCGAATTGATCATTTTAGGGAACAACTGAGCAGCAATCGATGTGTTCTCCTTAGAAATGAGTGTACGAGTCGAGCTGGAGTGAAATGAACAGCTGGTATGGCGCTCGTCCCCCTCGCCATGCTTCCCCCCCCCCCCAAAAAAAAAAAAAACTCCCCGCAAACCCTCAAACAGCTGGTACCTCCTCCAGGGAAGGGTCATCACGGTGTCCCGCACCCCAACAGTCGCAGTCACAACAACAACTTAAGCGGTGTGACTCAGCATGTGCTGCGTGTCCAAACACATGAACGCACACTCGCAACGGCGACCGTGAGGAAGCACTCCAGTGTAACTGTAGGTGGCGCCATGCAGTCTTTTTCTTACCTGGGAGCGTCGAAGCTGTCGTAGGAGCCGACCGTGTAGTGACGGAACAAACGCTTGGCACGCTCCCCACGGCTCTCTGGAATTATAATCAGAATTAATTGACA
Organism: Phyllopteryx taeniolatus; assembly: GCF_024500385.1. Classification (NCBI taxonomy): domain Eukaryota; kingdom Metazoa; phylum Chordata; class Actinopteri; order Syngnathiformes; family Syngnathidae; genus Phyllopteryx; species Phyllopteryx taeniolatus. The sequence continues at coordinate 4,089,626 of NC_084517.1, read as the reverse complement.
TTAATGCCAATAATACGTACAGTATATAACACAACACAATACTATATAATACAATAGTGCCGTAAAATAAAGAGGGGGAAACAGTGAATTCGATCACGAATAAAACAGAAATAAGCTAGAGTTAAAATAACTGAAATAAAATACAATCAAATAAATAATACAATCGAAACTACTGAAGACTAAAATGGAAAAAATACATAATAGTAAATAAAGAGGTGCCAAATAAATTACTGTCATATAAATATGTATGTAATAAAATTAAACTAAATTAAAATCAAATTGATTGAATTAATTTTATTGAAAAAAAAATCGAATACAATAAAATTTTATAAAAACAAATAAAACAGCACGTGAAATATAACAAATGAAATACAATTACAATGAAATAAGAGAGAATAAAATAAATGTATTACATTTGCGTTACGTTTATCAATAGGTATTTCATAAAATATGTAATATAATTAAAATAAAACAAAAAATACAGTAAGATACAATTCAATAGATTCGTTTTATGTAATAGAAAAAACATCCAACAATACAATAAAAAATGGAAAATAATTTTAAAAAATGCAATAAAAGTAAAAAACAAATGGTAAATACAATTATTACCAGGATCTTGTTCTTGTTCAAAGAACAAGATCTTTGGGTCTGTCGATGTCCCGTTCCATTCTTCCCTCACTCGTGAACAAGACCCCAATATACTTGAACTCCTCCACTTGGGGCAGCATCTCATCCCAGACCTGGCAAGGGCACGCCACCCTTTTCCGACTGAGGACCATGATCTCAGATTTGAAGGTGCTGATTCTCATCTCAGCCGCTTCACACTCGGCTGCGAACCACTCCAGTGAGAGTTGGAGGTCACGGCTTGATGAAGCCAACAGAACGACATCATCTGCAAAAAGCAGAGATGCATTACTGAGGCCACCAAACCGGACCCCCTCTACACCTCGGCTGCGCCTAGAAATTCTGTCCATAAGTTATGAACAGAATCGGTGACAAAGGGCAGCCTTAGCGGAGTCCAACCCTCACCGAAAACGAGTCCGACTTACTGCCGGCAATGCGGACCAAACTCTGACACCGGTCGTACAGGGACCGAACAGTATCAGGGGGTTCGGTACCCCATACTCCCGAAGCACCCCCCACAGGACTCCCCGAGGGACACGGTTGAACACCTTCTCCAAGTGCACAAAACACATGTAGACTGATTGGGCGAACTCACACGCACCCTCGAGGACCTTGCTGAGGGTGTAGAGGTGGTCCACTGTTCCACGGCCAGGACGAAAACCACACTGCTCAGTGTGATCCCCCTGTAGTTGGAACACACCCTCCGGTCTCCCTTCTTAAAAAGGGGAACCACCACCTCAGTCTGCCAATCCAGAGGCACTGTCCCCGATGTCCATGCGATGTTGCAGAGGCGTGTCAACCAGGACAGCACCATAACATACAGAGCCTTTAGAAACTCCGTGTGAATCTCATCCACCCCCCGGGTCATGCCACCGAGGAGCTTTTTAACCACCTCAAGCCCAGAGATAGGAGAGCCCGCCTCAGAGAACCCAGACTCTGCTTCCTCATGGGAAGGCGTGTCGGTGGAGTTGAAGAGGTCTTTGAAGTACTCTCCCCACCGAGGTCAGCAGCGCCCCATCCCCACTATACACAGTGTTGATGGTGCACTGCTTTCCCCTCCTGAGACGCCGGATGGTGGACCAGAATTTTCTCAAAGCCGTCCGGAAGTCTTTCTCCATGGCCTCACCAAACTCCTCCCATGCTGTTTTTGCTTCAGCGACCACCAAAGCTGCATTCCGCTTGGCCAGCCGGTACCCATCAGCCGCCTCAGGGGTCCCACAGGCCCGTTGGTGTCCACCAACGGGTTCGGGGATTGCCGCCACGACAGGCACTGACCACCTTACGGCCACAGGTCCGGTCGGCCGCCTCAGCAATGCAGGCGCGGAACATGGTCCACTCGGACTCGATGTCCCCCGCCTCTCCGGGAACATGAGCAAAGTCCTGTCAGAGGTGGGAGATGAAACTCTTTCTGACGGGATTCTGCCAGACGTTCTCAGTAGACCCTCGCAATATGTTTGGGCCTGCCAGGTCGGACCGGCATCTGCTTCCACCATCGGAGCCAACTCACCACCAGGTGGTGATCAGTTGACAGCTCCGCCCCTCTCTTCACCCGAGTGTCCAAGACAAGCGGCTGCAAGTCCGATGACACGACCACAAAGTCGATCATCGAACGGCAACCTAGGGTGTCCTGGTGCCAAGTGCACGTGTGGACACCCTTATGTTTGAACATGGTGTTCGTTACGGACAATCCGTGATGAGCACAGAAGTCCAAAAACAGAACACCGCTCGGGTTCTGATCGGGGGGGGGGCGTTCCTCCCAATCGTGCCCTTCCAGGTCTCCTACCCTGCCAGAGAGGTGACGTGGTACGTCCCGAGAGCCAACGTCTGTAGCCGGGGATCGGATCGCCAAGGTCCCTGCCTTCGGCCAACGCCAAGCTCACACTGCACCTGACCCCTATGGCCCCTCCCACAGGTGGTGAGCCCATAGGAAGGGGGACTCACGTTACCCTTTCGGGCTGTGCCCGGCCGGGCCCCATGGGTGCAGGCCCAGCCACCAGGCGCTCGCCTTCGAGCCCCACCTCCAGGCCTGGCTCCAGAGGGAGGGCCCCAGTGACCCGCGTCCGTGAAAAGGAAAACGTCTTCCTGAATTGTTTGTCATCATAGGGTTTTTTGGAGCTGTGCTTTGTCTGGTCCCTCACCTTGGACCTGTTTGTCATGGGTGACCCTGCCAGGGTCAACTTAGCTCCTAGGATCATTGGGACACAAACCCCTCCACCACGATAAGATTGACAGCTCAAGGAGGGGACAGACAAATAATGAAATAGAATAGAAAATGTTTAATTTGATTTAATAGTAACATTTTAAAATAAAATCTAACTAATTGGACTTATATATGTTAATAACGAAACAGATTTGTTTTTTTTATTTAATTGAAATCATACAAATAAAACCAGCCTGATGGGGCTTCTTGACTTTGAAATTGAAATGATAGAAAAATAATACAATTAAACATTTTTTCAATTTGATTTTATTCATGAATTCATCTCTTATTCATTCATTCATTCATCGTACCGCTTCTCCCCACTAGGGTCGCGAGCGTGCTGGAGCCTATCCCAGCTATCGTCGGGCGAGAGGCGGGGTACACCCTGAACTGGTCGCCAGCCAATCGCAGGGCACATATGAACAAACAATCATTCCCACTCACAGTCACACCTACGGGCAATTTAGAGTCTTCAATTAACCTTGCATGCATGTTTTGGGGACGTGGGAGGAAACCGTAGTACTCTGAGAAAGCCCACGCGGGAAGGGGGGAACGTGCAAACCCCACACAGGCGAGGCAGGGATTTGAACCCGGGTCCTCAGAACTGTGGGGCAGATGTGCTAACCATACGAATTAGATTTTATTTAATTGAAAAACCCAAAACAAAACTGATCTGATTGGGCTTCATAGTAAAATAAATGATCGAATGTTGAATTCCATTCAATAGAAACAATACAAAAAAATAAAGCTAAAACTGACCTGATCGGGTTTCTTGACTTCGAAGCATCACTTCCTCCACGCAGTCAGAGGGGAACCATCCGGTGCGACCGCGGACCGTTCCCTCCCAGTAGCCGCCTTCACCCACGCTCAACACTACGGACGAGACAAAAAAAAAAAAACATCATGTCGGTAACACCCGGAGAGAAAAAAAAAAAAACATAACACATCCACAAATCACAGACAACAGACACACAGAACAGAGACATACAGCACATGCATTTAACATTTTGCATTCCCTTACTGCATCACTTTTGATAAATTTCTGCCCTAAAAGTTCGACTTAAATCAATAAAATGGAATCACATTCAAACCATACAAAATTGGATGAAATACAGAGAATAAACTAAAATAAAAGCACAATAAAATAGAGAGACAGAGAGTACAGTACTTGTTTTACTCTCTAAAATGAAGTTAAGATCAAATAAAGAAAAATCAAACATTTAATAAAATGGGTAGTAAAATTACAATAGAATAAATTGAAAATATATTTAATTGAAAAATATCGTACAATACAATGAAATCACAACAAACAGAATGAAACAGAATACACTGAAATACTGTACTGTAATACTTGGACAAAATATAGAGAAAAGAGAATCAAGTATCATTTAATTGAATTGAAAATTGAGATAAGATTAGAATAAAAATTAAAAATATGAAAATACAAAATCTAATTATATGGAACGAATGAAATACAATAATAACAATACAATTAAAAAAAGATAAAACAGATTTATTTCTGTGGAAAAAATCTAATAGAATGTAATAAAATAGAATTTTAAAATGAGGTAAAATACAATTGGAATAAAAAAGGACTGCAAAATTCAATTTAATGGAAAATAGTGTTGATTATAAAAAAAAAATAATTACAATTACAATTGTGTAAATGTACTTCAGTTTGTTAAATGCCACCTTGAAAATTCAAATTTAAATCCCGCCGCTCGCTGAAATGAAATGTTCAACAGCATCTGCGCGGTGAGAAATAATTTGAGCGTTCGCTTCACGACATCTTTAAAAAGTTGAAAGATATTTCCACGGCAGCACGGAGATGTTGACGGGCGGAACCACAGCATGGGCGTCGCGTAGAGGCCTCCGAGCGTGCTCACCTTTGACCCGGTCGCCTTTGCTGAAGCTGATTTCCCGCTCACCCTGGGCCGAGTGCGCTCGCGTGGCCACGAAGACGCGGCCCGGCACAGCGCTGTAAAGGCGGCGACGCTGGCCTGCCGTCTGGGTGCTAGCGGAACCCGTGGCGGCAGGAGTGGCAGTGGGCCTGGAGGGAACATTTCCAATGTACACGACGTAAAATGAGTGAGTGGGTTCCATCCAAAAACATTGAGAAAAGGCATAGCTTTCAATTTTTCATTCATTTTTAATGTATTGTATATATTCTGCATTTATTCGAATCCCTCAAGAGGAAAATAACATTTAAACTCTGGTGTATAAACAGTGGTGCCTTGAGATACAACTTTTATTCATTCTGTGAACACACACTCAACTCAGAACACTTGTATCGATATTTATCTATTGTACTTTATAAAAACATCCATCCATCCATTTTCCATGCCGCTTATATCCACTCGCGTCGCGGGCGTCCTGGAGTCTATCCCAGCTGAATCTGGGCGAGAGGCAGGGTACACCCTGAACTGGTCGCCAGCCAATCACAGCGCACGTATATTCAAACGTTCAGATTTTGAACAAACGTTATTTGACTTCGGAGGTTTCACTTTACATGAAGTCAAAAGTCGTTCTCCTCTCACCCTTGTTTGCGACTCTGCTGCCGGCTGCGGTCCTCCTTTTCCCCCATCCTGCCTCGGGACGGGGATCGCGTCCTGGCTCCTCGGGGACTGCTGGAGCTGCGGATGGTTCCTGTGTGTTTGAATCCCTACAAAGGAAAATGTCATTTATTCATTTTAAATATCTGCAATTTGAGGCCTATTTGAGGCTTACGAGGGTCAGGAAGGTATAAAAGTACCAAAGTCCAAAAAAACTGTTTCCGGTGGGTACCTGCACAGACACGATGTTGGTGCTCAGTGAGTTGGGCATCGCCATCCAGTCGGGTAAATTCATGCTGCTGTCACTGTTGGCGCGCAGGAACGGGTGCGGGTGAGGCAACGTCAGGGTCTGCGTGCTCTCGCGCCTCTGGGGGGCGTACTTTGGAGACTCCACGAAGGGAACTGGTTGGTGGGTGGGGGGGGGGGGGTTAGGAGATTAGTGGATTAGGGGATTGGAAGGTGAGGGAGTCAGGATGTTAGGGTTAAAACAGTGGGTATGGGATTAGGGGGTAAAGGAGTTGGGAAGTAGGTTTAGAGGGTGAATGTTTTTATCCAGCAAAACCTCATCTTTCTTTCCACTTGATCTTCATGATTAATGAACTTCTTTTGATCTTTTCAGATGAAAAAAAATGTAAAGTAAGAGACACAAAGACTGACCTACATCGGCGTCCCGGTGGTTTTTGATGATCTCCCCCAGCTCGAAATGACCGGACATGACGGCCACCTGATCGAATGACAGCACAGCACAAGTCGTAAACTCGTTAATTTGCTTTTAGGTTGTTGGTTTTTTTTTTGGTTTTGTTTTTTTAACCAAGAACAAATGCTAAAGTAGTCGGGCTTTCCCGCATTACCTGAAAGGGTGTTTGGCCGCTGTTGTTCTTTGTCTCTTTGTTGGCTCCTCGGTAGAGCAGAATTCGTGCACAGCTTTCCTACAAGAATCATTAAAAAAAACAATGTGCATTCATTGCCAATATAAAGTCACAGACCACACCATTAGGTACACCTGCACAACCTAATGAGAGTGGGATTGTGCTGTTAAGCATATATTTCTCAACCTGGATCTCATTTGATGTACCTCATGTTGTGGTCAAGACACTGATCGTACTTGGGAAAGTAAATGTATTATTCATGTAAGGTGCACCTTGTTGTATAAAGCACAAATGTGCAAGGCAGTGTTTCCAGATGCATTCTGGGAGGTGGAGTCGGCCCCGTAGAAGAGAAGGTGCTCCAGGTGCTGAGAGTTGCCGTTCTGACACGCCTGAGGGTCAACGACACACACGATCACACCTATGTTCATGTGCAAGCACTCAGCCACACACGTGCACGCATTTAGAAACATTCACACTGTAACGGACACGCCAATAAAGACAACACCCAGCAACCCCCAGTCTCGCGCTGTTCCACATACCTGCCTCGGCTGCCCGCTGCGTTAGTCTGCATACACAAGACATCTAAGGAAAACCTTTGTCTGTTCATCAAAGAAGAAGCAGGAGGAGGCTTAACTTTGCGGACGGACGCTAAATGAATTATCAGCCAGTCCCAAGTAGCTCATTAAAGCTGAGACGCAGACATCTGATTTCTCACCCGGACGCTAAATTAATTAACTTCCATCCCCAGCCAGCCTGAAGAGTCTCACCAACAAAGACTTCTTTTTACCGCTGTTTTCAGTGACATTTGTTCCTCCTGTCTGGGACAATGGATGGAGCACTTGCGACACCCACAGGTCGTGGAAAATCTAATGCGACACCACAATCGTCACTGGATTTGAATATTATATAATATTTTAAGAACTTTGCATGAACGCCACCAGCAGTGGGGGGTGGCTCCGGCGACAATGGGCTTTAGGGTTTATACAACCAGTTTATTGGGGCATAAAGAGCCGGTGTGCATCCATCGCCGATCGCCCCTCCCTGGCGACAAATCGGGTTAGGGGGCGTATACTTCTCACGTGCCCCCCCCACCCCCCCCCCCCGGGCATCACCGAAGCTTTGCACGCCAATGGTTAACACACACACTTTCACATAAGGCCCTATACAGTATTTCAAAGCACCATTTATACAATGACAATGACTTCATTCATTCATTCAGTCTTCATTGATTGATGATGATGAGGATGAAGCTACCTGAATTTCTCCCACCAGGTGTTCACTTCAGTAGAGGGATGGGTGATGATGCTACAAGGTGACATGGCGGACACACGTGCTCACGGAAGACCATGACAAAGGCACACGCAGACGAGCGGACCTGGTGCGTTTCGTCCCAGCCGTTCTCGTCCCTGATGCCCAACTTGGCGTGGTGGTACAGCAGCGTTTCACAGCACGACGTGTCGCCCCCTGTCAGCACAGTGTGGTACAGCGGCGTTAGGCCCCGACGGTCCTTGTAGTCCGGGGAGGCGCCCAGAGACAGCAGGACCTGCGACCACAAGCGCGCCAACATTCACCATTAAAACACAATCGCTGGAGTACATTAAAGAGACACGGATTTATGGATTTATTTATTCAAAAAAAATAATCCATCTGTTGGATGTGCAAAGTGAGGCAGTATTATATATCATTATAATAGCATTTAATTACATTAGAAATATTGAATTTAAAATTAAATATACCCCTCCCAAATTAGAACTGTATTTATCGAAAATAAAAGTTATTTTTTGTATCTCTTAAATGTAATGCGGCTTTTGTTTGCACATACTATGTTTGTACTTTCTGTACATGAATATAAATAAAATGTATGATTATTATGAATATGATAAATACTTTATTTTATTTCATTTTTAATGTGTTCTTTTTCATTTTTAATTAGTTTCTGTGGTCAAAAAGCACAAATTAAATACTATTAAGATTATGACCAGTTTATAGTTTATCCGTAATTGTATTAGATTTTTATGTTAATTTGATTTTGTGTACATGACAAGACCTATTTTTATGATTATTGATGATTATTTATTTGAATTCAATTACTTATTTTCAATTTAAATGAATGTTTAAAGACAGGAAAAGTGCTATATGAATTTATTTTTGATTATTATTAATACAATGATGCTTTGCTAATGTTTTTCAATTCAAATTAATTTAAATTTGTAACATTTTTTATTTGATATCCTTCATTTTAATTCGACTTTGTGTACATGAAAAGACCTACAGTATATAAATACATTTTATTACAACGGCAACGATGATCAATCAATTTTAAAATCTAATTTAAATTTGATTTGATTAATGATTTGTAATTGAAATTAGTTTTTAAGGAATTGAAGTCAGAATTATGATGAAGCTCTTCAGATTTTTTTGTATAATATAATCATTTAAATGAATCTCAATCTATTACTATTTTAATTGTATGTTCTTAAATTTAATTAGGCTTAGTCTACATGTACATATAAATCCTACTTTATTTTCAGTATGACAATGATTATTAATTTTACTTCAATTTAATTCTTCATGTATTTGTTTAATTGTATATTTGTTATTTATTTTATGGATCTTTAATGTTATTTTTAATGCATCTTAGTAAACAATGTATGTAAACAATATGAATCCCATTTTATCATGATTACTATGATAGAGTGATTATTATAAACCCAATTCCAATGAAGTTGGGACATTGTGTTAAATAAAAACCGAATACAATGATTTGCAAATCATGTTCAACCTATATTTAATTGAATACACTACAAAGACAAGCTATTTCATGTTCAAACTTGATTGTTTTTAGCAAATAAGCATTAACTTGGAATTTGGTGGCTGCAACACGTTCCAAAAAAGCTGGGACAGTTTCATGTTTACCACTGTGTTACATCAGCTTTTCTTTTAACAACATTCAATAAACGTTTGGGAACTGAGGACACTAATTGTTGAAACTTTGTAGGTGGAATTCTTTCCCATTCTTGCTCGATGTACAGCTTCAGCTGTTCAACAGTCCGGGGTCTCCGTTGTCGTATATTACGCTTCATAATGCGCCACACATTTTTAATGGGAGATAGTTCTGGACTGCAGGCAGGCCAGTCTAATAACCGCACTCTTTTAATACAGAATGCAGAATGTGGTTTGGCATTGTCTTGCTGAAATAAGCAGGGGCATCCATGAAAAAGACGTTGCTTGGATGGCAGCATATGTTTCTCCAAAACCTGTATGTACCTTTCAGCATTAATGGTGCCTTCACAGATGTGTAAGTTACCCATGCCATTGGCACTAACACAGCCCCATACCATCACAGATGCTGGCTTTTGAACTTTGCGTCCATAACAGTCCGGATGGTTCTTTTCCTCTTAGGCCCGGAGGACACGACATCCACAATTTCCAAAAACAATTTGAAATGTGGACTCGTCTGACCACAGAACACTTTTCCACTTTGCATCGGTCCATCTTAGATGAGCTCGGGCCCAGAGAAGCCGGCGGCGTTTCTGGGTGTTGTTGATAAATGGCTTTTGCTTTGCATAGTAGAGTTTCAAGTTGCACTTACGGATGTAACGCCAAACTGTATTTACTGACATTGGTTTTCTCAAGTGTTCCTGAGCCCATGTGGTGATATCCTTTCCACATTGATGTCGGTTTTTGATGCAGTGCCGCCTGAGGGATCGAAGGTCACGGGCATTCAATGTTGGTTTTCGGCCTTGCAGCTTACAATGCAGTGATTTCTCCAGATTCTCTGAAACGTTTGATGATATTATGGACTGTAGATGATGAAATCCCTAAATTCCTTGCAATTATATTTCGAGGAACATTGTCCTTAAACTGTTCCGACTATTTTCTCATGCACTTCTTCACAAAGAGGTGAACCTCACCTGTGGGATGTTCCAAACAGGTGTTTCATGAGCATTCCTCAACTTTCTCAGTCTTTTTTGGAATGTGATGAAGCCATAAAATTCAAAGTTAATGATTATTTGTTAAAACAATAAAGTTGATCAGTTTGAACATGAAATATCTTGTCTTTGTAGTGTATTCAATTAAATATAGGTTGAACATGATTTGTAAATTATTGTATTCTGTTTTCATTTATGTTTAACACAATGTCCCAACTTCATTGGAATTGGGCTTGTGTATCATTTCAATTTGGGATGAGTGATGCATATTAGCTGATCTGAATTTATTTTTATGCTGCAATACAGTAAGTCACATTGTTCTTTGTATGTGTGTGTGTGGGTGACAACGTGGGCGAGTCCATTTTTGTAAAACACTCTCACAAGGATAAAATGGAAAACAAAAAAAAAAACGTTTTCAAACTATGATGTGCTCGTGTCCGTACCAGCAGGGCAATATGGCGGTGGCCTCGGACGGCCTTGTGGAGCGGCGTGAGGCCGTCTTTGGCACGGAAGTCGATGTGGGCGCCCCCGTCCACCAACACCCGGATGGGCTCGCCCCCGCCAGGCTCACACTGAACGGCCAGCGACAGCGGGGTCTCTGGGGGTCACAAACGTACACACACACACAGAAAAACAGACATACACACGCAAAAACACGACGCACACAAAACACAAAAAACATTACAAACACACACAAACTCAAACAAACACAAATAGACAAATTCATATACAAAACACACACCCACGAGTACAGAAACAAACACACATTAAGACAATCAAACACAGACAAAAGCACACATATACGCGCCATCGCATACATACAAACACACACAAACATGCACTCATACACACGTCATCACACACACACACAAACATACACGTACTCAAACACATAGGCACACATTCACACACACATTCACACCACCATACACAAAAACACAAACGTATATATATATACACAAACAAACAAATACAAACACTCATACACACACATAAACACAAAAACAGACAAACATATATGCACAAACCCACACAAATACACACCAATAACCACAAACATACATGTATAAACACACAGAAAAGAAACACAAACAAACAAATCACACGCACGCACAAACCACCACCACCACACACATAAAAAAAAACACACACACACACACACACTATGAGTGGCGGCAGTGAAGTGCACCATCCCCCTGCTGTCGACAGGAGGCATTACGCGTGTTGACACCGGCAGCCTCGGCAACACTCGCACTGTAAAGCGAGTGTCAACACAGCGGCAAGAGGCGCCAAGAGCAAAGTGACGCATGGAAGCCATGTTGTCACACGTAAGGCGTGACTTATATTCTACTCGTAGTCGGCATGTGTTACTCCTTCTCTGTGACCGAGGTTTCTCATGAAGTCCAGGCTTCCTGGCCTGGTGTCGTTGGATGGCTTTGCAGTCACTGCTGACAGGATTGAGCGAAACGTACGTATGGCTATACAATAGACAGACCGTTCTTTATTATTATTTTTTTTAACTTATTAACTGCCGTGGACCTTTACACTGAAATGCAACCGTCAATACAGGGAGCTGTGCTTTAAAAACAATTGGCAGTGTAGGAGTTAGGTGCAGTTTTCTACTGACCGCCGGTGTCGGCATCCTGGTAGTTGGGATCGAGGCCTTTGTCCAAGAACTTGCTCATCTTGTCCACGCCGCTGGTTTGGATGTAGTCCATGAATTTCTTCAGGCTGGCCTGCACGGGGACAGAAACACGCACTCTTTATGGCGCCCTCCCCCCCGAACACATATACTGTAACTTACAGAGCAAAGTTATCAGAAAAAAAAGTTTTGCTTTGTTGACAGAAGTTCCAACTTTAGCTCAGTATGCTTTACCTTTTCGACCATATAAGGCCACTGTACAAAGCCCAGCAAAACCAAACAAGTATGTACCAGCCGGTGGATGTTTACTTGTATTCTGTGGAAGTAGTTATCGATATTGTGATATATGACAACATGATCTCTCACGATGCAGTGTCAATACACAATCATGAAGTACCGGCACAGAACTGTCAATATTTCGATTATTGTGAGTTTTTGTTGAGTTTGCTTAACCTTGGTGTGCAGTTTGGCCAGCTGCTTCTCATCCAGGTTGGTCTGCTTGTACACTCGCGTCTTGTATCGGAACTAAAAGCAGAGGGAGAGGAACACTTGCTACACATGTTTTAAGTTGAACTAGAAAGACAGTATAGAGATGACAGTGCATCATATGCTGCATATGCTGCTATGTCTCAAAGTCAGGAAGACAAGAAAAAGAATGTCCCAAAAAAATAGGGGTTTATTTAGTTGTTTAAAGGTTGTAGAAATGTGACAGGTAGCACAAAAAAAAAAAAAAAAAGAAGAACTAAAACAAGACAGTGCATAGAAAATATGCTGTTTACTGCCATTTTTTAAAGGCAAGAAGACAAGAAAAATATGTAAATGTCACAAAAATCAGGAGTTACTTTGTTGTTGTAAGGTACAGGACAGAGAACTTTAAAAAAAATAAAGCAAGAGAGTGCATGATATGCTGCTGACCCTCATGTCTCAAAGTCAGGAAGACAAGAAAAGGATTAACATTACACAGAATTTTGGATTTACCTTGGTGTTTTACCTAGTTGTCAGCTACAGGACGGTGAACTTAATAAATATCTAAAGCAAGAGGGTGCATGATATGCTTCTTGCTGCTATGTCTTAAAGTCAGGAAGACAAGAAAAATATGGAAATGTCACAAAAATCAGGAGTTACTTTGCTGTTGTCAGGTACAGCACAGATAACTTAAAAAAAAAAAAAAGCAAGAGAGTGCATGATATGCTGCTGACCTTCATGTCTCAAAGTCAGGAAGACAAGAAAAGGATTAACATTTCACAGAATTTTGGATTTACCTTGGTGTTTTACCTAGTTGTCAGCTACAGGACGGTGAACTTAATAAATATCTAAAGCAAGAGGGTGCATGATATGCTTCTTGCTGCTATGTCTTAAAGTCAGGAAGACAAGAAAAAATATGGAAATGTCACAAAAATCTGGAGTTACTTTGCTGTTGTCAGGTACAGGACAGATAACTTTAAAAAAATAAATAAAGCAAGAGAGTGCATGATATGCTGCTGACCTTCATGTCTCAAAGTCAGGAAGACAAGGAAAGGATTAACATTTCACAGAATTTTGGATTTACCTTAGTGTTTTACCTAGTTGTCAGCTACAGGACGGTGAACTTAATAAATATCTAAAGCAAGAGGGTGCATGATATGCTTCTTGCTGCTATGTCTTAAAGTCAGGAAGACAAGAAAAATATGGAAATGTCACAAAAATCAGGAGTTACTTTGCTGTTGTCAGGTACAGGACAGAGAACTTTAAAAAAAAAATAAAGCAAGAGAGTGCATGATATGCTGCTGACCTTCATGTCTCAAAGTCAGGAAGACAAGAAAAGGATTAACATTTCACAGAATTTTGGATTTACCTTAGTGTTTTACCTAGTTGTCAGCTACAGGACGGTGAACTTAATAAATATCTAAAGCAAGAAGGTGCATGATATGCTTCCTGCTGCTATGTCTTAAAGTCAGGAAGACAAGAAAAAATATGGAAATGTCACAAAAATCTGGAGTTACTTTGCTGTTGTCAGGTACAGGACAGAGAACTTTAAAAAAAAAAATAAAGCAAGAGAGTGCATGATATGCTGCTGACCTTCATGTCTCAAAGTCAGGAAGACAAGAAAAGGATTAACATTTCACAGAATTTTGGATTTACCTTAGTGTTTTACCTAGTTGTCAGCTACAGGACGGTGAACTTAATAAATATCTAAAGCAAGAGGGTGCATGATATGCTTCTTGCTGCCATGTCTTAAAGTCAGGAAGGCAAGAAAATGTGAAAATGTCACAAAAATTAGGATTTACTTTATTATTATCAGGACGGTGAACTTAATAAATAATCAGCAAGACAGTGCATGATATGCTGCTTGCAAGTATTTCTCAGTCATGAAGAACAAATCTGGATTTACTTAGTTTCTTTTAAGTTAGTAGCAACGTGACAGGTTAACATATAAAGAACTAAATTATGCTGCGTGAAGTCGGTGCGCATACCTCCAAATAGGGCACCCCTTTCTCAAAGGACTGCGGGTACTCCTTGAGCAGCCGCTCCTCCTCCAGGAATTTGGCGTCGTGGCCGTCGGTGGCGGGCTGGAAGAGGCCGTAGTTGAGGACGTCGCGCAGGGACTCGGTGAGCGAGCACAGCACCTGCTGTTTGGCCTTCCACACCGTGGCGTCCGGGTTGAAACGCAGGCATTTCTGCGGGAAAGAAACGCAATTTAGCGGCAGGTTTCGGGGCCTGAACGGGCAATGAATTTCAATGATGTCGACAATGTTGGAGGAAACCAAATGCAAGCGCTTCGGGGACTTTTTCAGCAACTTTAAGAAGTCTCATTCACTCGAACATTTGAGTGGGTATTAACTCAACTCATCCAGACTTTAGTCATAGAACACTTCAACAACAATCGCAACTGTAACTTAAGTGCAGCACATCAGATGGAACACAAAATATAAACCCCGACGAATATAATAAGTATAGGTTATTATAACAAAGGTTAAATGAATAAATAAATATTTTCTAATAAAAATATGAATACCGTACAAAATTTGATGTATAAAAAAAAAATCTGTTAAAAATCATCCTGTTCTGTTGCAGGCACATTTGACCCATTTTAAAGTTTTTGTTTTTAAATGCAAAACCAAAAAACATTTGAGATCAACTCGAAAGTATATATTTTATTTTTATTGTTTAAAAGTATATAAATCTACAAAGATATTTAAGCAATATTTTGGGTAAAATGTTTGCTGTTGACCTTATTTTTGCATCTTGTATAAAAAAAAAAAAAGTTAAATATTTAAAAAAATATATTGTTTTTAAATCATTTGGGATAAAACATCTTCTGCAGGCTTAACCTTTTCCTTTTAAATTGACCCTTTTAAAGTGTAAAAATTCAGAAACAAATATTTTTAAAAATCTTCTGTTTGCTTTTTTTCAAACCATTGTATTTTTTTTCATTGACCCATTTTAATGTTCAAAAGAAAAACAAATTAATGGTAAGGAAAAATTGGCGATAAAACTATTCATTTGCAAGCACCATATATGGTACTCTATAGGCTCCAGCGCCCCCGCGACCCTAAACAGGATATGCTGTGTTGAAAATTGACGGATGCACGCAGGCACGGGGAGAACACGCAAAGTCCACACAGGAAGGCCAGATTTCAAGCCACGATCTCAGAACTGTGAGGTGGGTGTGCTAACCAGTCGTCCACCGTGCTGCCCTTCATATTTCCATCCCGCTCCAATTTACATCATAGTCATAAAAGACAAGATATCTTTCTAGTCATGATGAGACGACTCGCCCACTGAATTGCTTTAAGCGATCACGAATAATGTTTCGTGAAGTTCATGACGCAATTAAATGGCCAAAACTTTGAAGGACTAAGAAAACCGCAGGCGCAGTGGACCGTCCGTGCAGCAGGGGGAGACAGCGCCAGAGCAAAACAGGTCAATGCCAGTGAAGAAGGTGCACAGATTGTGGATGACTGTACAGTGCGGCTTCACACGCACACACACGCACACACACACACACACACAAAGAGCCTCTGTCAGCAAAGTGAAGAAGTCACAACACAAAAAAAGCATGAAGGACATTTGTTGTCACGGCGACGCCGCACTGCTGTGCATGATTGCCCCTCACAGAGTATACACACGGTAGCTCACCGTCTCAAACAAACACACACACACACAGAGAGATTTGTGCACGCATCACATTCATTCTCCCTTGGTTTTATTCACCATCTCGCACAGCCAGCGCGGTTACCACGGCAACCGGTTCATTAGCTGAGCAAGCTGCTTGTTGCCATAGAGACATCCCGTAGAGATGGGGTACTTTGTGTGTGTGCGTTTGGGTTTATTGGTGTGTGTGTGTCTAAAGGGGTTGGGGGTTAAAATGGAGGGCAAATGATTCAGAGAGAAAATGGTGATGATTGGTTTGGCTCAGTTTCACGCACACACAGACACTAATAAACACAAATCTACAAAGTGCGAGCTCAAGTTGACATCTCAGGGGAATAAAAACAATCGTGATTCTTAAGCCGCAGAAGACGTTGTGGTCGGCCTATCGAGCGGCGGTCCCTCTAGGAATTAGACCGTTCTGCCAGTTCGGCCAATTAGGGCTCATCACAAACACGCCGGACGAGTTTCTCCTCCACGACTTCATCAGGGACGCAGACGGCTTATGTAAACATTCTTTCGATAAAAGTTCCCCCGCACTCATCTGGCTCTTTGCGTTGATGACGTTAAGGCTGTCTTTATAAACCGCAAGACAGAGCATGATATACCTCCGGCTGTTATGTCTCGCTAAACTCAAGGAAGGAAGAAAAAAAAAAAGATTCTATGGTCACCAAAAATTTGATTTCCTTGTTGATTTTCAATTTGTAGCTACATGACGAGTGGCAAATAACGAACGGACGCAAGACCAGCCATGTCTCATTGAACTCAGGAAAAAAGAAAAAAAAGTCACAAAAATCTGAAATGACTGGTCTCTTTTCAGTTTGTACCTACATAAAAAGCTAAAAAAAGAAAAGCAACATGGCGCATGATATGCTGCTGACAGCTAGGTCTCGCTAAACTCCCGAAGAAAAAAAAAAAGACAATCAATCACAAAAATCAGGATTTAGTTGTTGCTTTTCAGTTTGGAGATGCATGATAGGCTGTCAAAAGATAACTAAAGCAAGCAGGTGCACGAAATAATGCTAGCGGGTATTGTCAAATAAATCCGGATTCATGACAGGACGCCAATAATGTAGTAAAGCAAGACAGTGCATGATATGCTGCTTGCTGACCTCATAACGAAAAAAGATAATGCCACAAAAAGCAGGATTTCTTTTGTTGCTTTTCAGATTGTAGCTACATGACAGGCTGCCAATCAAGAACTAAAGCAAAATGGTACATGGTATGCTGCTTGCTGAGCTCAGACAGAAGAAAACATTTATGGTCACAAAAATCGGGATTTATTTTTGTTACTTTTCTGTTTGCAGCTACATGGCGAACCGTCAATAAAAACCTAAACCAAGATGGTGCATGATATGCTCCGAACTGAACTCAGAAAGATTGAAAAGAAAAAAAACGATATTTTCACAAAGATCAGGATTCCTTTAGTTGCTTCTCTGTTAGTAGATACATGACGGGCAGACAACAAAGAACTAAAACAAGATATGCTGCTAGTTCTGTTTTGCTGGACTCAGAAAGAAGAATAAAGACAATATTGTCCCAATACTTTAACCATAGTTTCTAAGGGTGGTTCTGAATTTCTAACATAACGAATGGTCGGGGGAGGAAAGAGATACAATGAAGACAATCAACAGCTGGCGAAAATAAATCAATTGGCAAGAATGAAGGAGTCATTCTGAAGAAGAAAGGCTCACTTAAATGGTGACATGACTGTCGTTTAGTGCGCGCGCGTGTGTGTGTGTGTGTGTGTGTGTGTGTGTGCGCCGTGTGCGTTTGGGGTTATTTCCCAACAGAGCTCATTAAAGTCTTCCCGTCCCCTGAAACACTCAGCCTGCACTCAAAAGGCCACGGTGAGGGAGTAGGGAGCGAGAGAAAAGGTCGGGCATGGGCAAATGAAGATGAAGAACGGCGAGGACAGACACGGTGGGCGGACGGTAGCGGAAAAGTGCGGTTCCGCTATAAGACGGGATTTGTTTTCAGAGGTTGCATGAACACACGGAGCGAGGGGAAGATGCTGCAACATCAAATCGTGTAAGTGTGATCGAGAATCTCAAAATCCTGTTTTTCAACTAAAAAAATGGTTGCATGGTATGATGCTTGCTGAACTTGAGAAGAAGGTGGGGGGGTGGGGGGGGGGGGATGACACTAGACACACAATTTGCATAAATATGCAGAAAAACAGTGGCTCTATGCTGAAAAAAGACCTAAAGCAAAAAGTGCATAACATATATATATTTTTTTATTTTTTTTATATCTGGATTTATTTTGTCAGTTTTCCCTATGCAGCTACGCGACGGGTAGCAAATAAAGAACTAAAGCTAGAAGCTGCATGATATGCTGCTTGCTACAATGTCTTGCTCAAAAAAAAAAAAAAAGAAAGAAACAATTGCTTAAATCTATGGATAAATTGTACAAAAAGCAGGATTTATTGTGTTGCCTTTAAGTTTAACGCTTCATGACTGGTCGTCAATCAAGACCTAAAGCAAGACACTGTATGGTAAGATGCTGGCTGAACTCAGGAAGAAGCCGAAAAATTACATCTGTCAAAAAAACAAAACAAAAAAACAAA
Organism: Phyllopteryx taeniolatus; assembly: GCF_024500385.1. NCBI lineage: Eukaryota > Metazoa > Chordata > Actinopteri > Syngnathiformes > Syngnathidae > Phyllopteryx > Phyllopteryx taeniolatus. Next base: position 4,071,107 of record NC_084517.1, on the reverse strand, counting down.
ATCTGGATTTATTTTGTTGCTTTTCACTTTGGCTGCAAAGTGAAAAGCAACAAGACAAAACTGGCAGCAAATAAAGAACTAAAGCTAGAAGGTGCATGACATGCTGCTTGCTACAATTTGTCACTAAAAAGGGAAGGCTTTGTGTGAAAAAAAAAAAAAACAATTTATATTGTTGCATTTAAGTTTGTAGCTTCAGGACAGGTTGCCAATACGTAACTAAAGCAAAACAGTGAATGATATGCTGCTTGCTACCACAGTTTATTTTGCTGAACTTATTCATATTTTAAGTCTTTTTTTCCCCTCAATCTAACCCTAACTCTCCAACATCTTGTAGAAAGTCCTCCCCGAAGAATTACGTTCTTCACTTTCTGTAGGTGTCCCAATACCTTTGGATTCCTTGGTTGAGCCAAGCAGTCGCTCCCTGGTCTCATTACGAGTCAAAGCAAATTAATGAGCCATTAATGAGTTTATTGAGGGTGAATTAGCTGAAACGAGAAACGAGGCTCGTGCACGACGACGTGCATTCCAAGGGGTCAAGGTGAGAGCGCGGATGTCACCAGGAAGTGGGAATTTTTGTGGTTTTTGGGAGGTGTTGTTCCAAGGGATTTAAGAGGGACATTTTTAGGCTAGAATGGGTGGAAGTAAGGACAGGTCAAAGCTCGCCGAGGAGGAAGGTAGTATAGGTAGTAGTTAGATTTGGGCGGAAGGCTAGGCAAGGTGGAAACCTGGTTTGGTAAAAGTTCAATCAAGCGCAACCTACTTCCGCATTTGGCAAACAGGTCGAAACACTTCCTCCTAGTTCAAGAGAATGGCGGAGGGGGCCGTGACAAAGCAACTGTACGACCTTTAACACATTCACTGCCATTGACGGCTTCAGTAGTCAAATATCCATGTTAACTGGGAAGGCTGGCAGTGAATGAGTTAAACATCTACAATACCTTTTTTTTTTTTTTTTTTTTTAAACAAGATCTCACCACAGAGCCACCAAACCCAGTCAGCAAACATGTCGCACCGCCGTTGGACTTAGGAAGGTACGGCGGCTGGCAGTTGCTATAAGTCTGACTAGCATCGGCCGAAAAGCATATATTTCCCAGTGTCATTAAACGTCTCAGGGAGGTACATTGGTTACAGGCACATACCTAAGCTTCTGAATGTTCCAGTGAGCACAGTTGGAGCCATAATACATAAGTGGAAAGCCAATCATACCGTCATAGACTTGCCTCGATCAGGTGCTCCTCGCAAAATTACTGACAGAGGAGTGCAAAGAATAATCAGAAGAGTTGTCCAAGAGCCAAAGGCAACCTGTGGAAAGCTTCAAAAAGCCCTGGAATTAGCAGGTATTGTTGTCACAAGGAAAATAGTGAGTAATGCACTCCGCCGCCATTTCCTGAAAGCACGCTCATCACGCAAGACCCCACTGCTGGAAAAAAAAAAAAAAAAAAAAGCATGTCAAAGCTCGTTTAAAGTTTGCTGAACAACATTTGGACAAGCCAGTTAAATACTGGGAGATTATAGTCTGCTCTAATGTGAGCAAAATTGAACTGTTTGGATGCCATAATGCACACCACACCATACCAACAGTGAAGTTCGGAGGTGGGAACATGATGGTCTGGGCCTGCTTTTCAGCAAACGGTACTGGTAAACTTCACAATATTGAAGGAAGGATGAATGGGCAAATTTACAGACATTTTTGACAAATATCTGCTGCCATCTCCGAGGATGATGAAAATTAAACGAGGGTGGACCTTTCAGCAGGATAATGATCCAAAAAATACTGCCAATGAAACTCTCAGTTGGTTTCAAAGGAAAACAAATAAAGCTGCTAGAATGGCCCAGCCAATCACCTGATTTGAATCCAATCGATAATCTATGGAAAGAACTGAAAATAAAGGTCCGTAAAAGAAGCCCACGGAACATTCAAGATTTGAAGACTGCTTGTGTGGAGGAATGGGCCAAAATCACACCAGAGCAATGCATGCGACTAGTTTCTCCATACAGGAGGCATCTTGATCCTGTCAAAGGCTTTTGTACAAAGTATTAAATAAATATCAGTTGGCGTGTTCAATACTTTTTCCCTGTGTCATTTCATATTTTTACACATGACTTAATTTCTGAGCTTATTTGTTCTACTTTCTTTGTAGGTATGGATTACTTCTGGTAATCATCTGGTAAAATGTTCATGTCAATAGCACCTTTGTAAATATGACAAATGGTGACATGTTAAATACTTATTTCAGCCGCTGTATTTAAGTGACATGCTCGCTTAAATGTTCATTGCGTTTTTCTCGTTTTTGTTGATCTGTAAATAAAATTTCTTCACCTGAATTGTGTGTCTTCACTACAAACACAAAATGAGGTAAATGAGTTAGTACACGCTAGATGGGTCTTGGATAGTTAGAGTAGAAGTTTGATTGGGCAGAAACTCGGATATGAGGAAGCCTTTAAGACTGTTCGATATTCTTAGTGTTGATGACAATATATTTAAGGTTTAATTGGCTCAAAATGAGGTCAAGTTGAATAGAAACGATCACTTTTATGGCGCCTTTCATGACTCCCACATGAATTTACGCTGCCGTCCTGTTCCATGCGCGCGTTCTCTAATAACGGCAGCAAGCGCCTGCCAACCTTAATTCACCTCTGTCCCTCCCCAGTTTCCCTCCGCTGCCGCCTCCTTTTATTGCCCCTGTAACTCTCCCTCTCCATTCCCAAATGGACATCTTTTTTTGTCTTCCCGTTCATCCATTCTTCCCATTTGTCCGAATAAACAAGCACGCCTGGGTGAATTATTCATGTCGGAATTTATTCAAAATGGAGAAAAACGCAGTGGATCAATAATACATCACATGTCAGCAGAGAGAGAGAGAGAGAGAGAGAAAGAGGAGGCATTTATAGCTACTGAGACTGTGTTAAGATGCAAACTTTCAGCTCTGGGTGTGACTGCTTATGCCTGTTTGCTTTTAACTCTCTGACTCACATGTACAAATTTCCACCAAAACATCAAATATTCACCAGAGAAGTTCTGTTTCAGGCGTTTCCACAGGCCAAAACATTAAAAAAAAAAAAAAAAAAGGTCAAAGTTCATAGTCATAGCAAGATCAAATACATTAAACAGAAAAATACTTTGATTTTTGAGTTTTATCCGATTTCAAACTTGGTGGACATATAGTTGGCAGCTAGCTGCTTAGCCAATTTAAATGTAGGCAGAGATTGACCTTTACATTAAGTAGGGCCCGGCATCGTTTGAATTAGCACATTAGCGATTCCGGTTCCGATTCCGGTTCCTTATTTCGATTCCGGCTCCAAACGATTCTCAATTCCGATTCTTTTCGAGGGCTGGGTCAAAAAAAATTATGCATGGTTTAAATAAAAGTTGTCCAAATTATGAACATCCATTTTCTCGACAGCCCGCAGCATAGACTAAAATAAACATTTGACTCGGGTTATAACCTGTATCAATATCAAACCTATGAACTAAAAGGCAACGCGTGTGGAACTAACCCAATTGACTTAATATTCATTAATTAATGTTTCAGGTAAAAGTTAAATATAGCATTGTCAAAATAGTTATTTTGGACCCGTTTCATCATGTCAAATGGTTTATATGTACAACTTTTAACTTGACTTCCTGTTTTTAACTTGTAGCCTTTTTTTGTTAAGGCTACGCACTGGAACTCAGCATTTAGACATGAAAAGTAACTTAAAACGGCACCGGTGATTTTTATTTTATTTTATTTATTTTTTTTTTAATGGATGGAACCGACTGCTATAAAACGCTGCTCCCTTTCCTTATTTTCACCAGTGAGGAACATGGCTAGTGTTTGTGATACTGTGAGACAACGTTTAGGTGAATTTTCTCCCAAGTCATTGTGATGTAAACTTTAAAGTTTAAGGTAAAGTTTTACCTCAATGTTAAGCTTTTTTTTTTTTTTTTTCCTGTCACCGGCTCCTACGTTGGTTTGCACATGCAGCTCTACATCAAATTAAAGGCCGCGACAAAGTCTAAATCTATGTATTTTGGCAGTATGCTTTTACATGTTGACACAATAACCAAAAATCATGTTTCAATTCCCTCTTCACTCTGTTGCCGTGTTCAGAGTGACGGAATGTGACGGCTCATCGATCCATCCCAATTGAAGACAAGCCCTATTTTAAAAAAAAAAAAAGCCTTTTTCCTGGTTGTATCATACAATTTAGGAGCTCTTGTCGTTTTCTACTTCCCCTCTTCAAATGCTTTTCCCACATGGAGGGCTTTTAAACTCCTCTCGCCGACGACCACTGTGATGGCAATTCAATGCTTTTTTTTGTTTGTCTGAGGTCACCTTGAACGGCTGGCTCTCGAGCTCAAGCACAGTTTAACTTGACGGATTGAAGCCCTCATCATGCTAATAAGTTGGCTAATGTTCTTGGCATTTGGGTAACTGGGCTGCTTTGAAAATTAATTTAACTCAATTAAAAACTATTGAGCTTTTCTCATGCACTTGCTTTGCTAACTTTTACAAATAAGTGGAAATAATCAAGCTAGATTGAGCAAAAGCTCGGCTGGGTGGTAGCTAGATTGGTGGGCGGATAGGCTAGGTGGAAACTTGGTTTGGAAGAAAATAGATTAGGCTTGAAGGAAACTAGGATGGGCTAAAATGGGTGGAACCAAGGATATAAGAGAAAGTCAGGCAAAGGGAAATCTAAGAAAGATGGTGGCTGAGTTACTTAGTTAGTAGCTTGGCTAAGTAGAAGCTAGGCTAGGAGCGAGCAAGGATACATCTTAGTTAGAATTGGGCGGAAGCGAGGCTCTGCGGAAACTTGGTTTGGTAGAAGATAGATTAGACCGCAAATTAGGCTAGGAGGACGGTAGGATAGGGGACACTAGATTGGGGCGAAGATAGGTTAGGTGAAAACTCGGTTCGGTAGAAGATAGATTAAGATAGGAGAAAGCTTATATGGGGTGAAATGGATTGTAGCAAGGACAGCTGGAAGCTAGGTTAAGGGAAAGCTAGTATACAGTATGTGGTCGCTGAGCGAAGTGGTAGTTTGACTAAGTAGAAGCTAGACTATGAGCAAGCTTGGGTAAGTGGAAGCTAGGCTAGGTGGGAACTTGTTTTGGTAGAATATAATTTAGGCTGGAAACTGGGTTCGGAGGAACCTAGGATAGGAGGAAGCTAGAACGGGTGGTAGCTTGACCAAGTAGCAGCTAGACTATAGGCAAGTTTGGGTAGGTAGAAGCTAGTTTGGGTAGATGTTAGGCTAGGTGGTGGCTAATATGTGGTAGCGCAGAGAGGTGGAAACGTCGTTTGATTAGCCAGACAAGTGGTAGCTGAGCTAGGCGGAAGCTAGATTAAGCAGAAGATGAGTGGAAACTAGGCTAGGAGGGAGATCGGATAGGTGGTAGCCTTGGTAGGTAGAAGCTTGATTTGGCTGGAAGCTAGGTTAGGTGGTACCTAACCTAGGTGGTAGCTCACCAAAGTGGGAACTTGTTCTGGTAGAATTTTGATAAACCAGTAGCTTGGCAAGGTGGTAGCTATCATAGGAGAATGCTAGATTAGGTAGAAGATAGGTAGAAACTAGATTGGGCTGAAACTAGGTTAAGTGGTAGCTTAGGTAGAGGCTGGATTGGGCAGAAGATAGGCTAGGTGGACGCTAATAGGAATTCAAGGTCCCTGTTAAAAGTGACTATAAGTGTTGTGTTGTTGCCGTGGTTACACCAAGTGATACTCATGTTTGCCAAAAAGAAAAAGCATTCTGGCGGCCGCGTTGGCGTCCAAGCCCCCCCCCTCCCCAAGCTCCTCGGCGTCCACTCACCGTTTGTTTGATGTCCGGAATGCCGATGCGAAACACCATCATGGCGATGTGGGCGTCCTCGGGGGGCGGCGGCCCGGAGCCGGACGTGCGCTCCTTCGGCCTCCGCTGCTGCTGATTGGCCGGCTGCTGGTGCGTGGGATTGGCTGAGTAGGGATTAGACGCGTGTCCCGGGTTCCCAGCTCGTCCGGCGCCTTTCCCCAACTGCCTCGCCCCCTCGGCCCTGCCGCCCCCTCGCCGGACCTCCTCCACGTCCTCCAGCTCGCCGTTCTCCCCCTCACCGTCCTCGTCATGCTCGTCTTCCTCCATCTCCTCTTCCTCTTCTTCTTCCTCCTCCTCTTCCTCTTCCTCATCCTCCACCCCCGGGTACGGGCGTCTGCTGTTTCCGAGCATCCTCTGGTGCTCCTCGTCGCTGGACAGCGGGCTGAAGGGCATCGTCATGGCGACAGCGAAGGCGGCCCTAACGGTGACGCCATCATTCCTGGGGTGATGCTGCATGGGAAGGAAAAAGTTAATAGGAAGTATGGGAAAAGCCACAGAAGAAGTAGTTGACCACTTTTTAATCCTAAAAAGGGTAGTTAATGTAGAATGGTCACAAGATGAAAATGAAACAGACTTTAATGCGCCGTTAATGCAGACCAAACTCTGACAGCGCTTGAAAAGGGACCAAAGAGGGTGCCCCACATCCCCATACGCCCGGACAACACACACCCGGAACTGGTCGCCAGTCAATCCCAGGGCACATAGAAGCAAACAACCATTCGCACTCACATTCACAAGTACGGGCAATTTAGAGTCTTCAATCAACCTACCACGCATGTTTTTGGGGATGCGGGAAGAAACCTGAGTACTGTGAGAAAATCCACGCAGGATTTGAACCCGGTTGCTCAGAACTGTGAGGCAGATGTGCTAACCGGTCGGTCACCGTGCCGCCCAGTACAGAACAGACATACGGATCGAGACTTCTCATCCCTCCATAAGCCGCACTAATATTCGATGCCAACGATGATGATGACAGATACTAATTGGTTTTATGACACTGTCCATTATTTCCTAGGACAGTGATTCTCGAAGCGTGGTCGGTACCATTAGTGGTACAGTCACTGCGTTAAACTCCAATGAAATAAAATGTTAAATGATTGAAATCAAATGTATGACAGTGCCCTGAAAAAGTAGTAGCGCCCTTCTCAAATTCTTTGCATAGTTTCCCCTCTTTAATGTTTAAGATCATCGAAAATAAAAATTAAAAAAAGACCTGTTTGGAACATTCCACAGGTGAACAGGTTAATTGGAAACAGGTGAGTGTTGTGATTGCGTATAAAAGAAGCATCCCCAAAAGGCATGGTGAGCACTTTGGGTCTCATGGCATGGGTAACATGCACATCTGTGAAGGAATCATTAATGCTAAAAGGTACATACAGATTTTGGAGCAACCTATGCTGCCATCCAAGCAACGTCTTTTTCAGGGATGGCCCTCCCTGCTTATTTCAGCAAGACAATTCCAAGCCATATTCTGCACGTGTTACAACAGTGTGGCTTTTTCGTAAAAGAGTGCGAGTACTAGACTGGCCTGCCTGCAGTCCAGACCTGTCTCCCTTTGAAAATGTGTGGCGCATTATGAAGCGTAAAATATGACAGCAGAGACCCCGGACTGTTGAACAGCTGAAGCTGTACATCGAATGGGAAAGAATTCCACCTACAAAGCTTCAGCAATTAGTTTATTCAATTCCCAAACGTTTATTGAGCAATTAGTGTCCTCAGTTCCCAAACATTTAAAATGTATGGCATGTTATGAAGCGCAAAACACAACAATGGAGACCCCAGACTGTTGAGCAACTGAAGTTGTACATCAAGCAATAATGGGAAAGAATTGCACCTGCAAAGCTTCAACATTTAGTGTCCTCAGTTCCCAAACGCTTATTGAGTGTTGGTAAAAGGAAAGTTGATGTGAAACATCTCCCTGTCCCATCTTTTTTGGAACCTGTTGCAGGCAACAAATTCAAAATAAGTGATTTTTGGGAAAAAAAACACACCAAAACATTATCAGTTTGAAGATTTGTCTCAATTGAATACAGGTTGGAAAGGATTTGCAAATCCTTCTATTCTGTTTTTATTTACGTTTTACACAATGTCCCAACTTGATTGCAATTGGGAATGCCAGGTTAGCATTGCTAGCTCCAAGTCGGCTGGAATTTCCCAAGAGGAATAAACAAAGCAATCAAAAGATCAAAGTAGCCATGCTAATCTCCGTTTGATAATCTGGCTGTCATCCATCTTCCTCTCTACCAACTGTCCTCGGAGATCCGTTTCCGCTGCAGGATCAAACCGTTAGCGCATTCAATCAGCTCAGCTGCATTTTAAAAAGCACATTAACCCTGCTAACCCTTCAGTAATAGTGCCAAGAGTGGGGTAGCATAAAGTGCGCAAATTTTTAAATGCAAAAAAGGTATCCTCTGCACCAAAGACAGCCAGGATTCATTAATATGTAATAGTAGATTAGGAGAAGAAGAGGGTGTAAAATAAAACGGAGTAGCTCAGCTAGGTAGAAGCTAGGCTGGGTTAATCCGCTAAACGCGCAACCTACTTTCGCACTTCCTCTTCGCTCGGGTGAATGGAGAAGGGGACCGTGAAATAGCACCGATGGGAACTTTAAACATCTACAATGTCTTTTTTTTTTAAACATACGATGTCATCACACAGCCACCAAAGATGACAATAGCCGGTCATATCATATTTGTATAAATAGTTATGATGGTTAGCGTAGCATACACAGGAAGTCAGCTATCCCGTTTTCCATGTTGGCACGTGTCGTTTAGCATATATAACATTGCAAGATTAGGTGGAAGCTAGGATTGGTGGTAATTGACTTTGCTGGCAGCTTTGCGTGGTAGATAGATAGATCGGGACTAAGATAGGCTAGATGGAAGCTAATAAGTGATTAGACCACAAGGTCGAAACTTGGTTTGGTAGAAGCTAGATTAGCTGAAAGCAATGCTTGGAGGAAACTCAAGGAAGGATGCACGGATCGGATAGGTGGATGATAAGAGAGCGTAGGACTGGAGGTAACTGAGTCAGGTGGTAGCATAACTAGGTGGAAGCTGGGCCAAGTGGAACCTAAAATGGATGGAAGCAAGATTTGGTAAAAGTAAGCTAACGGGGAGTTCAGCAGGGTAGGGGCTAGCTAGGTGGGAGCAAAGATAAGAAGCTAGACTGGGCTAAAAACCGGTTGGATGAAAGCTAGGTGGTAGATATGTGGTAGCTTGGCTAGGTAGAAGCGAGAAGAAGTAAACCGTGGCTAGGTACTAGAGTGGCTTAGGAGAAGCTACGGTACACAGATATTAATACGTAGACACAACACGCTCCTTTTGAGCTGCGTGCCTACTGTGATGCTAAGCTAGGGAGGTCAAAGTCATCAGCCCATTTCTTGAGTGTGAATGGCAAGAAAACCACAAGAACAAGGATGCCAGCACATTTTTCTGCATACAGTTGTGCACCACGCTGTACAATCACAAGGGAACTAGGATAACCTTTCACAGGTAAAAATATTTTTTTTACTTTAAAAAAAAAAAAAAAAAAGTTCCGTCTTGATAACTGGAAGTTGGTTGAGACTTGAGCGAATTACAACTTCATTTCAATGCCATGCATTGCTTTTGATGGGAACATCGATCTTCCCAACATGACTGCCACGTCGGCGCGTCAGTTAGCTGGGCTGCTACAGCGCTTTGACATATCTACTTTTCAAATCTATGCTACAGTAGGTGTACAATGTTCAGCTAGATGCAAGCTAAGCTAAATCAAAGCTTTGCCATGTAAAAGCTAGGTTGGACTAACGCTTAGCAGAAGCCAAGCTAAGTGGTACTGCTCACCTACATATGTATGTTAATTTAACAAGTAAACACGACTTAAGATCAAACCTTAGTAGTCAAAACCACATATCTATGTCTCAAGAAACACTTAATTGACAACCTGAACAGGTGTCACAATACAGTCACCTCCATTGATCCGGTAATGCCAACACAAATTTATTTTATTTTTTTGACAATTGTGCAAACGATGCAGAGTCCTCTAGCAATTTAGAGCAGTTTGAAAATGACGACCTATGCTACTTCCTGGTTTTCATCCAATCAGTTTCCAAGCCTAGTGTTGCCAGGTAAGAAATAATCAGACATCGTTGTTCCTGTTAAGTCCAGCGCAACTGTTGACTGGCAGTGATCAGACAACAAGATGATCAGCAGTTGTTGGGTGTGGTGATGTCATCGCATTTCCTCTTCTCTGGTTGGAGAGTCCCGAAGCTCATTGCACAGTACTAACTAGCTTCATTAGTTGCTAGTAACACGAGCTAAAATGTTTGTATTAATTTAGTAAGTTTATTTTAGTGAGCTAATGAATATGTCACAATTATACTTTGGTGCTAATAAGTAGTGCCTACACTAAAGGTAAGTATGAGGTTTTCCCAAAGTGACAGAAGAACATTATACAACCTGCCATAGCAGTGTTGAGGAACATTTAAAGCACACAGAATACGTTCACAAATAATATATTTTACACACTATGTTGGGAAATTACTTGGTCAAACATTGTTTTGTAATACATAGTCATTCACGAGGGCCAAAAAGATGCAAAAATGCAACGCAGCAGACATATTGTATGTGGTAAAGACACCGCAGCAGGTGGTTTTGTGTGCAATGAAGCATCAAGAAATTAACCATGACTCGAACCAATGGCTGAAGTGTTTCGATGCTTCATGAAGTGTCATCTCGCCGGCTTTTGTTATGTAGTTAGATTCACGTTGCTTCTACGAGCGTACGTGTGGGACATCCGGTGAACTGTTTTAATAAAATAATTCAAAATAAATAAATAGAAGGAAACAATGACTGTAATGTGTTACGGTCATTAGTTTTTTTTTTTTTTAAATGGTATTATTTTATAAATTGCATAGGGGTGAGGGCGCAGTCTCCTGCTAAACTGTCATCAAGCAGTCAATCATTGAGCTCTCTCAGTGACGTCAATGAAACACAATGACAAAATGTGACATTCAGCCTTTTTATTCCGGTCACACACAAACGCATCTTCATCATGCTCAGCTCTGCCCTCCCGTCTATCTAGGACACGGGTATAGATAGACCTCCTCCTTGTCTCGGTCCCCAAGACATTTGCCTGGGAAACTTCCAAAGAACACATCAGCCCACTTTCCTGCTGTGAAAAAGTGGAGCGGCCAATTTCCCTGCCTGCTTGTTTGACATCGACGCACACAAAGTGACACGCAAAAAGTGTCCAACAACAAGGCCTGTGTGTTTGGGTTTACGGCATACTGGTGTGTACACGCGTGACATTCGAGGACATACTAAAGGGGTCAACTGTGAGACTTTCACCTAGGATGTCACGTAATCGTCCACGTGGGATCGCAGGGACTCCAAAGTCACACACGGGTTTCTTTTACGCCTAATGTGATGTAACAGTCCCACTAGGAGTATGAGAGGTGTAAGTGGGGACACTTGAACCAACCCTGAAACACTATATTCCAAGAAATACTACATATTTTTGTGATTCGCTCGTCATTCGTCCCTGTCAATACCAATAGTGACTGGAATTTTAGGGGGGGGGGGGGGGGGATTCTGAGCACTATTTTCTATTTTTATAGTATTTTCTAATACTTAGGATTTTGTGTTTTTTTTAACTTCAGTTTCCTAATATTGTTCATCCTAATACTGAACTTATTTTTTCTGTTTTTGACTAATATTTTTGTATTATTTCCTAATATTTTGTCTAACAACTTTTTATTGTATTTTTGTCCAACGTATTATTTTCTTTCTATTTTCTCACCTATTATTTGCATACCTAGTACTTATGTTTAACATTTAACAGATTTTTTTCATTTTTACCTAATATTTTAATATTTTCCCCTAAGATTGTTTCAGTATTTCCTGATATTTTTGTGAAATATTTGGTGCTTTCCTCTTTAAATTATTTCTGTATTTTACATCTAATATTAGTGGATTTTTGTCAAATATCTTTTTCTAACATTTTTGTCTGAATATTTGTTTTTACTTTTTTGATATTTTTCTGTTTGGTCTAATATTTGTACATTTTTTCCCATTATTATTTTCTCTTCTAGCATTCTTATTTAGTACAATTAGCATTTTTTTGTGTGTTCTTCCTATTACTGCTTCATAATATGTAATTTCTGTCTCATGTTTTCTTTTTTTTTTCAAAACAATTCATTTGTATTACTTAAAAAAAAAAATAATCCAATATCTGTGTATTTTTTCTAATATATTTGTTTTTTTCCTTTTGTTAGTATATTTTGGATTTCAGATTGTGCTTTTTATTGCTTTTGGCCTTTGTTAGCGTTTCACTATAATGGTGATATAAAATTTGAAATGTCGCGCGTCAGGCACAGTCAGTGCCGCTCGGTATCCCAGAAGCACCTCTCGGTGGACCCTGACTCATCGGAACCATCCCGACAAGAAACCCACAAGACGTCAGCGCTGCTGATGTGCTAGCGTCACCGCGTCCCATCAGAGTCCCCCCCCCCCCACGCCATAACCAGAGAGTCTCACAACAAAGACGCGAGGAGGCGTCTCATAAGTACACAACGATGCCGAAGAGGACTTCTTCAATTCATGAGTGCCATAAACGGAAGCTGGCAGCTGCTGCATGCATCACGTCGTTATTAATGGACTCTGCGGGTCACCTGCTGCAAACTTTGTGATCACAACACGACGGGCAGACCCTCCCAACAAAAGGTTCTCTGTCAATTAACTCAAGGTGGGAGTGGGAGTCAGGACCCTGTCACATCAAGACAATTTATTCCGAATGGATAGGCATCTATGCAGACACCGAAATATGACACGAATTGGTTCAAATATTCGAAGAGCTAATGCGCGCACTCATAACAATATCGACAGTAACAAATCAAGTAAAGAACAATGTTTCATGAATTCTGGGTACTCATAATGCTTTTTCGCTGACTGCATTTCCCGAGACTGTTAGTGTGAGGAACGGTGCAAATGGCTTATCCAGAAAATTGCCTGCTCAGACCATGTCCGCATTGGCTGTTGTTCACGTCACTCAAGCATGGCACGCCCAATAGGCACGTGGATGGTGACCTCCAGTGGACAAATAATATATCTGCGCCTCTCAAAAGTGGGGGGGTCTGGAATATAACCCTGCAATAAACGAGTATTTACTAGAAATAATACAAGGCAAAAGGGAGAGATTCCCTCTTAACCAGAGGGGGAAAAAATGTCTTAACAAAAGAAATCGAAAAAGCAGTAAATAATACATTTCGGACCAATTTGGTGAAACACGGCACATTGGTTGGGAATCACTGGACAATCTGCATTTTGCCGCGGCTCGGGATCGTATATCTATGAAGGATTCATTTAGCATTGGGAAATGTCAGTCAGACCTCATCTCCACATTTAGGACATGCTTGCTCTACTAAGTGGTCTTCTTTTGATCTCAACTGCACAAAAACTATATATTGTATATCATCATCATCTTCATTAGCCATTATCTATCCACCGTAGGATGAAGGCCTCTTCTTTACGTTTCCAACTACTAAGACATTTTGTAATTTTATATATATATATATATACACACATATACACATACAGTGGGTATGGAAAGTATTCAGACTCCCTTAAATTTTGTTATATTGCAGCCATTTGCTAAAATCATTTAAGTTCATTTTTTGCCTCAATGTACACACAGCGCCCCATGTTGACAGATAAAAATGGAACTGTTGAAATTTCTGCCGATTTATTAAAAAAGAAAAACTGAAATATCACACAGCCAAAAGTATTCAGACCCTTTGCTCAGTATTTAGCAGAAGGACCTTTTGAGCTAATACAGTCATGTGTCTTTTTGGGAATGATGCAAGGTGTTTTTCACACCTGGATTTGGGGATCCTCTGCCATTCCTCCTTGCAGATCCTCTCCAGTTCTATCAGGTTGGATGGTGAACGTTGGTGAACAGCCCTTTTCAGGTCTCTCCAAAGATGCTCAATTGGGTTGAAGTCGGGGCTCTGACTGGGCCATTCAAAAACAGTCACGGAGTTGTTCTGAAGCCACTCATTCGTTATTTTAGCTGTGTCCTTAGGGTCAGTGCCTTGTTGGAATTTGAACCTTCGGCCTAGTCTGAGGTTCTGAGCACTCTGGAGAAGGTTTTTGTCCAGGATATCCCCGTACTTGGCCGCATTCATCTTTCCTTCGATTGCAACCTGTCCCTGCAGATTAAAACCACCCCCACCACCATGCTTCACTGTTGGGACTGTATTGGACAGGTGATGGGCAGTGCCTGCTTTTCTCCACACATAACCGTTAGAATTAAGGCCAACAATTTCAATCTTGGTCCCCTCAGACCAGAGAATCTTATTTCTCGCCATCTTGGAGTCCTTCAGGTGTTTGTTTTTTTCGCAAACTCCATGCGGGCTTTCATGTGTCTTGCACTGAGGAGAGGCTTCCGTCAGGCCACTGAACCATAAAGCCCCAACTGGTGGAGGGCTGCAGTGATGGTTGACTTTCTACAACTTTCTCCCATCTCCCGACTGGATCTCTGGAGCTCAGCCACAGTGATCTTTGGGTTCTTCTTTCCCTCTCTCACCAAGGCTCTTCTCCCCGATTGCTCGGTTTGTCCAGACGGCCAGCTCTAGAAAGGGTTCGGGTCGTCCCAAACGTCTTCCATTTAAGGGTTATGGAGGCCACTGTGCTCTTAGGAACCTTAAGTGCAGCAGAAATGTTTTTGTAACCTTGGCCAGAACTGTGCCTTGCCACAATTCTGTCTCTGAGCTCTTCAGGCAGTTCCTTTGACCTCCTGATTCTCATTTACTCTGACATGCACTGTGAGCTGTTAGGTCTTATATAGACAGGTGTGTGGCTTTCCTCATCAAGTCCAATCCGTATAATCAAACACAGCTGGAGGCCAATGAAGGTGTAGAACCATCTCAAGGATGATCAGAAGAAATGGACAGCACCCGAGTTCAATATATGGGTGTCACAGCAAAGGGTCTGCATACTTATGACTGTGTGATATTTCCATTTTTCTTTTTTAATAAATCTGCATTTCAACAATTCTGTTTTGTTCTGTCAATATGGGTTGATGTGTGTACATTAATGAGGAAATAAATTAACTTAAATGATTTTAACAAATGGCTGCAATATAACAAAGAGTGACAAATTTAAGGGGGTCTGAATACTTTCCGTAGCCACTGTATATATATATATATATATATATATATATAAATATATAAAATTACAAAATGTCATAGTAGTAGTTGCAGTAGTAGTTGTTGTATCTATATATGAAAGAAAAACATATGCCAACCAAGAACCCCTTACACAGTAGTTCAAATCCTAATAAAAATTGCCAAAACGCTACAGTGCCATATGCCTGATCCTCAAGTGTCTTGTGTCAGCCACCATAAACCGGACGTTGTTTGCTATTTTATTAAAAGTTCTAAATTGCACTTGGCCTGCACTGTCAATCCAGCCTGATGTCGGCGTCTAAAATTCTGGACATGGACAGCCAAATGTGCCAGCACCGGTTTCAAATTTCGTGGAAATATCTATCATGCGGGTGGCACGCTGTCCTACTGGTTAGCACATCTGCCTCACAGTTCTGAGGACCTGGGTTCAAATCCAGCTGTGTGGGTTTTCTCTGGGTACTCCGGCTTCTTCCCACATTCCAAAATCATGCATGGTAGGTTAATTGAAGACTCTAAATTGCCCATAGGTGTGGATGTGAGCGTGAGTAATTGTTTGTCCATGTGTGCCCAGCGTCAGTGGCTGGCAACCAGTTCAGGGGGGTACCCCGCCTCTCCCAGTGTTCGCTGAGATAGGCACCAGCACGCCTGCGACCCTAGTGAGGACAAGCGGATAAAACAAAAAAAAAAAAGTCTCCAGGTCACATCCCCAAGAATAAACAGGAAGTCGGCCATTTTGGTTTGGAAAGGCTAAAACAATTTGCCCCGACAGGTTTCACCAATCGACACAAAATTTGGTGGACTTGACTCATATAAGGACGCATTAAAACATCTCAAGGACGCAAACCGAAAATTGAACAGGAAGTCAGAAATCATTTTGGGTGAATTCCCTTAGAAGAGCTCCCTGGAAAGACCCATAATAAGTAATAAAACAAACTATCGACTGCTCTACCCTGCACACTGCTACTAGCGCCCTACAAACCCACGTGTGTGAAAGTGTTCCTATCCTCTGGAGAAGCGATGACGCCGGTGCGGTCCTGCTGAGAGCTGCGATCACACACAAATAGCCTCGTAATTAATTAGCTCTGCGCTGTCTCCGCGGGACCGGCGCGAGGACGGGTGGCGCTTCGCCGCTCGTACGAAAAAGGCTCGCGGAGACGCGACGCCAGGACCCGCCGGTGGCCTGCGTGGGGCCAAGCTCATCCATAAGTGACAAACGACGGGTGTCGCTGCGGGCCGTGAGGCTGCCTGAACATATGAAGTGCTGTGAAATATTCATGCTGGATGCTAACTAAAAAGGGGACAAAGAGGATGATTGAACCACTGACAACAGCCCCCTCCCCCCCCCCCCCACAAAAGAAAATCAACCAATTTGATCTCTGTCGATGGTGGCGTTGCATCGCTTTGGATTAGAAATCGTCACAGCTTTTACGTACAGTATAAGATCAAGATAAGGTGGCTTGACACGTTGATTATGAGGGCGAGTTTTCTCTAATGGTATTACTCAAATTCATAACTGTTAAAATATGACTACTTTGTATAAAAAGTGCTCTAGTGCTGTATGAATTCAAAGTATACATGCAGGGAAGACAGTATTTTCCACCAGCGGCAATGTACTTTCACGCTAATGCCAAATACTGTACAAAACCGTGCAGTCATTTTTGTAAATACAGCCTGTTACTGGGTGAAACTCTGTTATGAAGTACCGTAATTTCTCGTGTATAATGCCCACCCCCAAAGTTGACCTAAAAATTCTGGAAAACCCTTCTACCCATGTATAATGCATTTTTACAAAGCATGATTTTGCTTCTGCCCATATAATCAAAACTAAGTATTTTTTCAAAGAATTATTCTGAAGTTAAGCACTTTATTTGAACATGTATTCATTTTTTATTTCCTTGCTCTTATTTTTAAATTCACAGCCATACTTTTATTTAGTAAATGAGAAAACACACAGTTGTGCTCATATGTTTGATTACCCAGGCAGAATTTGTAAGATGAGTACAATTCTTTCAAGGAAACATGAAAGGCTCGGCGAAACACATTTAATTTTATTTTATTTTAATGGGATTCAAATTCAACTGTCAAGCATTTCAGAAAAGCATGATCATTAAACAAAACATAACCATAAGGAAATGAATGATGGTTGTTGTTGTTCAGTCATATTTTCCAAAAAATAATACAAATGTCACAAATTCTGCCAGGCTACGTAAACTTAAGAGCAAAACCGTAGATACAGCCGGCGGGAGGCAGACGGATGGATGGAGAGGCTCGTGGCCACAAATGCAATCGCACTTCATAAAGTCAGTCGCTTGCTGACCGTTTTCATGTGAACTCGGTCGATCGATAGCAGAGAACCTCAGTCGGCAAAAGTCGAAGTATGCATATTTGTATAATGATATACTCTTGTCAAAGTGCAAGTTTATTATTCACGTTGCAGCTCTAAACTGTACATTTACGCACATTTGGCCCTCACTCGTTTGCTCATTGGGAACAGACTAAAGTGCCATTTATCAATGCAGCACGAAGGCCAAACCCTTCCTGTTGCTTCGTCATCATCATCATCATCATCGAGTTAAAAAAAAAATGTAATAAATAAACACCCACAGGTGCCCACTGCTGCTGGCACAAGAAGACAAATGTGTAACAAGCCCAGTAGGAGGAGGAGGAGGAAGAAGAGGCAAAAATAACTCATCTCCATGTCAGATCAGTGAATGCTGGGAGGAGAGAGCATCAATACATCCCATTGTGGAGATTTTGCATACAATAAAGCCTCCAAACGCAAGCTAAAAGGCCGATCTTTCAAATAGGAAAAATTGGAAGTTTAGATAACGTGTACAGGGACTTTCACCAACCTATTTACCACCGTTTGCCAGCCATGCCTATACCCCGAAAATGTCCGTGACATAAGTGTTTTTAAAACTATTTTCTTGGAGTTGTCCGCTTTGTGACGAAATAACATTGAAGACGCCTTTAAAAGACTTTTTGTGGGTAAAAGGTGAAGATGTTTTTTTTTTGTTTGTTTTTTTAAATCAAATTACCCTTTAAATTCATAAATGTATTTTCACTTAGAATACCCTAAATCAGAAATTACTCAGTTTACTGAAATAACCCCCCCCAAAAAAATCTTCTCTGCTTTTGGATTTGAACTCTTCACTCCTTCTCTTGATACGACCTCACAAACTGGCAAATTTACAGGTTGACACCCCCATTCCCTATCAGTACCTTTTACACAACGCTACTACGCTACACGGTCGCTCCAGCTGGTTTTTTGATGTATTTTAAGCCTTGGGGGGGGGGGGGGGGGAAAATGAAATAATTCCATGCAGCGATTTTCTTTGATCCTTGCCAGCTTTCTGCAGCGTTTGACACACATACGGCGTGCGCGCAAACACACGCACACAACCAGCAGCAAAGATGAAGCACTGCAGTGACTGGTAGAAACTCCTCCCAACATGGCAGCTAAATGCTCAGTTTGCGGCGTTACGGCGAAGAAACAAGTGTGTGCGTGTGTTTCCCACTGGACTTGAATGCGGCGTGAGAAGCTGCAAACAAACCCATGACACACACACACACACACACACACACAACAGTCATCCCGGCCTGTCTGCTGCAGCTAAATATAGACGCACCACTTTGACGATGCTGCGGAAATGGTATACAACCCCCCGAAACCCCCTCCTCGCCGCTCAATAGTGCAATTAGCGCCAATAAACTGAGAGTGACTTCATCGCGTGTGCCTGTCTGCACACACTGGCAAGACAAGAAGAGTGAATTTCTTTTGCGGTAATACGGGGACGGGGCGGTGGTGGTGACTGCGTGAAAGGGGACAGAGGAAAGCCAGGATCGTGATATAAGATTTAACACCATCAGCCAACACTGTGGTGGTAAAAGCAGTTGGCAGATTTCCCAGCTTGTGAGGTAGTATCAGAGGCGTAACAGAAGGGGAACTGCGGCTGTGTGAAAGAGGAGATCCAAAATGCCGGGACAGTGGAGCGAAGTTTAACACCCAAGACTCGCTTATCACGGCCCGGTGTTCTGCTTGAATGGTTCCAACACGGAATGGCGGGCTGAAGTTGGCGGAAATTGGACGGCTTCTGAGGTAGTATCAGGGGTGGGATGGCGGCTGTGTGAAAGAGGATAGCTGGGACGACTAAGGTATGAAGTTTAACACCTGCGACATATCACTGCCCATCCCTGGGGCCAAAGTGTAGACAACCAAAACCACTGTTGTGTTGAAAACTGTTCCATGTTGCATATGCAACATTCCGAACCCCCCCCCCCCCCCCCCCATCTTGTGCGATGAAAATGTTCATCGCATTTGCGCAAGTGCTTGTTTTAATGGTTGAAAGTCGCCTCCCCCCCCCCCCCCCCCCCCAACTGCAATCTCCTCGTCGTGCGCACCCGTGCAAGAGAGCGAGAGCGAGAGAGAGAGAGAGAGCGATCTCAATCATTGTTATGAATAGCATTTGAGTTAACAGCGAGTCGCTGCAATATGCGTGGCTGCCCGCTGGAACATAATCGACCGCTTCTTCCGGATGGCACACGCTATTATCGACAGCACCGTTGCGTTGCATGCGCGCCGCACATGCAACGTCACGGACAGGCTAGCATGTGGGGCTACACCTCGAACTCCAAAGGTCGCCTGCCTCATTTTTCTCTCGTTTTCATTTCACGCATTACAAACACAGTTACGTGCAAAGGCTTTACTAACTTTGTTCGAAGCTCGCAAAGCTAACACATCTATGCAGCTAAACCACAGGTGTCAAACTGGTGGCCCGGGGGCCAGATCTGGCCCGCAACATCATTTTATGTGGCCCGCGAGAGCAAATGATGGTGTTTCCTGTGAAAATACCAAAATTGGTATGTATTGCTCGTAAAATAATTTGCAAAATAGTGTGAATAATCATAAACGATACTTTTATATTGTGGTGGTACACTTGTGCAATCGTTTTTAAAGGTATGTCATTCACGTGGTTGTGGTAATGCGCCAAATGAAGTGGTTTTCCCAGGGGGGTGGCAGTTCAGAGCCCTCACAAGAAGAACTGCCCCCTCCGAGTCGAACAAATGATTGCCATTGTTTTTTGTTTTTTTTCATAGTAATACCGGTGCTGCTAGTGCAAACGTTAGTGTAAAGCCCTGGGGTATAACTGAGGCAGAGACTGCGGTTGTGTGTAAGGGGCTATCAAAAAGCTGGGACGGAGGTGTGAAGTTTAACACCTAAGACTCATTTATCACTGCCCAATGTTCCGTGTGAATGGTACCAACAGAATACAATGATTTGCAAATCATGTTCAACCTATATTAATTGAATACACTACAAAGACAAGATATTTAATGTTCAAACTGATCAACTTTATTGTTTTGAGGAAATAATCATGAACTTAGAATTTTATGTCTGCAACAGGTTCCAAAAAATCTGGGACAGGTGGCAAAAAAGATTGAGAAAGTTGAGGAATGCTCACCAAACACCTGTTTGGAACATCCCACAGGTGAGCAGGCTAATTGGGAACAGGTGGGTGTCGTGATTGGGTAGAAACTTTTATACCCAAGTGAAGATGGGGCGTGGTTCACCTCTTCGTGAACAAGTGCGTGACAAAATGTTCCTCAACGTACAATTGCAAAGAATTTAGGGATTTCATCATCTACGGTCCATAATATCAGCAAAAGGTTCAGAGAATCTGGAGAAATCACTGCATGTAAGCGCCAAGGCCGAAAACCAACACTGAATGCCCGTGACCGTCGATCCCTCAGGCGGCACTGCATCAAAAACCAACATCAATGTGGAAAGGATATCACCACATGGGCTCAGGAACACTTCGGAAAACCAATGTCAGTAAATACAGTTCGCCGCTACATCCGTAAGTACAACTTAAAACTCTACTATGCAAAGCAAAAGCCATTTATCAACAACACCCAGAAATGCCGCCGGCTACTCTGGGCTCAAGCTCATCTAAGATGGACTGATGCAAAGTGGAAAAGTGTTCTGTGGTCCGACGAGTCCACAATTCAAATTGTTTTGGGAAATTGTGGACGTCGTGTCCTCCGGGACAAAGAGGAAAAGACAAAGAGGAAAAGAACCATCCGGACTGTTATGGACGCAAAGTTGAAAAGCCAGCATCTGTGATGGTATGGGGCTGTGTTAGTGTCAATAGCATGGGTAACTTACACATCTGTGAAGGCACCATTAATGCTGAAAGGTACATACAGGTTTTGGAGAAACATATGCTGCCATCCAAGCAACATCTTTTTCATGGATGCCCCTGCTTATTTCAGCAAGACAATGCCAAACTACATTCTACACGTGATACAACAGCGTGGCTTCGTAGTAAAAGAGTGCGGGTACTAGACTGGCTTGCCTTCAGTCCAGACCGGTCTCCCATTGAAAATGTGTGGCGCATTATGAAGCGTAAAATATGACAGCGGAGACCCCGGACTGTTGAACAGCTGAAGCTGTACATCGAATGGGAAAGAATTCCACCTACAAAGCTTCAGCAATTAGTTTATTCAATTCCCAAACATTTATTGAGCAATTAGTGTCCTCAGTTCCCAAACATTTATTGAATGTTGTTAAAAAAAAAAAAAAAGGGGATGTAACACAGGCCAGAAGGCGCTAGATGCAAAAAGCAGAAGCCGCATTCTGAATCATATTTATCCATTTAACTGCTGTATATCTGCTATACAATCACTTCGAAATGGCAGATGTGGTTTGTAAAGGGGTTCTTAGAGTTATCAATACAATTCTGAACATCTTTGTCCTCTGACCTTTAAATGAGTGGAATGAGTTAGCCTGAGTGGAGGCAAAGTAGGGCAGAGCGCTGGGGAGGCTTCCTGTCCCAGATCGGTCGTTAACCGACGGCAAGAAAGGGGGGGAGAGAGAGAGAGAGAGAGAGGAAGGCACTGGCTAAATCTGGAGTTATGAAGCACAACCCGCCTGAGCAGCCGAGCAAATATTGCAAAGAAAGCCAAGATGTGCGCCAACAAATAAACAGGGGAGAAGTTGAGAGGACAGCGTAAAAGCTCCTTGACGAGCTGTCGATAAACCCGTCCCTGCGCTGCTTCTTCTTCCCACGCCCCGACGCTAGCGCATTCCTCATTGAATAATCCAATTCATGCTAATTAATCATCTTTTATCTCCAGCCAGGAAGCTGTCAAATTTCCCGGGTAGTGTCGGAGAAAGGCCAGACGGAAGCTGTGTGAAAGGGGAAAGCGGAAAGTGGGAAGTTTAAAACTCAAGGTTCGATTTTCCCATGCTGTTGTGTTTAAAGCAACTGTCAAGTTTCCCCAGCTTCCAAGGTTTTTCCTTGAAATCAACCACTGTCCTAACTCTGTTACTACCCCCCTTTCATAGTGCTACCTTTTTATGTAGCACAGTGAGTCAGGGAAAAAGAAAAAAAGCCACTTTTCATGTGGAGCTGGTGTGGTGCTGAATTTTATATGAAAGACGCTCGAGAAAAGCAATTGCCAAATATCCCCGGCCTCTGAGGTGGGAGGGTGACTGTGTGAAAGGGGGGTAGCAGACAGCAACAGCTGCTTTCAACAGAACACGGCGGGAACGGTGAGTCTCTCATGTTAAATTTCACCTCCACGTCCTGGCATTCCGGGCGTCTCGGGGGCTAATTTAACACGCTCTCGCCCTGGCATTGCTGAATCCCCTTTCACACAGCCATTGTTCCACTTTCTTACGCCAATGAGCCAGCAAATTTGTATTTGCGATTTGTCGATTGTCAATGTAAAAGGGCTGTCGTAAGCCAGGATATTGAAAGTGTGAAATTTAACACGTCACAGGTCCTGGCATTCCCGAATCCCCTTACATACAGCCGTCGTTCCACTTTTTTGTTTTTTACACCAATAAACCGGCCAATCTGTTGCTTGTCAACGCGAACGGAGCTTGAGACATAACAGCAGTTGGATCAACTTCGGGAAATACGAAATTGGTGCGAAAGGGAATTCACAAAACAGAGGCGGGAAGACAGCTGCGTGAAAAGCGGGGAAGTGGAATGCGAAAAAGTCGTCTGTCACTGTCCTGCGCTCGTGTTCCACAGAAAGTTGCTAATGAATGCTCATAAATGCAACGTCGCGTCACTCCACTCAACAAAACCATCTGCAACACATATGATTAAAACCCTCTTGCGCTGATGGTTTCAGAATCCTGTTCTCACTCGCCGGGCCCCCGGCGGTGACATCATCGGCTGATCAGAACTTTGACTGGCGCTCAAAAAGACTGAAAGACTGACTCATCCACTTTGCGGCGGAACAATAGCCACTGATAGTTGTGACAAACATTCTTGCACGTCACTCAGGACAATGCAGCGATGATTGAGGCGTTTGACGTTTCGTTTTTTTGGGTTTTGTTTTTTTTTAGCTGCGGAAAAAGGTTCAAATTGTTGCCTGGCAACAATGATTTTCCATTGTATTTTTCCACACTATAAAGACTCAAATTGTCACTGTAAAAGACCTTTATGAACTGTTCTGCATCCATAAAGTTTTTTAAAAAATTGCCTCATTTAAATAAAGCAAAAATGCTCATCCAAAGATAGTGGCCCTATTCATATTTACATTATACTACCTGCTGGAATGTATTTTTCACTTCATTTTTAAACGCATTACATTTTGATTATATTTATTTGAGAACATTCCAGAACATTCATAAATATCTGTACAAACTGGCCTGAATTTGTGGCAGGTACATTTCCTGTTTTATTCTTATTGTCACACTTTTTCTCTTCATCAGCATCGACACGCGCACAGGCGCCCAAAGCCAAAGAAAAAGCACTCCTCAGCACTTTCTCAGCCGAAACCGCACGGGAATTGCCGAAGTCTCGTGCTAAAAGTAAAAGTAACATTTTCCATAAACTGTACTTTTGAGTATTTATGTGAAGAGGGATCGATAGCTTCAGTCCGTTACAATGATCGACATGCCGTTCGCTACTTTTATTTCTTCATTCTTGCGTGCGCGCGTCCATTTTTCGACTCCATCTTCCATCTTCGACTTCCGCATAGGGCGCCCGTTGTGCCGTCACATGACCGCGCGGCAATCAAAACGACTCATTTGTATTTTACAGAAAAAAAAAAAAAAAAAGTCAAGTTACTCTTTACTTGAGTAGTTTTATAATTGAGTACTTTCTTACTCTTAATCAAGTAAATATTTTGACGACTACTTTTTTACTCGAGTCATATTATTCTAAAGTAACAGTAGTATAAGATTTGGCTACTCTACCCACCTCTATGAACATACTGGCATGAACATACTGTACATGGGCGGGACTTTGCAGATGTCACACGAAGCAGCTGCTGCTCCACTTCCTCACACACACACACACACTCACCCCTACGTTAGCATCAGACAGCTATGCAGCATCTGGGCTGCCTTGCTCCAGGGCACACCGGCAGCTCATTCACACGCACACATATGTAGCAACCAAAAATGATATGAAGAGGTTCTTACTGTCTTCTAGAGCTCCTCGTGATGATGGTGAATGTGAAGAAGTCCTGAGGAGGCGACGAGGCGAGATGGTGCTGTCGGAGAGGAGAGAGAGCAGTTTTTTTTTTTTTTTTTTTTTTTTAAAAAGGAAGACTGAGGAAAAACGGGTACCGTGGTAACCAGGCTGCCTCCTCTCTCTCTCTTCAATCTCCTCCTCTTCGTTGACGGGATGGAGGAGCGTTTATCCTGTCCTCCTCCCGGAGTAACACTCGCTCCCCGTTCCTCCCGAGCTCGCTCGCCCCCCTCCTCCTCCTCCCTTCTGCAGCTCCATCCTGGGTTTACCCCCGTTTCTCTCTCTCTCTCTCCTCCTCCTCCCGTCTGTCTTTGATGTTTGGACAGAGAGAGGAAAGAGAGAGATAAGGCAATAAAAGGGAGATGTGGAGCATTTTACCGGCATGACTCAATCTGAGTGAGCAGGTGACAATGACGGTGGAAGCCATTGCTGCAACGCTTATTATTAAACATGAAAGGTTGGGGGGGCAGGAAGACATCAAGTCCTGTCTGAAGATGACTCTCTCGGCCTCTGCTGACTTGTGCAGTTTTTAGGGGGTACAGCAACATAATTTAATCCCACAGGTCACCAACCTCATCCACCCATCCATTTTCTTGCCCAGACTTCCCTCTCCCCAGCCACTTCGTCCCGCTCTTCCGGGGGGGGGATCCCGAGTGGTTCCCGGGCCAGCCGAGAGACGCGGTCTCTCTAGGGTGTCCTGGGTCGGAGCACCATGCCAGGGAGGTGTCCGGGGGACATCCTAACCAGATGCCAGGCCGAGCCACCTCATCTGGCTCCTCTCGACGCGGAGGAGCAGCGGCTCTACTCTGAGGTCCTCCCGGATGACCGGGCTTTTCGCCCTCTCTCTAAGCGCTCAGGCCCTCCTAAAATTCAAGATTTGTATTTTATTTTTTTTAAATGGCATACCCTTTTTAAACAAGCTAGAAACGTGTGCAACCATACAGTACTTGGTTGAAACATATTTTAACAACAAAAATGCAGCAATTTATA
This sequence comes from Phyllopteryx taeniolatus, assembly GCF_024500385.1. Lineage (NCBI taxonomy): Eukaryota > Metazoa > Chordata > Actinopteri > Syngnathiformes > Syngnathidae > Phyllopteryx > Phyllopteryx taeniolatus. The sequence goes on along the minus strand of NC_084517.1, from coordinate 4,045,625 downwards.
ATTTGGGGTATTTTTAGTGCTCACTGTATGTTCAGAAAAATGGTATACTGTTCATGTGTGTGAAGAGGTGCTGTTGTATCAAAATGAGCTGTCTTCCTCAAAAAATTAGTAGGGTTATTATACATTTGTTTTATAAATCCAAGCCTTTTTTTTTTTTTTTTTTTTTGCTGTGTCCAAACATTTAAACTTTACCAGATCTGATGGTAGTCTTTCCCAAAAAGTGTTACGTTTCTCTGCCCTAAGTTTGGGAATTTCAGCACCCCTAATCCTCTCTAAACTTAAAATATTTCACAAATAACGGGGGTTAGGTTCCGCCCCCCTCCCCCCAGTCGCAGGAGGCGAGGGGACGACCCTGGACTGTCTCCCAGCTGTCCTGGGAATACCCTTGGGATCCCTCCGCAACAGCAGGGCAAAGTGGCTGGGGGAAGGAAGATCTGGGCTCTATTAATGGATCGGCCAAAGAAGAGAAAGAAAAAGCACTTCATCTGTCAGTCTGTGCAGTTTTGCACCACTAATAAAACAATTTTAAAAAAATAAAAACAAACACAAATTATTTAAAGCCAAAATGTTACAATTATATGAACATTCCAACACAAAAATGATTCCAGAAGCTGAAATATGAAAAGGAGTAAGTCTTTAATAATACAAGCTACATTTTGTACATTTCTACAGCAAACTTTTTTTTTTTCTTTTTTTTTTTTTAGTAAGACTAACACTTTTTAAAAGAGGAAAGGGGAGGCAACCTAATTTAAAGTTTTACAACAGCGGGTGAGAAATTAAATACAAGTCATATAATATATAATTATATATCTATATATTCAGCTCAGTAAGGTTTTTTTGTCCCGTTAAATAACCGCAAAACATTTACTCCTATCAACAATCGAGGTGAAGTATAAATTAGGTTCAAGCACCATTTAGTTTCAAAACTGGGACCAGGAGGAGGCCAAGAAGCTTGAAAATAAATACACGACAGTACACTGGGATGGAAGGCTGCCATGGAAACACGACAACGACGACAGACGACAACACATGCGACGAGCACACGTCGCCCTCAGTGGATGTTTGAAAAGATGACGACAAACAAGGAGTGGAAAGATTGTCACCGTTTGTTCTTCAAAACAAGTTATTTGCTTTCCTGTGGATGACAGGGGACCCTCCAAAGTGTTTTCAATTTCATTGAATTGTCAGAAAGGCTGATTATTAGCATAGTTAAGTGTTACGTGGTACGTTATACGTTGATCACTGTTGTTTGGGCTTATCATCACGAGTCTCTTTCGTACAGTTCTGAAAAGCTGGCGCATCAGAAACTGAACCAAAGCACCTTTTTGCACCAGAGCTCACTGGAGTTGGATAGCTATGCTCCTGCGTCAAAAAGCCGGCAAAACCGCTTTGAAAGACCGCTTTGTTGCGTGTTGTGGAAATTGATGTGAAAGGGGCTAGAGGCGGGGTAGCAGCTATGAAAAAAACGGGTGGCAGAAAATTGGGACAGGCGGTGTGAGATTTCAAATTTACTTAAAATAGTGGTCGCGCAGCAATGATTGCTCTCACCAAAACAAGCCTGGAAAAGTCAGTGTTGGGTTTTTAACGTCACACCCCGTGCTAAAAGACCACTTACCCCTTTCCCACAAGTTGCCTCTACGGTGCCTGCCCCTGTTGTGCCCATGATACCACTCGACGCTCACTTGGGACGCTGGCATCAGCTCATCCATGTTCCGTGTTGATCAAGTGACATTGCGCATATAGCGGATTGCTTTGAACACAACTGGGTGGCGCAAGCTAGTGTTTGTTGTAAAACGTCACACCCCCATCCCAGCTGTCGCCTACTCATTTACACACAGTCGCCATCCCTGCCTCTGATACGTCGGTGAAAATTTGAAGGGGGTCAACTTCAACCCCCCCCCCCCCCCCCCCCAATCTGTACCTTTCACACCGAACAGTGATACGCAAAAAGTCTCACCTTGTTACGGATGTTGCTACCACATTGTCGAGACTTTTCGACTGAACTTGACTTGAATTTTAGGTCGCGTTTGGGTGACAAACAAAGTTCTGAGGGTCAACAATGAGACGTGACGGGACACAGTAGCCAGTGGTGACCGCTAAACTACAAAAGAAAACACTTCGCACGCGTACAAACAGTGAGAAAGGAGAATATGGTGGGTATAAAAGGCAGGTTTCAAAAAGTCTAATAGGAAAGACCGAGGCACGAAGCTGCCCGTTAAAAACTCAGCACACCAGTAGCATGCCTCCCTACACCGTGGTGAGGCTAACATGTCGCCATCGGCGACTTCCAAAGAGTGGTCGCCAATACAAGTACTCATCAATTTGGTCATCGAATGAACATCTCTTCTGGGCTCATTATAATGACGGAAAACGTAGTCCCTCAAAATAGTTTTACAAAAATTTCTAGGCCTATTCCAGTGGCTCAGTCGGAGTATTGGAGGTCCAAGTCCACGGTTCCGTCCGTCACCACCAGCCTAACCCGCTTGGGCTTGGTAGATCCCATGGAGTGAGAGGTTGGTCCATAGTGCGGTATGTCCTGATGGTCGCCCGGCTGGTTCTGGTGGTGCGTGTCCTTCTTAAAGTGTTCCTCCGGACCCCCTTTGTGTCCCGAGAAGCCACCCACGGAAAATGAGGGCGGGATGGACTGAGAACCGCATGGCTCCAGGACCAGCCGCCCCTGCGTGCCCGATGGTTCCATCAGGCAGTGGTAGGTGTAGTTTGTCGGGCCGAGTCCTGAGTAACCTTCGGGCCCATCCCTAAGTCCCAGCGTCAACGAGTGGTCGCCGCTGAAGTTCAGTACATAAGGGGGTCCCTGTGGGCCGTAAGGGAAGGAGGCCACCGGGTGGGTCTTGTTTGCTGGCGCCGGAGTGCCAGGCGGCGTGCTGTGGACTACTTGAGGACTGCTGTGATGCGGCATTGGAGAAAGCGAGGAGGCAAAGCTGAAATCAAACAGATCCTGCTGAGGGTAACACGGCTGGTTCTTGTCCGAGCCCAGCGGAGCGGATTTGTCGTGTTTGGAGGGCTTCTCCTGTGGGGAGGAATAACCGTCTTTACTGGGGAAGAAGAAAGGTCTGGGCAGGGCAGAGAAGTTTTTGTACATCACCGTGGCGTCGTCCTGCTTTTCGGAGGCCGTTTTACTTCGGCTGAACGACAGGTGCGAAGACAAACTGTGTTTGTTTAAATGGATGCCGGGCCTGCCGGGGTTGGAAGAGGGAGCGAAATAGCTGACATTCTGAGCAGAAGCATTACCTTTGGGGTGAGTCTCCTGGTCCTCGTGACTCGTATCCATGGATTTTGTTCCAAATGTTTTGGTCATGGAATGGCTGCTGGCAACCACATGGTCTTTGGAGGGAGCACAGTACAAGTTCTGGCTCGGGTTGGCGCCTTGAAACTTCAGAACCCTGTGGATGACAGTGGAGGACTTCTCCTGGGAGTTGAAGGGATTGTCAGGGGGGTTTGGATTTCTTCCGGTGAAGAGTTGAGGATTAAGGAACTTGTTGGCTATTGGAGACGAAAGGACGGGCTTTGTCTGGTGGACGCCTCGCTGTGCGCTAGGCTGGGAGTAAGGAAAAGACTGAGGTTGTTTGGGAATGCTCATGCGGTGGAAGGGTCCATGTGTTTTGAGGTGGGATGTGGCTTTTGACTGACTGCTACTCGGTTTGACGTTCAGGGCGGACTGGACTAAAGGAAGAGGATTCTGAGACATGGCGGCAGAAGAGCCAAATAGGCGAGGTTTGCTCACCACGGAGGCAAAATGACCTTTTAAGTCCTCTCTGGACAGCCTCATTCCGGGAATTTTGCTAAGAAGACGTTCCTTCGGCACCAGTTCGGGATTGGTGAGCGATGAAAAACTATAACTGGCTTGTGGCGGGATTCTGCAGGAGGGGTTGTTCTTTGCCTCACAGTCCAGAGAAACCGACTCGTTTTTGGATGAGAGTAGACCAGGGAAGAACTGGAGATCATCACCGGTGAAGTTATTCCCAGGACTTGGGGGGCCGAGGTAGGGCGTCTCGGTGGTCCATGTGTCGGAGGGGCTGTGCGAGAGGGGGCTACTGAAGGGATCAGTGGGGGGGTCCAGTGAACACAGATCAGATGGCGATGAGGGGAGGATGTTCTGTGGCTGATCGTAGCCCTCAAAGTTGAGACACTGGAAGTCCAGGATATCATCACAGCAGTTTGCAAAGTTGGGCTCGCCCGGTAGAATGTTTTCCGCAGTGGGGAATGGAGGAGACTGGGGTGGGGGCTGGATGATGGAACTGGGAATTCCGGTCAAGGCGGCTGTCTTTTCCAGAATCTGCGATGAGCACAGACCCTCCGAGAGCCTGGAGAGGCTGTTGTCAATCTGCTGGAGGGACTGACTAAGGCAGCTCGTGGGCGCCTCCGCGTGACCACACTTGGACGCCATTTTGTGCCGCTGCTTCCTGCTTCCACCGCTGCTGACTTCCTGTCTCTCTGCGAACACATTCGCTACTGCCATGCTCTCCGGGTTCTCGTTTACTGGGGAAGACAAGGAAAGCGGCGACAGCGACAAAGACATCTGCGGTGCTTCGGTTTTCAGGAGCAATGAATTACTGTTCAACTTCTGACTCACTAGCGGTGGCTCCTCTCGGACCTTGCTCAAGTCCAGCAGTCCTGGCGTTTGCTTGGCTAAAGCAGGACCTCGAAGCTCTCTCTTTACCGGTGTCTCCGTTTTAACTTTGGGATGGTTCTGCTCCTCATCCTCGCCATCCACCTCCCAGATGTCCTCCACCTTTCGGCGCAGTTTGAGGATAGGCAGAGGAATACCATTGAAATCCAAGTTGGACTCCAGTTTCTGCTGCAACCCACTTTCAAAGAGGCAACAGCTTCTTGTGAACTGATCTTCCATTTTTGTTCCTTGGACAAAAGATGATGCTGCGTTCTGGACTTTGTCCCGTGGCAGGCTAGTACCAGAAGGAATCGCCCCGTCCGGTTTTTCTTTACGGTCTTCTCCGCCCAGCTCTGACTTGGTGGACGCATTCTTCCTCTCGCCCCTTTTTTTCAAGCGAAGCAGTCTGCTCTTGGACTTCTTACTGGCCTGCACATGAGCTTGAGCCGCCTGCATCTCCATGCTCAACACAGACACTGAATCCATGATGGCCTTGAGCGGATCATTGTCGAGTTCCTCCCTCTTTTCCGTTTTGAAAATCATACCCCCCAAGCCGTTGCTCTGCATCTCCCACACTTTCCCTCTCCTGCGCTTGAAACGGATCCTGAAGTTGAGGTCTGGCTTAGTCTCCTCAACGTCGCTTAGTTCCAAGGCTGACGTTTTCATCACAGAGTCTTTCTCTTGCTCATCCTTCATCTGACGGTTCCTACCAAGCTGAACAGTCTCTTGGTTGTCATCTTCATCTCGCCTCTCGGATTTAAACTTGCAAACTTTCCTCAGATGACTCTGAGGAGCGTCAGTAACTCTGGGCCGAAGAACCCTGCTCACGTAGTTTTGCCTCGTGATCCTTCTGGAGCTCAAGCGCTGGACTTTTGCTCGCATCACTTTGCTTTGTCTGTCTCGTTTGACATTCTTTTCTGTATGACGAATCGGTTCCTGCCTTGTGGACAATCCGGAAACTTCTTTCCGGTTTGTGACAAAGGTAGCAGTCGCGCATGGTTCCGGCTCCACAGCACTGCGGAATGTCCGTTTCTTCAGAGGTATGTTGGACTGCATGGCGTCAAGGTGCTGAGGGGTCTGACGCGTGTTGGCTGAAATGTGCGACTCGAGAGGTACCGGGTCGAGGTGGGCAGCCGCTGGGTGGCCGAGCTTGTTCAGATTTTGCGCTGAGATGACTAAACTGGCGTCTGTGCTATTTGACTTCAGCTCGGCTTTCGTCTTCACTTGACTGTGGATCTTCTGCCGCCGTCCAACATTCCCTCTCGTTGCCACACAGCTGCCAGCGTGACGTTCTTTCGGATATGAGGGACAACTACCACCCTGTGGTTGCTCGTCTACCGAGGCATTATCTTTCTTTAAAAAATCAGAAAGGAGGACCTTGGCCTGCTTTATGACTATATCATTGCCTGGATTGTGTACTGGTTTACTTGGGGTATGAGCTGACGGTTCTGAAACAACTTCGCATGAATTAGGAGCTTTAACCCCCTGCGAGTTATTCTGTCTGTTCATTTTTGCACTGGGAGCAGCATTACATTCAACAGCGGCGCACTTTCTCTTCTCTCTGTGCTCTTGAGGTTTGACTTTATCTGGTCCCGTTTCTTCTTCCGCCACAGTCTGGATTTCAATGACCTTGTTCTTCCCTCCTTCCTCGAGCTGGGTAGAGTCGTCCGCCGTCCCATTCAAGGCGTGCCGCTTCTCTATTGTTCCCTTATCGACGGCCTTGAAGAACATTTCTCGCACTCCTCTGGGAGCTTCAGCGGCGCAAGGGCCTGGCAGAATTGGGGGTGGCGGTCCCTGCCTCAGCTGGGACTTCTGTGTGCTCAGTGGTCTGAGGCCCTGAATCTGTCTCATCTTTCCTCTCAGCTCCTCCCTTATGTCCCGTTCGTCAACGGTCGTTCCCGGTGCCTCTCTGTAAGGCGCTGAAATTCTAGTGAGGCGGACGGTCAGGTACTGCTTGAGTGATAGAACCGGATTGTCTGAAGCTTTCTTACAAGAGTCCGGGACAATCTGACAGACAGCAGGCTCTGAGTTTTCTTGCTCAGTACTCTCCTGCTTTATTGTGATGGCAGTTTTGTCCGAGTTGACCCTGTCCGCGCTCCTGGTTCTGGACGAGCTCCTCAAGGGAATTCCTCTGACAGACTTCCCATCGGGGCCGATCCATCCTCTGTTCTTACGCAGCGGGCCAAGGGGGAAACGCTTCACGTTGGGGGTCGTCTTTGGCTTCACCACCTCAAGTTGCTGCAGTAGGGCCCTTTCCTTGCTTTTGGGATCCTTGCAGACCAGCAGAAAGTCCAGCGTGTGGCGCCGCACCCTGATCTTCAGATCCCGGATCACGCACTGCGACGGGAGCGGCAGTGCCTGTCGCTCTTTCCTGGTCCGACCGACTTCAGAGGGTCTCGAGAGCCTGTGGTTCTGTAGCCTCCACTTATTTGTCTGGTTCCACTTTCGGTTCTTCAGGGCGTTCCTACGCATCTGATGGGTGAAGGAGTTCCTCGAGGGGATTGCTAAAAAGGAAAGACAGGACAAGGTCAAGTGACTGCAGGGAGTTCCAATCTAAAAAGTACAGCAGCACCTTCACTTAAGAGGTTTAATTCATTCTGTGACAAAGCTCATAACTCAATTTACGTGTACACGTAAGTTTTGTATTCACTTGACCGGCGGCATATCTAAAGCTTGCTTGCAACTCAAATTCTGGCTTGCAACACAAAACAAAAGTAAAAGTGGCAGAGCATTCGTAAGTCCGGGTCCCAAACTAAAGGATATTTCTGTTAAAGTTAAAAAGAAAAAAAATAAATTAAAAAAAAAAAGCCCTGAAAGGATACCTGAATGTAATCCAGCGATAATTGGCCTGGCACTTATGTGTCCCTTCTCTCGCTGGTGGCGAAGGTAGCGCTCCCGTAGGCGGTACTTCTGGCCCACGAGGTCTTTTGTTTCCTCACATTCCGGCTGCTTCCCTCTGTGTTTAAAGTGACCTTCCCCTTTCCTGCAGGAGAGTCGATGTCAGCACATTAAACATGACTCAAAACGGGTCAGAAATCTCCAGCCTGTAAGCGCAGGGACGCACCTCTCGCAGGTGCAGCACTCGCACATTTCATTGCCCTCGCCGAAGAAGCTAGCACCGTAGTAGCACGTGATCTCCTCCCCGGGCGAGATAGGTCGAATCACCTCGACACAAGCACCATTCTTCTCACCAGGGACAAACTGGGCGTGGGATGGGGTTGAAGGTGGGGAAAGACAAAAGGACGTACAATTAAGACAAAACAGCTACGGCAATAAAATCTGAAATCGTCACGGAAACGCTGTGAACAATTATTTGACTTCAGACATCCGTTTGCGTTGTCTCTGATGATTGAAAGTTTGCTTACCTTGCAGTTTGGTTTGCAGTCTTCCAGAACAAAAGACAAAAAAGAAAGGCAAGATGTGATTAATGGGACACAAATTCAAGTCAAATGACTAAATTCACTGAATGGATATTCATGGGTCCTAGACATGAATAAAAGATACGTTATCGTGAAACACCAAACTGTACAAAAATCATTTGACAAGAATGTTATGTTTGCTTTACGTGACAATAGAATGTCTGTTTCCAATGTGCATAATGCCATCAAAGCAAGCAAATAAGCGTAATATTGTGTATATGACAAGTAGGAGTGGATGATAAATTGTGCAAAATTTTTTATTCAGGAAACTCGTCATTAAAAAGTAAATCAGTTGTTTAATGCATTTGTGACATTTTTTAGGTTTACTCTAAGACACTCATATTTAAGGATTTCTTTTAAGTGTAATTACCTTTAAAGTTATTTTTTTTACATAATTATACTTATTTATCCTTAAAAATGACATTTAATCCTTAAATTCCACTTTTGGAAAAATAAAATTTCAGACTTTATAAGGATCAATGGACAGCGAGTCTCTTGAAGAATAGGTTATTAGGACACGTGAAGGGCAAATTTAAGGATTAAATACATTTAATTCTGAAATTCTCATATCGAAACCCAATTTAAGACTTTTTAAGAATTTGGGTACACCGATCATAAGATGAGGCAGAATGGAGTTTAAGTACCTTTAAATTGCAGATACAGGACAATTTCTATTAATCATCCATTAAAAAAAATACATTTTAACCTTTACATTTCATATTGTAGACTCTAATTGCGGACTTCTGAAGGATCTGTGGACACGCCAAATATCTTGAAGCAATAATGGCAAAATGCCAGCAGAGGGCGCCATGCATTCAGACACAACGAGGGCTGTGGTACAAATTCAAGCACATTTTAAAGATGTACCATCAAAGACATATTGTGTTGAAACCTGATTCCTTTTGGCTTTTTACACTCTCTTATTTGTTCTGCACATGACTGTCCAAACTGACCGTGGTTGATGAAGGCGGCGGGTCCGAGCCAGAGCTGAGCGCAGCGTTTGCGCGTGGAGTACATGACGCTGAAGTCGTTTACACCGGCCCGCAGCACGGCGCTGTCGGCCGGACTCAGCTCAGCGATGCAGCCCAGAAGGACCTCCACGCGCTCCCCTGCGAACCTGCCCGCCAACAAACTATTATTTCCTAAACTCTTCTACAGTGACCTTTTCAGAATGTTCGGAAGCGCCAGGGTACTTCCAGGTGGAAGAAAGTGATTGGCTATCACTAGCATGAACTGAAAACAATGACAAAAACTTAAGGTTTAGGTTTGCACCACCATGTATAAGCACGCCATCATCGGGTTTCTGGAAGGCATTTTCTCACAGGTAGGTATAAAATATGAATTTGGGTAGTTTTGAGTTATTAAAGAAAACAATGTCACGTCGGTTCTAGAGCACGCTATCCATTTCAGTGTCAAAAGAGCACGTCTGTGCCATTAATCCGAGCAACAGAAAAGACAATTCCTTATTCATGAGCAAGGCCCCCGTTGATCTTGTTCACTATGTCTGAATTTCCACCACGTGGATTTTGGAATCAATCTACCTGTTGAAATGTAAATTACGGTCAGTGTTCCCGTCTCTCTTCGAAGCAATTGACCTCACGTAACAGATTTTTGACTAACACTTCCAATTCAAACTAGAGCGGTAGAGAAGAAGGCTAAAATCATAATTCAAGCCATTTCTCTTTCTTTTTTTTTTTTCCAATGGCATCTGCGTTGGCCAAATGATGTAAAAAGGGTTGTTAAATAATGGTGCCATCGGGAAAAGCATAGGCTTTCTACCACCCAGAAGTACGTGTGACGTCAGGATGAAATATCCGATAGAACAGCAATGAATGGACGCACCAGTGCCTGGTGGAGGTAATCTTGGCTCCGTTGGTCTCCGAGGAGTAGCGGTCACATGACTCGATCTTGACGCCACTGTCTAATAAGAAGGCACTGAGGTAGCGGTACACCTGTGGAGAAGACAGCGACGTCAGAAAGCTCACTTTGTCGTATACGTTCCTCATTGCGGCACGGTGTGGGGGGGCGACTGGTTAGCACATCTGCCTCACAGTTCTGAGGACCGGGGTTCAAATCCCGGCCCCGCCTGTGTGGAGTTGTTCTTCCCCGTGCCAACTTCCACTAACTGGATTATTTCTACTGTTCTGTTTATTTCTGCTGTGTAACTATATTATAGAACTAACAATATAATTAAGTACTGTTGAGAAAAGCCTGGGAATTAATTATAAGAAGTGTGCATTACGCCCCATATGCGTCACAGAGTGTGCTGTCGATTTTTATGACGAAATTATTCCTGGTGTTTTTGTTCAGTTGTATTGCGCTGGGTGGTGGTTATCATGAATAATTGACAAGTCGCCGGATCACTAATTGTACAATACACACCAAATGTGTAACAGTGTGCAAGGGACATTTTGATTCTGGATTATTTCTAGTTTGTTTTTTGTTTTTGTTTTTTCCCCAGTTCAGGTGTGCACAGTGGTGCCAATCATCATGAATAGCTGGCGAGATGAGCCATGTACACGTAATTATAAGACGCAAACATTGCATGACATCTGCGACCATGCATGAGAAACTGGTGGACTTTTTTGGGACGGCGCCTTATTTCTAACAGTCGTTTTCTTTTTTGGCTTTATACTCTTGTGAAAGCTTTAGACAAAAAAAAAAATGTGGGTTTTTTTTTTTTTTTTTTTATACAGTCAATGACTATCGGCTGTTCCTGCTGTGTGCGCGGTGGCCTCTTGGGGGCAGGGTGGTGCGATGTATGCATGGAGCTACTTGTTTACTGTAACCTTAAAAAAAAGAGTAGAAGAAGAAAGTCACGAAATAACGTTAATAACTCGTGAGTACTGTGCTAATATTAACTAGCCCGTCAATATGGTTTTTCATTGACTATTAGCATTAAGCTGGCGATTTCTAAAACGATGTGTCTTGTATTTAAACCCCCCAAAAAATTGCAATTAATTCATAATAATGAGATATAATTATGTTATTATATTACCACGTCCACAACAACAACAATCGATCGCATCGTGTTTATTATAAGAACTAAATGGGGGGAAAACGTGTGTTGGTGGTCACCGGTGCTCGGGAGAGGACTATGTTCACGTACTTTTAATACGATACGGCTCGCAAGCAGGCAACAAAACGTGATGTCGCCTAGCAAGCTAGTGCTAGCACTAACGGTTGTACCGGCATTTTGCCGAATCACGCGCGAAGGTTCCGGTGTGTGTGACATAAAGTAATTACAATAAAGTAATTTAATTACAGTGAGTTAGCGCCCATTCTGTCATACTATAATGTTGGTTTGGTTTGTTGGCTGTAATTGTTTTTATTTTGGGTTCCTAATACTTGTTTGTCTAGTTGCAACTTTGACGCCAAATTTTGAGCCACTGCTGCGAGGGACACACCAGTGAAGAAGCAAACAACAACAACAACAAAAAAGTACTTAATTTTCAGTTGTAAATGATTAAAATGTGGAAAACTGATGTAATTTTCCCCTCTTTTCCTCGAAAATAATATGTCAGTTTACATCATTTTAATCAATGTAAATTAAAGGTACGTGTACGCACGTGCTGCCTCAGTAGCTCCTGTCGGTGGATCCCCAAAGCGTTGAAGTAGTCGCCCGCCAGCTCGCCCACCGTCAGCGCTTCAAAGGTGGCATTGAAGTCGTGCGTGCGTTGGAAGCGTAGCAGCGTCTCCTTCAGGTTGCCCCAGCGACGCACCTCAGGCTGGGGGCTACACACGCAGACACAGAAAGAGGGGAGTGTTTAAAAAAAAAAAATGACCCATTTACAGCACAAACCACCACGTGGAAAATAATAAAATAGATAACAGAAACGGACAATGATGGGAACTAGGGCTATCGCATTTTTAGAATCAAGTGGCGACCGGTTCAGGGTGTACCCCGCCTCCCGCCCGAGGATAAGCGACCCTAGTGAGGATGAGCCGTAAAGAAAAATGGATGGACGGAAGTATTATACCCGATTATCCCATCGGTTAAACGACTACAATTGGATTTTGCATTATTAAACACAATAACGTGCATTTTTTTTTTTTTTGCTGATAGTACTGGCAATCCAGGCCTGAACAATGTTTACATTTTTTTAGTATTCAAGCAGTATAACTTGGTTATACACATAACCTTATGTTTATGTTGTGTCAAACCATGTGCAATAAAATGTGAATTAAAACATTTTAGTTTGGGCATTTATTGTTAAAGAGTTTATTTGTAATACAATGAAAACTACAGGAAATGTGAATCCTTACCTTGCAAATTGATTTACAATGTAATTTTCTGCTTGTGCCCCCAAATTTTTTTAATTAAGGGCTGCTGTGCCATTAGTAAAAAATAAAGTTAGCCTGGAGCCCTGCTCTACAGATTACTTCAAGTTGCTGTGTTTATTTCCATCATGCCAGGTGATGGTTATCATGACTAACAGGCGAGCGGCGTCTATATGACAGAACGTCATGTGTGCTTGTGCATGACTCAGTGTCTCATGCATTATTTTTGACTCAGTGGATTATTTCTAATCATTCTATTCTGGATTTGTCTCGCCTTTTTTTTTCGTGGGCCAACACCTTGTAAGGTTGAGGTTGCTGCCTGGTTAGCAGTAAAGGCTAAAAACGTGAGCCCCTTTCCAGCAGTTTCAGAAAAATATGGCGGATTACATCCTTCTTTCCCTATCACTCATGCATGACATTTAAATACCCATCTCATATCTTCCACACTGTACATACATACTGTATATTAGAGGTGCAACAATTAATAAATGAATCAACAACTAACTCGTAATCAAATCAATCATTGTGAGTGCTCTTCCCCTCGGAAAACCATTTCATTTTGAGCATTACCACAGCCATATGATTGACATGCTTTTATTTACTTGCAAAACAAACCAATTTACCGATTTAAAATCATAGTCCCGAACAGAACATAGAAAAATCATTACTACTGCAATTATTGCACTTTCATGATAGTTTGTTTTTCTATACAGTCCTCTTTAAAGGCTTTGCACATGCAGTATCTTTATATGTCTATGCTATAAACAGGTTTTAGACAGATCGATTTGTTAGCTTCATCAAAAACTTTTGCGGATGACTGCGTTTGTAATAACGAGTGAAATGAAAACAGCAGACAAATTAAGCAGGCAAGTTTTGCAGTTAGCGCTATCGTCAACCATGTTTACCGACATAGTTGACTTTAATGTAATCTTATCACAAACTGAGCATGACTTGACGGATTTGCACGCTGCTGCACGACGACTTCATTTTGAACGGCGAGTCCGCATATCGACAGGAAGCGGAGCGGCTGGAGCTGCGGTGCGGCCGACACAACCTGGAGCTGAACACGCTCAAGACTGTAGAGATGATCGTGGACTTCAGGAGGCATCCTTCGCCACAGCTGCCTTGTGTCAACCGTCGAGACCTTCAAGTTCCTGGGAATTACAGTCTCTCAGGACCTGAAGTGGGCGATCAACATCAAGTCCGTCCTCAAAAAGGCCCAGCAGAGGATGTACTTCCTGCGGCTTCTGAGGAACCACGGCCTGCCACAGGAGCTGCTGAGGCACTTCTACACAACGGTCATTGAATCAGTCCTGTGTTCTTCCACCACAGTTTGGTTTGGTGCTGCTACAAAAAAAAAAGGACAAACTCCGACCGCAACGGACAATCAAAACGCTGAAAAGACTGTCGGCACCCCTCTACCCACCCTTGAGGACTTGCACCCTGCCAGAACTAAGACAAGAACATGCAAAATCCTCTTGCACCCTCCACATGCTGGTCACCAGCTCTTCCAGCTCCTTCCCTCCGATCAATGCAGACTAGAACTAGTAGACATTCCAACAGCTTCTTCCCTCTTTCCATCAACTTCTTAAAACAGCTCATTTACAATTCCATTGCAACATGCTGCCAATATTTTTGTCTCGAGCTTGTCGTCACATTTATACATTACTCGTGCACCCACTGTGGTAGTCTCGTCACGCTGCACTATTTGCATATCTGTTGTTGACCAATACTGGCCACTCATGCCAGAGTAGCATCTGCACCACTTGCACACTGATTGAGGAGTATCTGCAACATTTGCACTATCGACATTGTCCCAGATTATCGCACTACTAGTCACTTTAAACTGCATACATTCCTTGACGTCTCGGCGCCCTTTGCACAATGGTCATTGCACCGGACTATTGCTATATTAGTCAATCAAACTGCTCTAAGTGCTAGAGGACTCTGCATCTTTTTGCACAATTGTCAAAAAAAAAAGTAATAATAATTGTACCAGCATGACCAGAAAACGAGCAACCCTTTATTTCTACGTGACTGTTTTTCTCAATGTATTTATGTCTCAAACGTGTTCTCCGTCAATTGACTGTCTGTTGTCGTACCAGAGCGGCTCCAACTACCGGAGACAAATTCCTTGTGTGTTTTTTGGACATACTTGGCAAAATAAAGTTGATTCTGATTCTGATCACTCTCCATTCGTTACCTCAAAATCACCAAACAAGCTTGACGTTTCAAATGGGCTCAAGTGCGGTTTGAATGAGCTCATGACTCTGAAGTGATCAAATTGGGAGTCAGGAGCCAATTACCTGATGTTCATTTTATGGGTGCTGAAGCCCAGGAGAGGGTCCAGCACCAGGCTGGTGGCCAGGTCATCAGTCTCACACAGCTCCTTCACACTCATTCTAGTGCAGCAGTCCATCGCCTCCCACCATCAGCATGCTAAAAAAAAAAAAAAAAAAAGGTCAAGCAAAAAAAAAATTTTTTTTTTTTTTTTTTTAAACATTTAAAAGGCCAATAAATTGCATGAAATCAGTTACTTGCAATCCATTGCACGTGTAATTAATGATACTCAAAACAAATAAGTATTTCAACTTATGGACAAAGTGTCGAACAGGAACACAAATAAAGTCAAAGCATTAACAAGTGCCATTAATAGAGTTTTTAATCGCAGAATCCACACTGTTCAAAATGTTACTGTTGCACTTATCTGCGTTCTTCACATCCTCCACAGAAGACAAACTACTTATGTTGCAATTTACTGATAAGATTTAGGCTGTTGATGTTTTCATTTGAAATGTCATTAAATATGTTCCACAAAAGACAAGCCGCTTGTTTTGAATTTCGTTCCTTTACTGTACCCAATGTGAACCGAATAGTGACCTTAAATCCAAGGTACATACCAAACCTGCGGTTGCATTTAGCGATCTTTTCCTTTCTGCCCTCCATCCTTCCTTCCCTCTGACCTTTTTAATCATGCATCCTTCCATCTTTCAGTCGCTTATTCCTACTCCTGTGCCTTTGTTCCTTCACACCTGTTCGTTTACTCACGCATCCTTACATCACTTGAACCTGCTTTTCTTCCTTCCAACTCAGACCTGCTTTCATTTCTTTTTTTTTTTTTTTTGCATCTTTCCACTTCCTTTGTTCTGGTCTCAAACCATTTGCCATTATTTAAGGTACCTGTAAAAAAAAAAAAAAAAAAAACAACAAACAAAAACAAAAAAACACAAGTTAGTGGAAAAGGTGCGTAGGCCTGCGTACCCTGTACATTGTGGTTTAACAGTTGTAACACTAACCCCGAGGGCAACCCTAACTACGCTGTGACCCTTCGATTAAACCAACTTTAGCATCCCCCGACTATGCAGTGTGGGAATATACACTGGCCTTCGTTATTAATAACCAGCTACACTGCGTGCTCGCGTTCAAGTAGTGTCACAACGTCCCCCAAGTGGGAGCCATAAAGTGTCAACGAGTTCATTATTGACCAATGTATTTAGTGCGTTAGCTTAGCATGTAGTATGTACTGTATAGCGGGTCGGCATCACACAAACATCATCACATAATCGGCGAGCGATTCGAAGCACCGCGCTATAAAAGCCTCGACGTCGGCCGCGGAGAAACCCACCTGGGAGTCTTTTCTGGTCAACAAAATTAGGAGCGTCAGGTGAAGGAGTAAGATCCCAAAAAGGACTTCGCCTGGGCAGCTAGCCTAGCAACATGCTAACGAGCGAGCTAGCAGGCTAGCTTTCCGCCCCAGATTATACTAACACTTCTGGAATGTAACGGCAACGCGGCGTGCATATATCCGCGATTCACTTGGCAAATGTACACAGTGAGTTGTGTTTGTTGTTTTGTGTCTGTAGTAGGCCAGCTAAAACAAGCTTCGTCAGTTTGAATCGCTTCAAAAAAAAAAAAAAAAAAAAAAAAAAAAAAAAAAAAAAAAAACACAACACCTTCGTCTCTAGTAGTAAAAGTTGATCGGCTATGTTGCAGCGCAACCGAACCCTACACTTGCGGAACGCCCACCAATACCCCCCATTCGTTGGGTCCAAGGTCAATCTAGCAAATCAAACGCACCCGGTTGGAATTCGACTCTTGTGATTGGTCGGTGTGCGCACGGCGGGCGGAGGCAATGATTTGTTGATAAACGAGAAGTGAGCAATAAACACAGCACACCGGGCCTCATTTTAGGGAACTCCATTGGTCGAGTCCCACGTCAATCTGGCAAATCACATGCGCCCTCTTGGGTTTTGAAGTCTCTGATTGGTCACGTGTTTGTAGGAGGGCGGAGTTATTTTGTGTTGATATGGTGTCAGGGAGTACAGTACAGTGCCCCGTTTTTGGCAACAAGAGTATTTTTACCACTCTCGCCCCCTCCTGGCTAACATTTCAGCAGTGCAGCGCTGACGAACACTGGACTAGCGCTACTACACGGGGGAATGTTCTAGAATTCGCCACTAGTTGAAGTAGCAAGCGTGCCATTGGATTAGCGAGCGCTACCAGTAAACACAGTTGAAAATAAGGGATTGCGAGACATGTAGTCGACATGCCGTCATCACAGCAGAAGCAACAGCAGCCACCATTGTGATGCACAGTAGTAAAGGGTGGGCCCAATTGCATTTTTAAATAAAATACATTTTTAAAATTGTAATTAAAATATTCAAAATTGTAAGGAAAAAAGAAATCAAAAAGTCATTGTGATGCAGAGTAGTGATGGGTGGGCTATCTTTTTTAATTTAATAGAAAAATGCAAAATTAAAGAACTACAATTAAAGTACAAACCAATATTGATCCCAGTAGTGAAGTGGGGGCTGTCATTAAATGATTTTCGTGGTTTTTAATTAAATGTTGATTCGTATTGTAAAATATATTTTTAAAAAAGTGCAACTAAAATACATTAAAGACCTTTAAATTTTCAGTATAAATTTTTTTTTTCAAAACGGAAAAAAGTGTGGGAATTTAATGTCCTTTAAAGTAAAAAAGAAATACAAGCTGAACTAAAACAAATTAAGCAAAACAAAATACAAATAAAATTTAATTAAAATCGCACAGAAATATGCAGTGAACTGAGCCATTCATGTCATTTCTCAAAATATTATATGAATATGATTAAAAAGAATTCTTTTGGCCATATTTTGATTTTTGATTAAATTCCCTTAAGCACTTGTGTCATTTTGTGTTGTTGAAAAATTTATTTGCTATATTTGACTAGTGTCAAAGTGGGTCACCACATGGAAAATGGAGAAAATTGGGGGCGCTTCCAGCATATTATTTGCATTGCAGTCATGTAAAAAAACAACAGAACCCACAAAAAGCCACCAGACACCAATATACAAATTCTATGTATATTTTTTTAATTTCTATGCTTTTAACAGAGACAAATTGCAATGGATTGAGATCTACTGGTGAAATTAACAATCAAATACAATATCATTGTTATTAGTTTCACTTGTTTCTCTTTTATTTTTTAAACATGGGGATCATCTGATCTGCTGCTGTGCTAACACATCCAGTGAAAGGACATGGTGCAAAACATCCCTGATCCGTTCCTTTCAAAAAAAAAAAAAAAAAAAAAAAAAAAAAAAAAAAAAAAAAATCCTACAAAGAGAGATACTGTACAGTTGTCAGTAAAAACATGAACAAAAAAAGAATAACAATGGTTAAAAAAAAAAACACACACAAAGCAGATGTCTGTACAGCTGTGTTAGAACTATGGAAGTGGCCTCGTGTGGCTGTCTTGGACCTTTTTTTTTTTTTTTTTTTTTTTTATTAAATCCTTAATTAATTTCTTCTTGGACTGCAATTCCATGCATTGCCCTCTCGACCCTACCCGGCAACCAAATTTTATCGTCGAAGGTTTTTGGTGGTCATGTATCTGCATACGTATGATTTGTGTTTTCCTGATCACTTCCTGAGTTGATCTCAGTGGATGGGCGCTGACGTGTCGTCATTACAAAACTAAATAGAGGATGTGGAAAAACGTGGCAACCGAGAACGGAGAAAAGGAGACGGCCGAAGAAAGTGTAAGAAACCCTGAAAGACTGCAGGATATGTTTCCATGTGGAGCGACACCCTGTTTGCCTTAATATTGTTATTACTACTACCGACTCCATGCATGCTTATGTAACACATGATGAACGATAACAATGTCTATGGCTCTTGTTATCTCTCGCTCCCCCAAAAAAGCAGAAGCAAAATACATGTGAATCAAATCGCAGCCGCCGTACCTTCGTCTCTTTTGGCTAGTTGTCATGGTAACTGCTCACCCCGGCGTATCCCCCATTTTGGGCCGTGTTCACACTTGTGGTTCAGTACTCTGGTCTGGACCAAAAACATTTGCATCATGAAAGAGAAAAATGAGTCACAACCTGATTGGACCACATTTTGTGTACATTTATTTTTTTTTTTTTAAATAACCTTTGATGTCCTTTTATTGAGTTTGCAAGATAATTTGGGCTGGAAATGCCCCAATGTCCTTTTTCAAGCTATTCCAGTTGGTCTTTTTCACACTTTAAACAAATGGACAAAACAAATTTCGCCACACGTGCTGTTTAGTATCTCATTTTAACACGAGTCCGTGTTCACACTCAATTGAACTGAACAGCGCCAGAGTTAATCTCCAACTCGAATAATGCTGTGTTCACCCTTGTAGTTCAGTACTCTGGTCTGGGTGGCTTAGCGTTTACGCTTGGCATTAACATCATACGAAAAGCTGTTAAGTAAAATATCTAGTTGTAAACGTCAAGTCGCGACCTTATTGATCTATCTTGATCTATGTCCCGCTAAAGAAAAAGGACGCCTTCTCCTTAAAGCCTCTTTTGTTATGTCTTGAGGATATTAAAGCCTGGATAGTATTGAACTTTTTGCATTTTAAGAATAAGAAAACAAGTTATGCTGTTTGGTCCCAGTGGTCCTTGTAAATCCCCCCCGGTGACTTGCGCCCGTTGACACTACCAAAAGCTAACAGTCTCGAAGTTGGGTTTTATACTGGATCGGCAAATTGATGCGGTTGTCGTGACCATCTTTTTTCATCTTAGCCTCCTGTCTAAAGTAAAGCCTTTTCTTTCACAACAGGATTTTGAAACAGTAATCCATGCCTTTGTTACAGCTCGGCTGCATTACTGTAATTCCCTTTATTTTGGAGTCAGTCAGTCCTCCCTCAAACGTGTCCAGTTGGCTCAAAACGCTGCTGCTCGCCTCCTAACTGGAGCACCTAAGAGGGAGCACATCACCCCAATTCTGGCCTCCCGTCACTGGCTTCCTCTTCATTTCAGAGTCCTTTTTTTTTTTTTGTAACTCTTTAATCCCTGACACTCCTGTACGCTGCCTCAGGTCAGCAGACCAGACGCTCCTGGAGGTGCCGAGGACTAAACGGAGGCTCAGATGGGCGACAACTTATTCGGTTGCCAGTCCATCTCTGTGGAATAACCAACCTCCCCCTAAATATTAGGCAAGCCACTTCACTGTCCATTTTTAAAACTGGTCTTAAAACCCATTTTTATTCTTTGGCTTTCAACTCAGCATAAGAATCTGCATTGTTTTAGTTTTGTTTTTAATGTCACTATTAATCTATTGTTTTAATTTGACCTCTCTTTAATTGTTTTTACTTTTTATTTTTAGATAATGTACAGCACTGTGTGCAGCTATGATTGTTATAAAGTGCTCTATAAATAAAGTAGAGTCGAGTCGTTATTGGACAAAGTTTTATGAGACGAAAACACATCCACACCCCATTTCAAGTGAACCAAACTGTGACAGCGTTTACTTTCAAGCAGACATGTTCACAAATGTAGTTTGGTACTCTGTTCCACTTCGATTACTGTTCACACTTTACATCGTCATACTGTTTAAGATTCCCAATTCCTCTTTTTAACTCCGGCCAGTGTTTACGCTCAAGCGAACTGAACTGTGCCAGAGTTCACTTACAAGCCGACTGATGCAGTGTTCAAACTTGTAGTTCACGTTTTGTGTTACGAAAATGGCGTTTACACGGCGCAGGAAAGCTCAAGTGAACCGAACTGTGCCAGACTTCCCTTCCAAGCGGACTATGCACTTACAGTTGCTGAGCGTTCACACTCCCAACTTTTATCATAAAAGGAAAGAAAAATAAGTCACGACCTGATTGGGCCACATTTAGTTTGACGAAAACGGATGGATGGAAAATTATATACATTTGATCTACTACTTTGATCTAATTTTAATCTAATTTGTTGTTTTGACAAACTGGGAGAAGCCTCTAGAGCATACCTTCTGACACTTGCGGCTATATATTTGTGGGTTTTTGCTGTTGTCTTAACGCAAGTTAGTGCAGCTCTCACACTGAAGCTCAACCGTGCCAGAATTCACTTGCTCGCCAAGGCTTACATAAGCTACCAATACCTTGTCAAGTGGGCGGCCAAGCCACATAAAGCGATGGAACAAAAGGTTGTAATTGGCTTATGTAGCTGGGTTCATGATTGAGCTTAGCCCCAGTTTCAATTCCTGGTTCAACCACCAGAGGTCGCCAAACCAAATTTAGATCATAAAGTATGAGTCGCACGGTCAAGCATAAGTCTTCTTAAAATCTTAATACTATTAAACCCCCTATCATAGTAAACAAACACATACTGAAGTCAACCACCTATAACCATTTGTTTGATTTTATATACTTGAGGTAATTTTGATGTTCTCTTTGATGTTATAACTCAGATGTTCTTTTGAAAATCATTGATAAATAGTACACCAAGCCTAGTAAGGCTGTTATACATTATTCTTACTTTTGTATTATTATTATTATACAATGCTTTGGAACAGCTGTTATGCAAGAACTGTAACCTGTGTAAGAGTCTCTCTCTCCGGCATCGCAGCACAAGATGTACTACGAAGGAAAGGGCGTACCTGTTGAATGCATGAGAGAATTGTATTCACATGAATGTATATACAATTATTTTGACATTTAACATATACACATGTATTGCAGATTGCTTAGAAATTAACATGGTGTGATGAAATGTATTGGTTGAGTTCAAGACATGAAATGTGCTTGAATGTATTTACTGAGAAACTACAAAACATATGAAATGTGTTTGTAGTTGAATCTATTTACTAAGAAGCCTATTTGGGTGAGCAAATAAGAGGTCAAGTCAGGATAACGCTAAAAGTGAAAGATACCGCCACTCTGAGGGGGAAACAGGTGCTTCCCACTCAGGTCAAAATCAGGACACGCCGAGAAGTGAAAGTGAAAGATACCGTCACTCTGAGGGGGAAACAGGTGCTTCCCACTCAGGTCAAAATAAGGACACGCTGAGAAGTGAAAGTGAAAAGTACTTTCACACTCAGGTCGTATCAGGACAGCGTAAACAAAGGATTATTTTTAGAAAAAGGGTGTTTCTGAAAAAACCAAGGTTATAAAAACCTCACACGCTGATAAACGGGGCTTCCTTTTTCTGTCAGGGATAAGGGAGAGAGACGCTTTTTTCCTCTCGCAATGATCAGGGACAGGCTGGCACGAGGGATTCCAAAGGCTACTTGGATAGTACTTCATTGTGAATTTCCTCTTTCATTGGGTAAGACTAAAAGAATATTATAATAAGGTAACTAATAGAACCGCTATTGACATTGCGTGGATAGGGAAAAGGGCTAGTCAGCTGTCCGGGGATTCTTATATACCAAATTATCTTATTATTAATTGGCATCACGGCTCCGTAGGACTTGATCACTCCTTAAGACTCACTCAAACGTAATACTTGTTTTATGATTTATTACTTTTCAATTACTAATACTTCTTTCCATTTTTTTTTATTATTATTATTGTATTATTTTATATTATAAACCCTTTCTGTCATATTATCATTTTAACCTTAAGTAATCACTGAAATAAATACCTTGCTTTAATTCTATTCTATCTTTGTCATTCTTATATTGAGAAGTTGTCTCATTTTTATCACTCAACCTCTTATAAGTGATTGAACGTCGACGATACCAATAACACCATCCCAAAAGTAACTCATATATATCTCTTCGGCTTAATACAAAAACAAATCCGTACGGTCCTAACAAGGACTGTTAAATTTACTAGGTCTATAACAAGTGCAAACGATTCTTAAGAGATGAAGCTGCTGTAAAAATGGAGCACTCACAATATTACCCTTTCACTCGGTGCGGTTACTCATCAAGGGGTGATAAGTGAGGGCAGATCGGATTGGCTCCGTAAAAATAAAAGCAGTTAGTACACCTAGGCGAATTCATTTCGACACCGGCTTAACAGCTCCTTGTCTCCTTGCGCGTACGGCGTTGGTGCCGGTAAGGTAAAAGGGGGGAGCTTGACCCTTTAAACGGAGAGTCGGTCAGGACATTTCTCCCGATTAGTCCTGCGGATAAGCGAAATCTGACATGTGGCGCCCAACGTGGGGCTTCCCGTGGTGGTTGCGGATACCCATCGTTTTTGTAGGTTACATTAGATTTCCATTCTTGACTCATTTCCCTTATTCCCTATTGTCCTACTGCGGCGTACCCCTTAACATTTATCGCCCTTTTTCCATAATAGGAGACACTTTAACTCAGTTAGTCGACTTCGGTATTCCCTTGCCGAAGTCCCCTTTTCCCTTGCCCTTCCTCTTTGCCATGTTAGCAACATTTTGATT
This sequence comes from Phyllopteryx taeniolatus, assembly GCF_024500385.1. Taxonomy (NCBI): domain Eukaryota; kingdom Metazoa; phylum Chordata; class Actinopteri; order Syngnathiformes; family Syngnathidae; genus Phyllopteryx; species Phyllopteryx taeniolatus. The sequence continues at coordinate 4,022,676 of NC_084517.1, read as the reverse complement.
TTTCTACCAACAAGAATTACTTTAGTTTTTCTTCGAAAGTGGACTGATTTTGATTTTTCTACCAACAAGAATTACTCAAGTTTTTCTTCAGAAGTGGACTGATTTTGATTATTCTACCAACAACAATTACTTTAGTTGTTCTTTGGAAGTGGACTGATTTAGATTTTTCCACCAACAAGAATTACTTTAGTTTTTCTTCGGAAGTGGACACATTTTGATTTTTCTACCGAAAAAGACTACTTTAGTTTTTCTTCGAAGGAGGATTAAATTTTGATTTTTCCTTTTCTTCAAATGAGACTGGATTTCAACTAAACCATACATTAACAGGGTAGGTCCCTGAACGCAGTAAGTAACCATCCCATCGTTTAGTAAAGGATGTTAGTCAGTGGGGCCAGGTAAAACGCTCACGGCTAAATATTCTGAGTGTGTAGAGGCGACGCTAAAAGAGCGGAGCTGAGTAACCAGGAGCTGTAGTACGAGCCCATGACCCTATGCGCTACTGGGGGGTATCGGAAATAGGCAGCTCCACTCCTACAACAGAAGCGGGCTACGGCCAAGTTAATACTCTAAACAGAAGCGGGCTACGGCCAAGTTAATACGCTAAACAAAAGCGGGCTACGGCCAGGTTAATACGCTAAACAGTAGCGGGCCACGGCCAAGTTAATACGCTAAGAAGAAATGTTTATGAATGCGGGAGAAGACGAGCCCCCGGGCCCCTCAGAAGGAAGAGCGGCAGTGGTGGAATCGGAGACCCGACCTCTAGGACAACATGAAATACCAATAACACTCGTGCTATATAACGGGGGCTTAGAAGAATGGCCGCCCGGAGTAAGAAGGATGGTAGAAACGGAAAATCCATCCATACAACCCTTAGAACCCCCGACAACGGTGAAGAAAGCCGTCAAGGGACAAGGCCAGTTTAAGGCAGAGAAGCCTGAAGGAACTGGAGTGATGACAATAATAGTAGACCACCCTGGAGAAGACTACAATCGTAGAGAAGCTCCCCAATGGTTGGAGTGGTGGATAAGGATGATGGAAAGATACAATGTAGTTGAATTGGTTAGCACTTGCGTTGGGTTGGACCCCATAGTAAAAATGCTGGCGAATACAGCAGAGATAAAATGTAAACTGGTGGACAGTGAAAGGGCAAGGGCAGTGTCCAGATATCATGAACACCAATGTTACATTCAGAGAATAAAGATGCTTGCGGAAACGAAGAAAGCGCCAGGTCTTAACACCTTGAGCGAGGAAGACTCATCAGATGTGGATCTCGACATGGTTGTTATTCCCCGAGCGGAAGATGACCAGGAGGAACAAAACAGAAAGGCAAGGTTGACATGGCAAATGACTCCTCTTATTAGAACAGAATCTTTGCCACCCTTGCCAAAGGAAACCAAAAAATGTAGAGCTGGAAATGGAGTAACCATGTGCCACTATGTAGGGAGCCCTTGGGACATTTGCGGAGATGCCCTGGTGATATTCACAAGTAAGAGACTGAGACCCTATAGTAAAACATTTTGGGCCGATTTAGACCTCACAGCAGGAGAAGAATACATAACAGAGAAGGAACTCGAATTGCAAAGAAGAGAATCGGACTCGAAAGCAGTTGTGATAACCAGTGGGGGAGATTCGTCCTACTATATGATAGTACATGTCACTGGGGAAAAGTGGACGACAGAAGTAGACCAAACAGTATTTGGGAGAAATGACCGAAGCGCTAGAAGGCGGCATTGACAAAGCTTTGGAAAGTGGAGCCGCTCGGATCGTAATAGAAGTGAACGGAATAAAGTCAGAAAAAATGTCATGGAAGTTGGCTGAAACAGCAGCGGTCGGGGCTTTTAAGCTGAGAGCATTGACCCCAGTAACTTTAGCCACAGGAGCTGAATTTGTGGTGGTAATATCACCAAGACAGAGAGGAGAAAGGGTAAATGTGGCAAAAGAGGAGCTGTTAACTCAGATGCTACAAATATCCCGAACTCAGCTGCAACTTCAACAAAACCCCGGAGCTAAGCCCAAAACACCGCCTCAGCCAGCTCCACAGACAGAGAGCTACCCTATACCGTCACCTAGGAGGAGGAAGGAGGGATTAGAACCGGATTCAGGATCACAAGGCGCTGGAGTGGAAATAGAGGACGAGGTACCAGCAGGACCAAATGAGCTGAAAAATGGAGGAAAAAGCCCTGGAAGAGGGGTAGTGACTTTCAGTCCGGATACCTCCACTCCCAGATCGCTAAGTGACTCCTATCGAGCACTGCCTCCACTGACACCTTTACCTGTACCAAGGGGAAACCCGAGGAGATCACCTGGCGAATTAAGAGAACTAGTTGGACATACGATGGCACCCGAAGAAGGAAGTGGAAACGACGGTAACCGAGAGGAAGAAGACTGGGTGTGTATACCTCACAGGGCCGAACCTGAGGCCGAGGTAAGGGAGGAGGATTTGGAATCACTGACTTCAGACGCGGCGCCTAAGGACCCTGAGGACCGACCTCCTAAGATAGTCACAAGACCAACAAATAAAGGGAAGAAAAACCCACAACCGGTATATAACATATACAAAGCCTCAGAGAGGCTTGCCAGAGACACACAATTGGGATTTGTCCAGACTCAGGATGGGAGGAAGACTTTCGTACCAGAAGCGGGACAAAAAGAATATCCATATCCATTTGTTTGGCTAGAGAAAATGGATGAAGACATGACTTTGAATGTAAAAATCACCTATGGAGAAGCAGCAAACATTTTGCAAACTCCCACGTATCATACGTTAGTGGGACATATGGAATTCACCAAGAATTTCAGAGAAGGCTTCGTGACAGTAATGTATGATATGTTACTCAGAAAACTTAAACAAGCGGTGTGTCAAAGAGCACAAATTGAATTAAGAGCTGAAGAGGACTTGGAGATGGACGCCGGGGCAATGGCGGCCCGTCAACCCTGGAAGTCAGCCCTCTCAGTACGGAATACCGCTAGGAATGACAACGGTTGGACCTAACTCCATGTATCAGCTGAGCAACACCGAGAGAGACATGCAAGAATTTTGGGCTTTGAAAGAATTGGTCCGGCCAAAAATTCAGAAAGAAACATCTAAAGATTATTTAATTGAGATGTGGCCTATGGTCAAAGACGCTCCTGGAGGAGAAAATGCCAAGAAAACATGGCTGCAATATTATTGCCAATCCCATTGGACCCAATGAAACATCACAACAGGTCTATGAGAGATGGGTGGACGGTGAAGATGAAGACGAAGAGGCTCATATAATGAGAGCCAGGGAGCAACTCAAGCAAGGAGTCACGCTATTGAATGTGTGGCATAAAACAAGTCAAGTCATAGCTCCAAGCAGATATGTTAAATCGCTGCGAATGATTGTAAAAGAAATGGGAAACGAAGCTACTAAGATGGCACCAGACAGCACAGCACAAAAAATCGAAGTTTCCATTAAGCAATGGGATCGACTGACTAAATTCTACAGCGAGAAGAGGAAAGCAGCGCCCACTGACTACCGCTCGCGCGGGAATAATCAACAGTCAACCCAGAGAGCGACGCAGTCTTCCCAAAGAACAGCTGAAAGTCAGAAACAAACTTCCCAAGCAGGACAACAACAAACAGCGAAAAATAAGGAATTTGGAGCATATATACCGAGAGATGAATTTCTTAAAATGACACCAGAAGAAAGGAAGGCCCATCTTGAGGCTCGCAAAGCTGCCGCCTCAGGAGGGCCCAGAAAATGATGAAAACCGAGGCACGGGTCACCCTGGAAGGAGTCTATCGGATAGGAGACGAGCTCTACGCAAAATTGGAAGGAGTACCCTATTTGAGTGGACACCGGGGCCGAGGTGTCAATGACTCGTTAAGCCTTGAGGAAAATTGGACAGCTAAGAGTGAAAGTAGCTGATGGTTCTATTACAGAAATGCCAGTCGGAATTTGGAAGGGAATTGTGTGGATTATGGGACCATACAACCTATTGACACTACGAGATTTAGAAGGGGTGAATAAGCCTAGGAAAAAACACCAAACGGCATTAAAACAATGGAAGAAGTTGAAATTAGCAACGGTGAGGGTTGGACCCACCAAGATAACCCCAGAATACGAGTGGTATAAACCAGTGGATATTTCAGCAGTAAAGACACAACAAATTCAAGAAAGCAACTTGTCGCCAGAAGGGAAAAAGAAGTTAAATGAGATAATGGAAGAAGCCTCCGTAGCCCATTTTAAAAATGATTGCGGAGACCTAGGACCGAAGTACCTGCACACCATAAGTGGAGGAGTGCACCCGGCGGTGAGACAATACCCTCTTAACCCGGGAGCCGTGGCTGAAATGGCAATGATACTGAAAGAACTATCGGCGCTTGGAATAATTTGTGAAGAACCCAATCCAATAACAAACAGCCCCATTCAGGCTGTCAAAAAGCCTGAGTCGGTAGGAGGGGGATGGAGGCCAGTTATCAATTTTAAAGCTCTGAACCGCCGAACGGTGGCTAATCGAGCAAGCCTCATAAACCCCCAGGCGTCTTTGAAAACGCTGAGAGTGAAAAAATATAAGACATGCATCGACCTAGCTAATGGATTTTTCTCCTTAAGGATTGCCAAAGCATCGCAAGGAAAGACGGCATTCACACATAAAGGGAAAATCGTACGTATGGCAGAGATTACCCCAGGGATACAAAAATTCCCCAAATGTGTTTCAATCAGTGGTTATGGACGTTTTGGAGGGACTGCCAGTCACGATTTATATAGACGATATATTCATCGCGAATGATACAGAAGAAGAGCATTTGAACCTCTTACAAACTGTAATTCAAAGAGTGACAGCAGCAGGACTGAAACTCAATCTAAAGAAATGCCAATTTGTTAGATTCCAAGTAGACTACTTGGGGTTCCAAGTGTCAGAAGACTTGGGACTTTCGGACGCTTATCGACAGAAGATTGAACAAATCCTACCCCCAACGTCCGAGAGGGAATTGCAGAGGATACTCGGACTATGTAACTATGTTCGGGACCATGTCCCCTCTTATCAAAAATATGCAAAACCCCTATACGTCCGTCTGCGGAAAAATCCTGAAGAAGGAAAGTCTAAAAGCTGGGATTGGTCAGCGAAAGACCAAGAGAACATAGAAGAATTGAAGAAAGCAGTGAGAAGTGCTGTACAACTAGAACCAAGGAGTTTGGATACAAGATTGATTGCAAAAGTGGAGTGCGATGAGGACTCAGCTATGGTGAGCGTCAGTAACGAAGGAGCTGGCTTGGTGACCTTATGGACTTACACCCTGAGCATTGTGGAAATGATGAAGTTGATAGATGCGTCCAAGAGAGAAAGTTAGTTGTTGTAGGAGCAGACAGATGGGACAAGACCCCTCGAGGAAAAGTGGTCCCAGACGAGTTTGTGCGTGAGGTTACTACGGCCGTACATGAAGCGCTAGGCCATGGAGGTACCTTACCCACAAAGAGAGAACTGGAAAGACTGGAGCTTTGGATCTCAGATAAGAAAATCCGAGCTGTGTTGCGGGACTGCGAGCAGTGTAATAGATACAACGCAGGACGCCGAGGACAGCGAGCTGAAGGATTGACTATCAAAAGCACTGTCTGCATGGACGTAGCAGGCCCCATGGGAGTGAATGGCGCGAAAGGTGAGAAGTACCTAATCGTGCTAGTGGATTCGATGTCAGGACATTTTGGATTAAAAGCAGTGCGGGAAGCTAATGCTAATAGTGTGATCAAGACACTAGAAGAAGGATGCATGTGGCTAGGAATACCAAAAGAGTTAAGAACTGATAATGGAACCCATTTCAAAAAAGCTGCGGTGGACAGGTGGTGTCAAAAATGGGGTATAAATAGAATTTATTCACCACCTTACACCCCCCAAGCCAATGGTGTAGCTGAAAGGACTATTGGTTTGGCTAAAAATTGGCTAGGAAAAAATGCTAATGGAAAAGAATGGAGTGGAAAGTTGGTGGAATTGGTCAAGGACTTGAATGGGAGGAGCAGGACTGGAAGACCGTCCCCCTCAGAAGAATTGAACCAACGCCCCTTTGTCGCCCCTGACATTGGCCGAGTAAAAGAGGAGGCAAGTCTCCAGAAAGAGGAGTGCCCGATACAAATGGGACAGCGAGTGTGGGTCAAGTCACATGGCGAATCCGACGAGCAAGCAGTAAAGACCAAATGTGAAAATCCTGACATCGTAGAAGAAGTGTTGGACAGAAACACAGTGCGCCTCAAGGAGAGAGGGATCCAAGGGGTAGAGCAGCTTAAACCAATACCAGTCGATCCAGCTAGAAGCCGAAATAGAAACAAGATATGAGTACTGAAATGGAAGAAGTAGTTCCGCCTTTTGTCAAGTTGGCCATGATAAAAGGTGTTGTGGTCACACGGAGGACTACGAGTGGAGTAATGGCCGGAAGAGCATTTAAACATTTGGAGAATGCCAAGAGGATATCTGTGCAAGGGGATGGAGAGTTTGTGTTGGCACCATGTGAATCAAGGCTGTGTCTCCTGCGGAAAAACCGAATCACAGGCAAACAGAAGACACGGAGCTAGCCAGGATTGGACCGCCGGTTCCCCGACCTTGGAGGACTTAGGGCCAGCAAAGGTACTTGACGCTTACATATGCGCGAGTTGCAGAGTGAGATATTTGCCCAGATTAAGATTTCATGCCCAATGGGATTGGAACCCCCAGGGAAATGAAGAACAGAGAAACTATGAATGTTGGTGGAATGGAACAACGCTACTATACTGCGACCACTGCTGGAGTAGGGTCCAGGATGGAACATTGGTGTTAGCCGGTCGAGCCGAGGGATGGCAAGTAACCAAAGCAGAGACACCATTAAGCCGGCTACCTCCCATTTTGACTCACCCTACAAGGATGGAGATAAGCAAAGAAAGACTAGATTTGGGACTTCAGAATCTACTCAACACAAAATGAATGGCACAATCAATACCAGTAGCGTCTAAGATGCATTTGGATCCCCTGTACACCTCGGGGATTGGAACATCCTGGGAAGTGATAATAGGTAATATTTTAGCCAATAACCACCTTACCCAACGCTCCGCACGAGCGAGAAGTAGGAGGAAACGGATTGTATACCTATCGAACGTTGTTGGACGGAGCCACCAAGAAGATAGAGTATCAAGAGAAAGTAGCTACACTACAGATGAGTCTCGTGGCACCTCACCTGGTGTTTCCAGCCAAGACAGCAGTAAAACCTTCGGACAACTAACACCCCGCATTACGATACTCCTAACCCGCATTATGATACTCCTAACTCGCGTTACGATACTCCTAAACCGCATTATGATACTCCACAACCAAGGACTTTAAAGGACCCCTTGTCACATCAAGAGGTAGGACAACCAGTTCATACATATCGTAACTTGGGACGAGCAATAGAACAAAAAGAAAATGCGTACGAGATACCGATAGGAAAGGAATCGGAGGAAACCCTGTATGAACAACCCGATCAAGATCTAGAATGGGACCCATTCAGTCAAGATGAAATACCCCGTTATAACACACCACGGGCGTTCTGGCTCAAATATAGGAGGAGGATGAAGCGCATCGGGATCTTAGCGTGCGGCTGTATCATCATGTATGCCCTGTTGATGTTAATGACGACCCTCAACACTCGGGTTGAACTCATACAGAATGACCCGTTGGGCTTGACTACTATCCGACACGGAACAACAAAGATAACTAATCAAACATGCTGGAGAGTACGTCAAGTAAGGACGATGGAGAAGTGGAAACAGGATAATAAATCTGGGTTGTAACAAATCTTCCAAAAATAGTTCAGAGCCCTTGGAAAGGCAGAAGGAAGGAAAGAACATAAAAGCATGGCTGAAGAGATGCACCGAATACCCGGCGGGGACCAAGAAGGTGTGTTCCCCACATGTTGTTAAACGGGCTGAATGGAGTAGTGGAAACCCCACTATTTGGTTGGATGTGCTGTGCTTGAACCAGAGTGAGCCGAGAGAGGTTAAGAAAAATTGGCTCCAAATAGGTCACGCTGAACCAATGTGGTATACCAACGAACACTGTGCAGGCCTGCCTGATGAATCAGGAGGATATTGGATACCCAAGCCAGCTGACAAGGATTTCATTTCCATAGCGAGGCCCCTGAATCATACTTGCACCACTATGCGCCCGAGATGGGAACCATGCTGGAGCTGTTTAACTTTCACCTGTGCAAACCAACCATCCATGAGCAATGACAGTCAAGAATCCTCAACCACTGAACCAACGAAGGTAACCCCGACACCTTATAAAAACAATGACAGTCAAGAATCCTCAACCATTGAACCAACGACGGTAACAACGCCGCCTTATAGAAATAGTTTGGAAATTAGAGTAATAAAAAAGCCTCCACGGAAGCGACGCTCTACGGAAGATAAATTTAAAGAGTGTCAGCAGAAGTTGACAAAAGAAACCCCTTCTCTACACCCGTCTATGGAATACTGGTAGAAAATGTAACAACCGCGGCCAGTTCCATATATTGACCTATAGGGGAATAGATGTACAGAATAAATATGTTGCACCTGGGATTACGAGCCTGTTTTACCAGCCCGTGGGTACCCTACCATACCTAGGACCCGAAGTGGACTACGAACCCTGGCTAAACAAATCCTTGACATGGATAAGACCAGTACGGTCATCCAGATGGATTTCTGAGAAGCAGGGGTCATCGTATAAGTTAGTAACGCGAGGAACACGTTGGTATTATCAACGACTTCCTACCCCAACGGATTTGCTCACCGTGCCCGAAGGTCATTTCCACAAACTGGATCAATGTGTGGTTTTGAAAATAGTTGAGCAACTCCATGGAAAAGAATGGATGAGGGGCACCTCACCTCAATGTCCTTTGGAAGAAGGTATAGGAGCACTTTCTACCAAGTGGATTTACAACTGTACAGGCCTGAAAAAGAACGACATGGTCAAAGGAATTTTGCAAGCATGGAAAGAATACCACACGAGAGACAAAACTAAGACTTGGTTGGGTTTTAACCAGAAGGAGTTACAACAGTTCGTGATTCCATGCTTGAAGACATCCAAACGTTTTTGGGTTAAGTACCAGTATTTGGCAACAGTGTACTCTAAAGAACAAGACCTTTGGCCTGATTATTCAAGATTAAGTGGTGGGGGAGTTGATCTTTATGCCAACCCCAGACCATGGAAAATGACTTGTAATGAACAAAAAACTAATTGTACAATACAACTAGCGAGACAACCGTGTGATAGTGTACAGAGGTTTGAGGATTACTGTAAAAACAAATATCTAGATAAAGATTACGCTAGTGTAGAGGGAGCGGTATGGATTAAGAATAGTCAAAATCAGTGGATACGACATGAGGCTGTAAACAGACAATATTGCACGCGATGGGAAAAAGATTACGGTCTACAAGAGACGATTAACCAGGGTAACGCCATACAAACCTGACCCTGAAATACAGATTCTTGAGGGACATGCGTTCCGGAAGAGTTTATGTGAAGGGAAAGAAGTAATAGGATTCGAATGGGTAGGCTTTAATAGAATATATGGCCCAGGGAAATGCCAGGAACCCTATGAACATTGTCTATCATGCGGCCATGGCGACAGTCTACATGAGTGCAAATGGTATGAAAGAGTAGGGAAGGTTCTGGGGGAAAATATCAAAGAAGTCGGCGTAGCCCTAGTCACAACTGCGGTAGAGATTGTGAAAGAAAGCCTGGATATAGGTTCTTGGCTACTTGACCTTGCCAAGGAAATAGGATGGTGGCTCTTGTTGGGACTTATGATAGTGCTTGCAGCTGCAATAGCTGTAGCACTCATCAAGAGAGGACTACAAGGACAACCCATGCCTTGGCAGTACAAAATGATGGGGACGCCTCCAAGAGGAAACGCCGCTGACAAGGTCTACATGCAGCTGCGCAAGAAAAGGGCGGAGCCAAAGCGTAAGTGTCTGACGGCCAAGGATGAGGAAACCAAGGAGGGGCCGGGGCCTGTGCGAGTATAAAGGCTGGTGCGCAGCGCTGTCCCCCTCAGTTCCAACTTCGTGGTGGAAGGGTAAACGTCGAGCCATGGCGTGTTCTTTATCTAACAATGATACTTATGATAGACCAGGCGCAATGCAAAATTTGAGTAATGAACTTCAATATTGGATGATTTTAGCAATATGGATAATCTACTGCTGTACCGGCCGATGGCATTTTCACCAGGTGACTCGGGTCATCATTTGTGCCATAGCTATAGTTAAAGTTTTGGTTTTGAGATTTGTGTATTGCACTTATACTTTAGGACTCGGCATGTTCGTTGTGTATATGCATGGCCGAATAATGATTGCTGATAAAACACCCAAAGGTATTGTAGAGACATTTTTGTTAGTAGGCTGGATAGACGTTAGACGTTGAAGTTAGACGTAACTTCAATGAAAGCCTTTGAGATAATTTACGGAGCGGTGGTGTTGGAGGGCGTACTTGCAATAGCCATGGCCTTATACGTGATGAACGTAGTCATTAGTCTTCAAAAGAATAAAAGTAAGAGGGTATGGATTTGGTGATTGGCTAAATTAATAGTATGGGGAACCATTTGGGGTATCATTTCCCTTCTTCTTTGGATGCGCTTGATTGACCAGTTAATTTTAATTGCATGGTTCTTCACATATTCTGCCTTCTTTACCCTCCCACCTCAAAACTCTGCTGCTCGCTTGATAGGGGTGACAAGGCTATTTACCGACCTCCGGGTCAGGTGACTTTTGTAAGGGACCAGGCTGATGCCTAGGATCCCCTTCAGTTGATGATTTGTGTTGACTATGTGTAGGTTTACAGAATGTAATTACCCCGCGGTGTGTCCTTTGTGGGACTACCTCCCTTCGATCCGCGTGGGTCATGGGTGGTTCCTTCCTGGGACACTGCTGCTTCCCTTCACCGGTTAGTTCAAAGAAGGAGCTATGGCTTGTACCTGATGGACTCTACCTAAAAGAGGCGGCGCGTGAACAAGGCTTCCTCACTGACGACTGGCTGTGGCTGACCTTTGCTGATCTGGCGACTACGGGTATTATGACACATTCTGTTCTGGGTGTACCTTCGGTACCCCTCGCGATTCTAACCGAGGACGGCCATCACCTGGGTCGAGTCCATCCATTGCTTCGCATGGCTTGGCGCCTAGCTAACGGGAGCCACCGTTTCACCTTCCATATGAAGGGCGGTTCCTGTATAGCGGTTAGCCCCGTGACACAACCACAAAAGGAGCGGGGTTTTGCCACTACCACTACTGCTGACCATCGTTCGGACCGGGTATGTAGGCCTGAGGCCCCCGAGCCCAGTGCCACCCGACGAGCGCCTGCGGTCATCTGTTATAACTCAGATGTTCTTTTGAAAATCATTGATAAATAGTACATCAAGCCTAGTAAGGCTGTTATACATTATTTACTTTTGTATTATTATTATTATACAATGCTTTGGAACAGCTGTTATGCAAAAACTGTAACCTGTGTAAGAGTGTCTCTCTCAGGCATCGCAGCACAAGATGTACTAAGAAGGAAAGGGCGTACCTGTTGAATGCATGAGAGAATTGTATTCACATGAACGTATATACAATTATTTTGACATTTAACATATACACATGTATTGCAGATTGCTTAGAAATTAACATGGTGTGATGAAATGTATTGGTTGAGTTCAAAACATATGAAATGTGTTTGTAGTTGAATGTATTTACTAAGAAGCCTATTTGGGTGAGCAAATAAGAGGTCAAGTCAGGATAACGCTGAAAGTGAAAGATACCGCCACTCTGAGGGGGAAACAGGTGCTTCCCACACAGGTCAAAATCAGGACACGCTGAGAAGTGAAAGTGAAAAGTACTTTCACACTCAGGTCGTATCAGGACAGCGTAAACAAAGGATTATTTTTAGAAAAAGGGTGTTTCTGAAAAAAACAAGGTTATAAAAACCTCACACGCTGATAAACGGGGCTTCCTTATTCTGTCAGGGATAAGGGAGACAGACGCTTTTTTCCTCTCGCAATGATCAGGGACAGGCTGGCAGGAGGGATTCCAAAGGCTACTTGGATAGTACTTCATTGTGAACATTCACACTGGCATTTTTATCAATCTAAAATTTATAGTCTCAACTTGACTAGACCTAGTTTTGAGATTTTTTTTGTCTGTGACAAGACGTTACGGTTTGATAACAAAAATCCTCTGTTCCCTTGCATGCATTCATGATTTTTAGATTTTTGCTAATTTTTCCAAGCTGAAGCTTTACTAAACAATACTAAAATGCATTTAAAAAAACAAAAACAAAACAAAAAACAAAGACACCCATGAACGGATGCATATGTAGATCTTTACTGTTATAAATTTGTGATTTCTCTCATGGTAATTTTAATGCAGTGTCATGTTCACACTGAACTGAACCGAAGCAGACTTGGTTCTTTTACGTGCACCATGATTCACACTGGACCCAATGAACCGCACACTCGCAGACCAATCGCACCAGAGTAACCGAACCTAAAGTGTGAACGCGACCTAAAACGCCAATCGAGCGCCGTGGCAGTTTAACATCACCGGTCCTATTTCTGACTGCTTTCTTACGTCTTTAACAGACTACATTGCCGTGTTCTGGACCAGTGTTCGGAACCGCAGAGACCCTTCAAGATAATCCCACCCACCACACCTCAATTAGCATCAGTATAAGTGCCATGTTCACAAGGTTGTATTTGGTATTGGCACCGTGATGCATCCTCCTCTTCTTTGAAGGGGTGAGGTGGAAACACGTCCTTCCATGCTTATTTTTTGTATTATTCTTTAAAAAAGGACGTTGCTTAAATATTTACAAAATTAAAAAGTATTTCACATCTTAAATCTCTCCTTTTTGAATGGTTACCGCCTGTGCATCCACCCAGCCAGCGTGCACTATGTAAGGCCCCCCACACACACTAACCAGCAAAAGCTACCATCTTGAAAGACGGCTTCGAAAATGCAGTGATTATACCTTAAAAATGGACACAGCTTATTTGTCGAGAAAACGAAAAGAAAAAAAAAAAAGAGAACAAAAATTCATGTGTCACAGACCGGAAAAACACAAGTGAAATGTCTAAAGGGAAAAAAAAGACATTTGGGAGGTAGGAAAGAGAAAATAAAAGAGCATCGGGTTGACTTGTGGTGGAGGGAGAAGAGGAGGGAGAGAAGACAGTAGCAGGTGTTATTTTTTAGCCTTAGTGGCCTTGGCGGAATTTCGTGGTGGGGTGACGGGCCTTCCTGATCCCATCCCAGCACCCCCACCGTAAGGATACAACTTCTTATCTGCCGGCTTCAGGATCTGAGACATAAAAACAGAAAGGTGATTGAAGTACTTTTGATAGTTTCCTCATGTGCCAAGTGTCAACCTGACACCTGTCGTTAAAGATGACACACGCGAAACACAGACCTGGAAGGAGCACATCAGCGTCTCGTCTACGCTCATCATGGCGCCGGCATTGTCAAACTCTCCACAGTAGTTTGGGGCGGAGAAGAGAGTGACCAGCTGCCTCTTGGCAAAGAATTCGTAACCGTCTTCTACCACCTGGATATGTTAAATATCATGGACCATGAACTATGGACATAATGGCACAGAATGAACATTAAATAAGGTGAATTTAGGTAAATATGGAACGTGAGGCCAATTCGGATTTTTTGGTAAATCTTTTTATGTAGTCGTTCACATTACGCATGCGCGCTTATACGAGCCTCCATGCTGATGGAAGTAAATATGGCCACTTTTGTAGGTCTCGTCATGATGCATTTGTGGTGCTTGCAAGGATGTTTTGCAACCGGAGCCAACATTTTCTTATATTTATCAGTTGTAAAGCAACTTATTTTCGCCACCGACTGTTTTCTGCTTCTTCCTCCTTGTACTGTTCACATTGACATGAGAAAATCAGATGTCACATTGGGCAAAAATAAATAAATTAAAAAAAATCTGAATTGACCTGCAATGTGAACATACCCTAAGAGATGCAGACTATTAAATAAGGTAACTTTAGATGCGCTTAAATATAAGGTAAGAAGTAGTAAGAAGGGCACAAACCAATAAAACACCAGAAATTTATCGGTGCATAAAAGATTGAATAAAGTAAACCTAGAGGTGCACAGACTATTAAATGTGGTTGGTGCAATACAAGTTGTGCACCGACCATTAAATAAGGTAATTTTAGGTAAATATGGAACATTAGAGGTGCACAGACCATTAAATAAGGTAAAATTAGACATGCAGACCATTCAAAGTGGTAAATTAAAGTTGCAGACGATAAGTTATATAATTTGTACACGGCTTTTAAATAAGGTACAATTAGATCAGTATGGATACTTGAGGTGCACAGACCATTAAATAAGATACATTTAGTGCAGACTATTAAATATGGTCAAAATACCGTGCATTAGAGGTGGACAGACCATTCAATTTATAATGAATGGTCTGTCCACCTCTAATATACTTTATTTAATGGTCGGTGTGTCTAAAGTACATTACAACGTGCACAGATCTTGAAATAAGGTACCTTGCTTGTGCATAGATCATTAAAGAAGTAGAGCTAGAATATGTGCAATATCTGTACTGCATGTCAGCAGGCTCCCGAAGTCCCACTCCCCAGCTAACCTGATGCGCCCTGCATATGAGGTCCATGTCGTGCTTGTGTAGAAACTTGGCCACCACGTCGGCGCCGAACGTGAAGGAGACGCCGCGGTCATTCTCGCCCCAGCCCAGCACGTCCTTGTCGGGGTCGGCCCACAGTAGGTCGCACAGCAGACCCTGGTCGGGCACGTCCGTTGGCCGCATGACTCGGCGGATCTGCTCCATGGACTGGAGGTCGGGTGAGAGGCCTGTCGAGGTCATGTCAGTCAATGGCCCTGTTTGATTTGGTACACGATCCAATCTGGGGTACACACATACCTATTTTTTGCATTTTAAACAATTTTTAAATGTGAGGGTGCCCACACGAGAAGGAAAAAATGGCCAAGTGTGTTCTTACTGCTCTTGTGGTGTGTGATATACATAACCATGTAGATTGTAGTACCAAGACTGGCCTGTGAGAGGCAGTATGGTGCCACAGGGCATCCAGATTGCCAGAAAATAGTGCAGTAGTAGTAGTAGAAGAAATAGAAGACGGCAGAGTTGGCCACCTCCAAATATGATATGCAGGAAAAAACCCTGACCAAAATAGAAAGTTGTTTTAATATCCAACTAGTATCCTGATTTGTCCATGCACTAGTACGCTCTTTGTCCTCAATAGTAGAACAACTTACTAGTGAGGCAACATTTTGCACTGGTTCCAGAGCTGGCCCTAACCAATGTGGCGCCCCCTTACCTCAGCATAGACTTATAAAAGAACCTGAATAACAATGTTTTTAACATTGGTTTAAATTTCTAATAAAGGCACCCAATTTAAAATGTAAAATTAATTTTTAAATAAAATATTACATAAAATGAAAAACCTTATTTGGTATCGCTTGTAGTAATATTAATTGGACATTGGTTTACATTTGAATCTGTTAGTTTTTCCATTAAGCATGAATAGTGATGACTAAATTAAATATAGAGGTAACTATCCATCCATCCATCCAACTATATTGAAGCTAATTTTGTTTCCTTTTTTGCGCCCCCATGAGGCCACACCGTGTTTAGAATTTGCCTGTATTGCCTAATAGGTGAGCTGGCTCTGATGAGTCGATGCACTACTGGTACTACCGGTAATAGTGAAGTAGTACTAGTGGCACGCAGTTGTCAACGAGTGCAAAGTTTGGCTTCACTAGTAACATGTAGTTCTTCTACTAGTGTGCCCTAGTCATTAATCTAGTGCTCTGAAAATTCTTACTAGTGAGGACAAAAAGCATACTAGAACGTGGAAAATTCAGCACACTAGTAGGCTATCGAATAAATGTCAAACAGCTTGCAAGTATAGTAAGCCACTGTATATGTCCGATTATGCTACATTAATGATGGAGACCATCAGTGTATAAAATTTGATGGTCTTGCGGTTGCAGGAAGAGGAAAAAAAATCTCCGCCGGATAATCTTTTAAAGACAACCGATAATCGGGCCTTTGTTGACTTTGATAGAAAATGATCAAATTTGGTGCAATTCGTAGTATGTGTGGACCCCTGCTTAAGCTCCATTGTATGATGTTGCTACCTCCGTGACAGCAGAAGATCTTCTCGTCTACAATAGCAGCTACTGGTAAACAGTTGAAGCAGTCTGTGAAGGTCTTCCACAGTTTGATGTTATACCTTCGCTTGCCTGAAATAAACAACAACACATTTAAAAAAAAAAAACACACACACACACACACACACATGAACAAGTTATCCTATTCATTTGTAGCCCGCGCGCCTCACATTCATCGTAGAAGCCGTAGATTCGGTTGATAGAGGCGCACTCGTGGTTGCCGCGCAGCAGGAAGAAGTTTTCCGGGTACTTGATCTTGTAGACCAGCAGCAGACAGATGGTCTCCAGGGACTGCTTGCCTCGGTCCACGTAGTCACCCAGGAACAGGTAGTTGCTCTCCGGGGGGAAGCCGCCGTACTCAAACAGCCGCAGGAGGTCATAGTACTGGCCGTGGACATCGCCTGCGGGGAAGGCCCCAGGGAGCGGTTAAAGTGCGCCCGAGGTGCGCGTGTGTATGGCAAGCCTTTGGAGCATTTCTTCAATATCCTACAAGTGTCCTGTACTCACTAGTAAGACAACTCAGAGCATTCGCACAACAGTCTTATTAGTTTTTTTCCACTACTGCCTTCCACTATTGTACGACATTTATGCACATTAGTAGAAAGAGAGCACACTATTACTACAACAACAACAACTACTACTGTTACTATTTATACAGTATAATATCCTAACAGAGCACAGAATTGTCCATATACTGGTACGCTTTTTGTCCTCACTAGTAAGAGAATTCAGAGCACTAGTAGAATGACAATGTATTTACTAGATGTTTTTTTTCCAAACCACTGTATTACATTTCTTCGCATTAGTACCATGACTAGGGTGCGCTAGTAGAACTACATGGTACGAATTAGGCAAAACTGTGCACTAGTGGACAAGTGCATGCTAGTAGTACAACTAGTGACAAAAATTCTACTTGTTAACATCTAGTGCTACACTACTAGTAGTGCGACACAGTTATGGACGAGTGCAGTTTTGCCTCACTGGTAAAATGCAGTTCTTCAATTAGTGCACCCTAGTCATTCTACTCGCGTGCTGAATTGTCTTGTTAGTGAGGACAAAGAGCGTACTAATACATGGAGAATTCTGCGCTCTAGTAGGATAAATAAATGCTCAAACAGCTTTCCGCGTGCATAGTTTGTTCCTCCTACATATTAGATTTAGAGATGGTCTCATCCTAAAAGCTCTGAAATCATAAAAACTGTTCTCTGAGTAGCGTTGCACTATTTTACTTTTTTAACTCAAATTATTATATGGGGAACAGCTATCCATTTTCTGTAACACTTATAGAAAGACAGTTGACAGTTTCTTTCCTACTCCCAGTGTCAGACGATCTTGTGGATTTTCAAACGGGTTAATAGTCAGGGTCTGAAATACTCAAAAAAAATGTTTTGGGACAGCAAAAATATTTTCTAAATATTTATTTTCAAAATGCTGTTTTGGGTGGTATTTTGAATAAAAGTTCCTCCAAGTACTAAATCACTGTGGTTGTATGCTTTTCTACTCTAAATTGTGAAAACACTTTGCTCCATATATGGAAGCATATTTTAACTGATTGAACATATGATCTATCGAGAGAATTTTTGCCTTGTGGGAAAGTAGAAATCCATGCATGCATATTATACACACACACTGTGTGTGTGTGTGTGTATATATATATATATATATATATATATATATATATATATATATATATATATATATATATATATATATATATATATATATATGTGTGTGTGTATATATATATATATATACACACACACACACACACATTTTGGATATATATTCTTCTGCAATGCTTCACTATGTTGCTTCATCGGTGAAGTCAACTTTTTGAATTTAAACGTGCTAAAGTGCTAAATGTATGAAAAAAGGTTTCTATTTTGTGCAATCTACTTCTTGTCTTCTCTTTCATGTTATTGCTATCTATATTTATTTTTCCTCCTTCCACTGTTACTACTAAAACAATGCAAATTTCCCCATTGTGGGACTAATCAAGGTTATCTTATATTACAAATATTTATTAATAATAGTAATATTTTTATTCTCATCTTTTAACCTTGCCCCCGTTCTCAAGTGACGTGTGCAGTGATGTACTAATACATTTCCGGTTCAGGCGAAATCTTGCATTGTAAAAATGCATTATACATGTGGGTTTTCCAGAATTTTGAGGTCAACTTTGGGGGTGCGTATTATACATGGGTGTGCATTATACACGAGAAATTACAGTAATTAATTTGCCTGTTACTCCGGTTTCCTCTCACATCCCACAAACATGCATGGTAGGTTAATTGAAGACTCTAAATTGCCCGTAGATGTGAATATGAGTGCGAATGGTTGTTTGTTTATATGTGCCCTGTGACTGGCTGGCGACCGGTTCAGGGTGTACCCCGCCTCTCGCCCAAAGATAGCTGGGATAGGCTCCAGCACGCCTGTGATCCTGGTGAGGATAAGTGGTACGGAAAATGAATGAATGAATAATTTGACTGTTATTTTGTTGTCTTTGCGAAAACGCGGTTCCAGCCAGACCGAGGTGTCAAGTACACTGTATCACCAAATCACTTATTTTGGTGTTTGCCGATGTCATGTCATGATAGCCTAAGAATTAGCATGACTTTCCCGTCCTCCCCAATACTTTTAAGTGTAGCATATTCAGTGCCATGGACACAATGATTCAGTCGCCAGGGGTCATCATAA
This sequence comes from Phyllopteryx taeniolatus, assembly GCF_024500385.1. NCBI lineage: Eukaryota > Metazoa > Chordata > Actinopteri > Syngnathiformes > Syngnathidae > Phyllopteryx > Phyllopteryx taeniolatus. Next base: position 4,003,814 of record NC_084517.1, on the reverse strand, counting down.
AATAGTGTGCACCAAGCAGTCACCGGAAAGCAGGGAGGTTGGGCAACAGTTCAATGTGGAGACGCAGTTTAGTTTGCTTGGTTTTACAATATAGTGTTTATTTTATCGCATTAATTTAAGAAATTTTTACTCAGTGTTACGGCTGGAACGTGTCCGCGATCATAGATTTTCATAATAAAATACAGCCGTTCCCTAACAGTTGACAGCTCTGCACCAATCAGCGATCGCCTTTCTGTTTACATCTGTCTGCCACGCCCTCCTCATTTCTGGTATCAATCCACACTCTTTTCATCGAATTACGAGAAATAAACTGTTCAATCTTTGTTTTGAGGGCTGCTGACCGCTCAGAAAAAATGTTTTATTTACTGTAAACTGTATTTACTGTAATCGCCAAATACCTCAATTTTACGCATTTAGCCATGCAATACCGGATATTTCAGACCCTAATAGTCTTTCTTTTCAAACTAAACAGAGCTAATTTCACACAGAACCCTACGTCTCAATAAAATAAGAATAAAGTAAAATATATGAACACTTTAAGGAACAATAAAATACAAAAAGTGTTTGTTTGAGGCAAGCATAAGCATCTGTGCGAATGATCATGAATGGTACCATGTCTGCCTTAATTTGACCCAGGAAATACCCTGGTGTGTGATCGCGCTGGGCTCACCACAGATTTTGAGGGGGGCCTCCAGCTCGAGAAGGATGGGCTGGCTCAGGAAGATCTCACGAGATTTCAGGCACAGGCCGCGGATCTCGCTCTCGGTCAGCTGCACGTTCTTACCGGGCCGGGAGCCCTTGACTGCAATACAAGATGAAGATCGAGATGAACACGTCAACAACGCACACAAGGCGAGACTGGAAGTCAACACCTCCCACACAGGAAACGCTGCCAAATGAAGTCAAAATAAAATACGTATTGGTACTCTGAAACTCGAAAACACATTCACAAGCACAGTCAATAGAACATATACGGTTTAATAAATACAGGTTTTAATATGTTACATCAGATATCTGCAGACCACTAAATGTGATGTATATTTCGTACATTAAATATGATCCAAAATGGTATATTACTTGCACAAACACCATCAAATACAATGTTAATATGGTACATTAAATAGGACCTAAATAGAATACAATCTAAGTGCAGAGATACATGGTCTATTACTGTGGCCACAGAGTTTAAAATGTTAATTTGGTGCATAAAATGTGATGTAAATATGGTACATTACAGGCGCATAGACTATTAAATATGACTGTGAAAATACGTTACAATACAGGTGCTCAGACCATTCAATATGATATGGTACAGTGAACCCCCGCATATTCATCATTTTGGTGCCAAGGAACTATGTTGAAGGGGTTCATTTCGACAAACTAGTGCTTTGCCGCCATCTGGTGACAGCTACAGGAAATTACAAAACCTTTTTGGGGGTGGGCATCAATTACTTCCAATTTTCGCTATTCGGGGCAGGGCTCAGGCCCTCTCCCCCACCGATAGCGCAGGTTCACTGTACTGTTGTAGGTGCACGGACCATGAAATATGGTCCAAATGTGGTACATTACAATTGTTCATACCATGAAATGTGCAAATAAAGTATATATGGGCGCAGACCATTAAATATGATGTAAATATAGCACATTATAATACAGGTGCACCCTTTTGTATAGTCTAAAATAAGACCGTTAAAGATGGTCAAAATAGGGAACACTGCAGGTACAAATGTGGTAACACTACAGCGCCACAGACCATTTATGGGCCCAAAAATGGTACATTAGAGCTGCACAGAACAATAAATGAAGAGAAAGAGTACAGACCTCCGCCAAGGCCAGCTTTTTTTCGGATGAGGAAAAAAGAAAATGAATTTAGTTTTTGAGGTCTGTGTAAGAATGATGGGCTCAATCACACGCCCCCACACACACACACACACACACGCACACACACACACACACTGCTTAATAGCAGAACAGGGGGCCGCCATGATGCACCGTGTGACATCTCACTCCTCCCACATCCACACCACACTTGTCCTGCACACCTGCTGTGTTGTATTATGATGGACAGAGTTCCATTCTACTTTCTGTCTTTTGAGAAGTGACTGCTAAACTGTGTAAATATGATATTAATTATCAAGTATGCTGTTGGAATCCAAATATTGTCACTATAATAAAAAGGTCAGAAGGCACTGTGATGCTGCTATGAATGCGCCTCGTCAATGGAGGTCAGACTACAGTAGAGCAGCTACCCTTAATAGTGAAAGAAGGCCTAAATACTACAGCACTGCCGCAACACAACTAACTCCAGAGTTAGCCGTGTCTCTAGCAGGAAACGGTGGGCTTATCAGTGGGACAGACAGACACACACTGCTGAATGTGAAACTAAACAAAGACTTGGACCATAAAACACCCACATTCCGTCTGGATGTCTGCATTGGTAAAATGAGACCTTAATGTGTTGTGTTACATTGGTTTGACACACACACACACACACACACACACAAAATGATAAGTCACATGAAAATCAGTGATAGTCAGCACCCAAAAAAATCCACAATAAATAAAAATAATAATAATAATTTTTAAAAAGACAAATCCCACGAGCACACATCAGTCACACACAATCACACAAAAATGGCAGCCACACAGACACAAAAATCATACTCGCATACACAAAGATAAATCACACACAAACACCGAGCAGACGCTCAGGGGAGAGAAAATAAATAAGTAAATGAATGAAATAATCACACTCACATACAAAAAAATGACAGCGAAACACAAACACACAAAACATAAAAAAGCAAACACTCAAACAAAATCAGTGTCAAACAATGAAAATCACACACAACGATGACTAACAGACAAATATCTGAAAATCATGCTCACCTCCACAAAATTCAGTGTCAAACACACTCAGAAATCACACTCCCACACAAAAACACATACACAAATATCACATACGTGCATAACAATGACAGTCACACACATGAAAATCACTGGCACACACACAATAATCAATACAAAAATGTCTCACACAGAAATATCACAAAAAATATGAAAAAAAAAAAAATCACACGCTCACAAAAATAACAGTGCCACACAAATTGCGTACTCAAGACCAAAAATAAAATGTAAAAAATGTATACCAAAAAGAAAATAATGTAAAAATACATGAACAGGCTCACTTTCACACAAAAAACTAGGGGTGGAGGTTGATTTAAAAGAGAACCTAATCGTGTAACAATATTTGTCCTAAAAAGAACCATGGTTTAATTTAAATAGATTTTAGTGGACGACTGAATCCAATAATTGAATCGGACAGGAATACTGTTAACGCTAGAAAAAAATGTGCATTTACTTACATTTCAATACAAAACAGTAGAAAAGCTCCAAATATTCCTGGCCAATTTCTTTTTTTAGAACAATATTGCCCTTGAATGGTTTGAATGGCTAGTTGAAAAGTTAGCCAACATTGGAGGGTTGAAGTGCTTGAAGTGAAACTCCCTTTTTCCACAGTTTGCACAAAACCATGTCGATCAATGCTTCAATCCAGTACTTTTTTTTTTTTTTTTTTTTTATGAAATTCGTCTCCCATCAGTCCCGGCAACTGTTTCATCCAATTCCTCCATTTTGGTAGCCAAGCACTGACGTGTGCGTCAGTGTAATCGGTGCACCAGAAAATCGTGCATTCACAAAGGTGACATGTTACAATACAAAATCATGAAATGCGATGAAAATGCGTATTTTTTGACTAATTAATTTGTTTGCAATTTATTAATTGCGATTCATGTGTTAAATTCCCACCCCTAAAAAAATATTTAGATATATATTATTTTTAAAGTCCCACACACACAGTTGAAATCTTGGACACAAACTGAGTCCCGCAGTGAGTTGAGTTATTTGAGTGTGACAGTAATCCAATTGACTGAGTTGGTGGTTAACCCAACACATTTAATTGGCTGGTTGTTGACATACCCGGGAGAAAGTGGACACATTGTGCGGCACAAGCGATCATTCATTTATCATTTATATGCGCACATATGTGAGTGTGGTTACACTTTTACACAACACAATAGAAACAAGTGATTGCTTGTTATGGTCCGCAAAAAAAAACAAAGACACACCGGAGGTCAGCAGGGTTATGTAAGAGCACATAAATACTGCCACTATCTGCCTTGTTTGAACGCATGCACGCAAACACACACACAGCAGCTGGTCCGCAGTCAAAGTCAACAGCAGCTAATATGACTGCTGTGCTTGCTGGTTTTTTTTGTTTTGTTTTTTTGGCGAATAATCCAAGTCACCTTTATTTAAAACGCACATTTTGGCCATTTGTCAATATGCAAATATTTTTAATACAGATTTTTTTTTACTGCTGTAGATGAGGAAACTAGCACATTTTTTCACTTTCAAATGTGTTATCTCATTTTCAAATGGTAATTATAATGTGCATTCAATTAGTACGGGCATATTCAATGTATTATCAAAAATTATTTCAATAATTAACTACTTCTTGAAGCAACCAAGAAAAAGGAGTGCTCCACGTGGCAGATAGCAGAGACGCTATTGGTCACTTTAACAAATCAATAGAAGAAAACGGCAGCTGTACGCTACGACCTCCGCAGCATTTTGTTCAATTATCTGCGATCCAAAATTCATAACGTAGTGCCTCAACTTACGAGTGACCTGACTTACAAATGTTTCAAGATAAAAGCCGTCGAACTAAACGGTGACTGCCATTCGAGTGACCTTCACAACAAGCCGCAGTTTGGCAGAAAGTGAAAAATGTTTCAAAAGAGGCCTCAAGCTGTTTATTGCCACTCCCAGTTGAAGTTTATTATAAAACTAAACATAAAACAAAGCAAAATACAAGTTATGTGTTTAGTCGCCTTTACACGATCAGGATTTTTGGGGCCGGTCACCAATCACTGAGTTTAAAAAAAAAAAACGATAACAAGATGGAGGAATTGGTCCATTTAAATGACAAGTTAATTTACCATATATACATGTGTACTTAATTCCTCAAAACATTATATTTACAATAAATGATGTATATTTGTTCCTCTATTTATGCAATCATGAAAGAGCAAAGCCGATCAGCATAAAATGCTAAATATCGGCCGATACCGATCAACCCGATAAAATCGGTGTAAAGTCTAGTATTTAGTCAAACCACATTTGTCGACGAAAGTCTGCTAGTGTCATGCTAACACACAAGGCAAAACTCCATGGACGGGCTAAAAAAACTAGCATCGACGTAGTGGTGGTTAAAACTCTTTAAGCAATGGATACGAGAACACAAAGGGTGGAGCAACACAAAGACAATCAACGTACTACTTGCAGGAGTAAATTTGTTATCTTCTGCAAAAATGTATTAATATTACTACGGTTTAGATGTGACAATCTTCTACGTGTTACATCATTAAATGTGAGTAAATTATAGCTATGCATTATACGAACCCCTTGTGGCCAAAATGCTCACACCGGGAGGCCCATTTAATTAAAGCATGAAATAATGATGCAGAAATGTATAATTCTTAATATGTTGAATTATGTTTTTACTGTATGTTTTTTAAAAAGCACAATCCCATCAAGTGCTATTTGTACTAACTAAAAAACATGTGACAATTTTTTTTTGTTGGTGTTTTTGGGGGTCCGGAGCAGATTAATGGCATTTGCATTCATTTCAATGGGGAATGATTTCAAAACGTGTTTTATGTTACGAGTGTGGTCAAAGAACCAATTAAACTTGTAAGTCAAGGCAGCACCGTACAGCAGTAGCTCTCCTAGGTTGAGAATTTTCTTGCGGTGGTTGGCAGGGCGGTGCAGGGTGGCACCGTGGTGTTTGATTGGCACATTCAAAATAATCTAGTCAAACAAAGGTTAATGAACCATGCTTCTTTATTGCACATACGCAACACTATCATTTACAGTTAGCTATTGACAAAGTTGACAACGTTTAAATGGAAATGTTTCTGAATATATATAAATATATATATATATATATATTTCCTATTAGAAGGGGGAGAACGTATGAGATATTCTCTCTGCTTCTTCATACAAATTTTGCTTTTTTAATTAAAACAAAAAAAGCATAGCACGTTAGCTAAATTGATTAAAACAAAGATCATCTAATTTGGAGACCTATTCAAAAAAAAATTATAAACTCTGTAAAATAGCCCAAACAAATGCAAATAACATTACTGATGTTATAAATATGTATCTAGTAATATAGTTTTGCATTTATAAGCACCAGATGCTGGCTGACACGGTAACCCAATTCCAGGTTTTATTCGTGCTTCCTAAGTAGCTGTTGTTGTATTTGTCTCGGGACACTGCAAAAAAAATAAATAAAGAAAATAAAATGCCTGCTTTGCCATTATTGCGTTTTCTGTATTTTCGATTTATTTTAGTTGTATCTTCTTCAGTGGGCTGCCCAAGTAAAGCCTATGTAGGGGAAACACTATACATTCATGGGGGGAAAAAATTGTTAGACCACCCTTCTTTATTCTTTAATTTTTTTTTTCATTTTTAATACCTCGTACAGAAAAAGGTACATTTGTTGGGGCAAATATAATGATGACAACAAAAATACGAGCTGATATATAGCCATTTTCCATGGTTTTATTGGTAATAACCAAAATTACTGTGAATAATATTAAGCTTAAGCGTGTCAAATAGGTATTGTGGAATGAATAATATACTTTTAGTGGTACCAGGCATTAAAAAGCACAAGAAATTGAAGAATCAAGAGTAGTCTAGTAATTGTTTCCGTGACTGTAAATAAAATATTGACAATTTTTGACAATTATGTCTGTGTGTTCTTCGGATGAACTCCACACTTGAGGACATTTACGCTTACGTTAGTGTCCACAAGCTTGTCCTTGTCTCTCTGTTACACAATCAAGTGGTCGACTACCATCGTGTACATACACGAAACACATGACTTCTACCGAATATCTCCTTTAACAGCATCATGATCAAATATGATATGATTCAGTGCAGGAAATATGCTTGCAAAGTGTGCGGCGATGGCGTTTTGTGTGTTAATCACTGGGCTCTGACACTCACTCAACTCCACACTCAGTGCATAAAACAGACATCTTATTCGCGTAAAACACAAATCGTCGTCGTTACTTGTCGTCTCACCTTCCAAAAGACGCTGAATGATCGAGTCGATGTTTAATTTGTCTGGCTCCGCCATTTTCTGTAGATTCTCACGCAGCGCTCCGCGATTCCCGTTTGGCACCTTCAGTTCCATGTACACCACCCCCCCCCAAAAAAATTTTTTTTTAAAACACCGCACAGAAAAACAGTATCAGTCATCAACTACATTATAGTTATCCGTTAATCCTAACAGTCCCGAATAATAATATTACACACCGTTAAGATAAGGCGTGTCTCATATTACTCATAATAGCTTCATTCCATTCGCTCTGAGCTAACTAGTTAGCACGTAGCACAGCTTGTCACATATCCAAACAAAGCGGTTGACATTGTCCTACCTTATTCGAGTAACAGTCCTCCCAGCGTATTTGGAAACAAAATGTTAAAACATTTTTAAAAATTCAAAAAAAAAAAAAAAAAAAAAAAAAATCCCCTGAGCTCGCCTCGGCCGGTTCCCCCTTGCCTCTTCCTCCGGGAACTTTAGAAGCAGGCCGTGGTGGTAGCCGCCTCTCGAACTCGGAGTGTCTCCTCCGGTCGCTTGTCTTGCATCGGAGAGGGCCGGAATCAAACTCTCACACGTCACACTCTTCTCAAAATGTGATTGGTCAGAAGCTTGAATATTATTGGTGGCAGCGCCTGTCAGTCTGAGGTGCTCACCCCGCCCCCTCGAGGACCTAAACGGTGTCAATGTGGAACTCGAAGGGCGCCATCTCGTGTGAACACACCGAATTGTACAAGCATCAAGTTTGCTTTTCACATCAAAGTTGACACTCGTGACGTAGGGTTACGTGGAAGTGACGCAAAAAGCCCCACGTGATGGTGACATAAGCGTTGTAAGGAATGAGACGTTGTGACGTCATCCGATGAGGACTTTTTGTTCTTTTTATTTTGATGGCACATCAGTAATTTTTATGTATTGCAATGATCAAATACTAAATATGCTCTTTGTGTCATCCATATGAGAATATTTTGCTCATCTGTATATTTGTATGTTTATCTCTATATATTTTCCCTGATTTGTATGTTTACTGCATACATTATTTCAACTTTTAATCTAAAGTTGTCCAGTGAGGGATCATTCAAGTCATATCTTAAATTCCTAATGAACTTTGGGGTAATGTGGAACACTTCATGTGGAACACTTCATTAGGTACACCACCTAATAAGATTCAGTACAAGAGCTGTATCAATAAATATATTCTCCATCCATCCATCCATCCATCCATTTTCTACCACATTATCCGAGGTCAGGTCGTGGGGGCAGTAGCTTTAGCAGGGCTGCCCAGACTTCCCACTCCCCAGCCACTTCATCCAGCTCTTCCCAGGCCAACGGAAGGACGGAGTCTCTCCGGTGTATCCTGGGTCGTCCCCGGGGTCTCCTCCCGGTGGGACGTGCCCGGAACACCTCACCAGGGAGGCGTCCGGGAGGCATCTGATTCAGATGCCCCAGCCACCTCATCTGGCTCCTCTCGATGCGGAGGAGCAGCGGCTCTACTCTGAGATCCACCCGAATGACCGAGCTTCTCACCCTATCTCTAAGGGAGAGCCCGGACACCCTGCGGAGGAAACTCATTTCTATCATAACTATACTCATAACTATGTTTCTTTTTAATGTATTTCTTATTATCTGATATTATCTTTTATATATATGTTTTTATATATTTGTGTTCTTTCGTTTTTTCATTTTGCTATACTTTAGTATCTCACACGTTTCTTTTTTTAAATTTGATTTTGTATTTTTTCCTTTTATATTTTAAACAGGTACATATTTTAGTATTTTGTGTTACTTCATTTTTTGGGTGTTTTGAATGTTACATTTTTTGTATTCTATTCTAATTTTCATGATGCACGTGTCTATTTGTGATGTACATTGTCATATTGTTTTATTATTTCTTATTTTATTGTTATATTTTGCAGAAGTGTAACACCATATAGTTTGTATTTTGGATTTTTTTTTTTTACACGTTTGTATTTTTTCATATTTGTCACATCTGTATTTTTTTTGACAGGAAAAACTTGTGAATTAATCCTCTTTCTGACCTTTTTTCATTGGATCTCATGAGACGGCATATCTAATGTTGCTTCCCAGAGAGGTTACACAATCCTGACTCTTCCAGCAATCCTGACCGTCTTTCCCTCAATCGCTACCAAAATATGACATCACAACCTTCTATTTGTCATACATTTCGACAGTGGGTTGCGTGTGTGTGTATATGTGTGTGTGTCTGCCTGTGTGCATGTTCAGGTACAAAACAAGTAGCCTGGTTGGTATTTGTAGTTTTTTTTTTTTATGTGCAAAAACAAGAAGTCAAGCTAAATCATGAGCATCATGAGACCCAAATATTTTCTGCTGGTTTGTTGTCATCACAAAAGGGTATTGAAGGAGAAAAATGCGTAATGTTTGGCGTGGCCGAGGGCGTTTTTTCCCCCCCTAGTGTGTCAAAAGAAGAAAAAGAAGAAGAAGAAGAAGAAGAATAGTGGAAAGCAAGTCCAGTCTGGTCTGTAGGTACGTCGTTGGCGTGGCCCCACCCTGCACCTCAAATTCCTCTTCAAATACTCCATCTTGTCCCAGTATCTCTACACACTCTTTGCAGGACGTCAACCAACAAGAAGAAAAAGAAGAAATCCAGGATTTTTTTTTTCTTTCTATCTCACATTTACAACCTAGGTAAGTCCTTATCTTTTCCCAAATATTGAGTGGAAATCTATTTTAAGAGGATGTTTTAATAGCATTTATTTTGGCAAACTGTGTTGATTTGTATGTCAAAAAGCTCCCAAGTACTGTAAGTAAGGACGTTTTGCTTTTTAAGAAAATTGTTGTTTTTTTTTTTTACCTCAGGCAGGAGTCATTTTTGTCCCATCATAAATTTGTTTACTTGGGCTGATGTCATTTGTCTTCAAGTGTTTGCCACATGGATGTCTGCGTTGAAAGAAAAGGAGTAATGAAATATAAGAAAACTCGAGATGAAAAAAAAAAAATTAATAATAATAATAATAAAAAATGATAAAATACAAAATAAGATGCAAGAAGTTTAACCTCCATGAAAGGAGATAATAAACAAATAAAATAAATAGAAACGAAAACAAAAAAACAAAAAAAAAGAAAATACAAACTAAATAAAAAACAATTCTTATTGATTCTTATGAAGATGGTGAGATTAAAAATAGAAACTTAAAAACACAATACAAATGTGTAAGAAAAAAGGAAAAAAATATAAAAGAACACAAAATGGAATTTAAAATTTACATAAAATGAAAAAGTTGATTTTGGAAAAACTCAAGTTTAAACACTCAAAAAAAAAAACTGGGGGGAAAATTTACACTTAAAACTTAAAAACAAAAAAAAAAAAAAATAAAAACTGGTGGAAAATCTAAACAGAAAACTAAAGAACAAATTGCAAAAAGTAACTAAAACAATAAATAAAATAACATTTGAATACAATTTAAAAATAGAAACAAAAAACAAAAACATGAAAATAGATATATACGTGTCTGTGTCGATAGACAGATAGATAGATAGATAGATAGATAGATAGATAGATAGATAGATAGATAGATAGATAGATAGATAGATAGATTGATTGATAGAAGCCATAAAATTCTGTTAAAGATTGTAAATAAGATGGAAAATGGAAACTAAAATAACAATAAAAATGTAAAGAGCGCTAATGATAAAGATTCATTTTCATTTCAGTAGAATCTAAGAGAAGAACATGTGCTCCTGGATAGAAACTAACTAAATTGAAGTGCCGCACAAACAAAAACCACCCCAAAATTTTTTTTCCCTACATCTTCTATCATCACATTTCCACAATGATTCCGAAACGTAAAAAAAAAAAAAAAAAAAATTACCAAAGGCGATAACTATATCAGGAATATCTCTATCAACACGCTTTTCCCTACAATGAAGAACTTGTGTCTTGTTGTTTTTTTTTTTATTTTGGGAGCGGTTGTGTGCATTTAATGGGAGGAGAACCAGCCGCCAAAGGGCCTGTCCAGACATGCACTTCTTTTAAAATGTAGCCCGAAGTTACATTATATCGTGTGTGTGTGCGTGCGTGCGTGTGTGCGTGCGTGCGTGTGTGTGTGTGTTTGCGTGGCACCACCCTTGACATACCATCTTGATCCAGGGGGACATTTTTAAACAGAAACTATGAGAGTAACGATCAGGCTCAAGATTTCCCAGGTGTCTCATAAAAACTGATCAATAAAGTTGTCTTTCATTTAAGGCAATTACTGTACTATTGTTTACTAACAAATGTACGCACATCCGGTTACACTGAATTTCGCGTAATCGAATGTGTGTAACCGACAGTAACAAAAACCAGACGCGTTTTGTCAGAGGTTGTAGCACTGCTGTCAGTATCAGCCAAAGAGTTTCATCTTCAAGATGCGAGTATTGCAACAGTCAAAATGGTGAACGACAAGTATATTAAATGTTGATACTGTAAACTCATACACTGCCATGGACGTTAATATGTGTCCACTGGAATCCAACTGTTAATTAGTCCAGTACATTTTTCAACGGGTAGGCGTGGAAGAGGGTCTCACCCAGCTTGTTTGTGAAATTTGGGTTTGTGTTTGACTTCCTGCTTGCTGACCTTTAACCTCATTTTTTGTCAGAATGGGATCAGTGGGCGTTCAGATGGTGTGTGTGGCCCTGGGGGTCCTGGGCCTGATCGGGGCCATTGTGTGCTGCGCAGTCCCCCGCTGGAAGGTTTCCTCCTTCACGGGCTCCAACATCGTCACAGCCCAGGTAAGCACTTCCCGCCTCCACGTGTACTGTATCTGTAATAATATATACGTAAAATAAACGAACCGCCAGTCACATTTGAATTCATCTGTAAAAATGAATATTTAATTTCGTTTTTTAATTAATTCATAAAAGACACATTTTAATGCATCATTTATTTATTAGAAGTGACTTATAGAAAATGTATTTATTCAAATGCATTTCATGATTTATTGAGGACATTTATTTTTGTTCATCTGTACACATTTTCGGACTGTGCATATCTCTTTACATCTTGTATTAATGTATGAATATTTTTATTTGTTTAAAAATGCCATTTTAATGTATCTATCAATCATTTAATTAGAATAACTTTTTATAGTTTATTTATTTGGGGCATAGAATTTATTTGTTTTTATTAAATATAAATGTTTTTTTTTTTTTTTAGATCAGTCAGTGAACTTAAATTACATAAATTTGACCCGATTATTTAAGATTTCAGCAGCCAACTAAAATGAAATGTTATCAGACAGTGATCATTAATTAAAGTACATTAAGCAGACTCAATAGAATTCCATTCACCCACTAAAAATATGTTTCTATCAAAAATGGTTGATTTGACCAAATATGTTAATAGTTGATCACCATAGATAACGAAAAGTTGGCCCCATTTAAGATTTCGATCAAAACCAAAAATAATATTACTTTTCCAAAATAATAGACTATTTTTAATCAGATCTAAACAGTCAGTGACTGTAAATCACATAAAGTTGCCACAATTTAGGATTTCTGAACTAAAAGATGTTTCTATCAAAACGATTGTTTGGGTATCTGAGAGCATATTGGGTATATTATATAAAGTTGACCACCTTTCGGAGTTCAGTCACCAAGTAAAGATGTTTCAATTAAAATGATTCATTTGTTATCAGGCAATTGAGGGAGTTCCATAATGTTGACCCTATTTCAGATTTCAGTCGCCAACTCAAGATGTTTCAATCAAAATGATTGTTTTGATATCAGACAGTGACCATAAAATAACTAAAGTTGACCTTCCGTTTAAGACGTTTCGACAGATATGTTCTTCTCAGACCTTGCATCGGTTTGAACGACAAATAACAAAAACGTAAATGAGTGGAGATCATTTTTGTGGGCGTTTAGAGCCACCAGGAGGGCCTGTGGAAGTCGTGCGCCGTGCAGAGTACGGGCCAGCAGCAGTGCAAGAACTACGACTCTCTGCTGGTCCTGGCCTCGGACCTCCAGGCGGCCCGCGCCATGACCATCATCAGCTGCATGCTGGCCGCCCTCAGCCTCCTGATCCTGTTTTGCGGGGCTGATTTCACCACTTGCGTTGAGAACGAGGAGGCCAAGCCTAAGATCAGCCTGGTGGCCGGGGTGGGGTTACTCCTGGCCGGCCTGATTCTAATCATACCTGTCAGCTGGTCGGCCCACACGGTGGTCCGGGACTTCAACAACCCCCTGGTGCTCGCCTCGCAGAAGCGCGAGTTGGGAGCGTGCATCTTCGTAGGCTGGGGGGCCGGGGTTCTGCTTCTCCTGGGCGGGGGGCTCCTGTGCTGCTTCAGTAGGCCCAAGTCGGGGGGGTCTGGGGGGACGGCCAAGTACTACAGTAACAGCGCGTCTGCACCCAGCAAGAACTACGTGTGAGCCGGGATGGATAACCGAGATTCGACCAGAGGTCCGTTAGCCACATTAGCTTAGCTCATTAGCATCTCTGTAAATAGTAAATTGAATTAAATAAACTGCTAGCGTGTTAGAATTTAATAACTTTTCATTAGAAATTGTACCAGACTACAGCGCAAGATCCTTAGAGATCAACCTTAGTGCTTTCTGTACTTACGTCGCTATCTTGCCATTTTAATTAGCAAAGCAACTGTTAGCATTTTAGCATTTTAGTAATTCAGATTAGTACCAGACGACAGGGTCGACATGCAAGATTTGTAGCACTTTTTGCAATCAGGTCATCTTATCTGTATCAAGTGTTAGCATTTTATCAATTCTTATTTGACATAGTACCAGACTACAGAGAAACATACAGAATCCTCATTGGCTAGCGGTTTCTGTACTAGGGTTACTATCTTGCCATATGTCAGCGTAGTAACTACAAACAAGCTAGCATTTGATTAATTCGCATGAGAATTTTGACCCAAATACAGGGCAAAACGTTAATTTCCTATCTAACTAGTTAGCATACCAACTATTAACATGTTAGCACTTTAGCCATTCCAAGTAGTATCCAACTACAGGACAACGTAAAATCCATCTAATCTCTTTCTGGACTCAGGTTGCTGTCTTGTTGTAGGTTAGTTTACAAACCACTGGCATGTTAGCATTTCACCCATTCAAAATAGTACCCAACTACAAGGCAAGATGTAAAATCCTTTGCGATCAGCCTTAGCGCTCTGTACTTAGGTTGCTATCTGGCAATATGTTTGTGTACCAACTGCGAACATGTTGGCATTTGATCAGTTCTCATGTGAATGTTGAGCTAACTACAGAGCAAGATCTAAAATCCTTATCAAGCCAGTTAGTATACCAAGCATTAGCATGTTAGCATTTCAGCCATTCAAAATAGTGTACTAAAAGAAAGTAAAGAGCAAGACTAACGTAAAATAGGGATCTGTATTAGCGCTTTCTGTACTAAGGTTGCTATCTTGCTATCTAGTGGTGGACCATATGTCATCATGTTAGCATTTGAGCCATTCAAATAGTCCCAAACTTCACGATAAACTGTAAAATTGGTATCGATTAGCCTTAGCGCTTTCTCTTCTCAGGTTGCTACTTTGCTATTTGTTAGCATACCAACTGCTAGCATGTTAGCATTTGATTTATTCTCATTTAAAATACAGTGGACTCACGCTATTCCCGGGGCACAGGAACCGGACCGGACCACGAATAGCAAAACTCCACAAATAATTGACAAACATTAAAATTGCATTTTAAGCACCCCAAAATCTTGAATAAATGGAGATAAACCGCCAATAAGTGATTTTGTGATTCGTTCCCCCCAAAACAAGAAAACTATTTTTTTTTTTTTTTTTAAAGATGAAAAATTTGAACAAAATTTGAAAAGATATTTGAAAAAATATCGACGAATAGGAGAATCCACAGGTGCCGAACCGCGTCTATGCGGTGGCCCACTCTAGTACCTGACTACAAGGGATTATGTAAAATGTAATGTAATTTCTTTACTTGTGTTGTTATGTTAGCATTTGCTCAATTCTCATTAAAAACAACGTGCAACTGAATGGCAAGATGTCAAATCCACCTCAGCGCTTTCTGTACTTTGTTGCCATAAAGTTATAACTTTGCTTGTTAGCATTTGATCCATTTTTATCAAATATTACTTGACTAGAAGGCACGATTTTGTAAAATAAGTGCAAATGATGACTTTTTTTAAACCAATTGTTATTGTTTTTATGTATTTAGATTTTTTTTAAATAAAAAATAAAAAATACAAATGCTTGGAAAATATTGATTTTATTTCAAAGTAAAAGCATATATTTTAAAAATAATAATAATTGAAGCGACAAATTGAGCCTGGAATGGGTTTTCTCTTTGTTTCTTGTTTGTATCTCTTGACTTAATTTTGTTTCACATTATTTCTTATTTGTTGTGTAAAAAGTCCTGGTGGTTTAATGTTTGCTCTCAAGCGAGCTCACGCGATTGCTAAGCTCCTCCAGTGACGTTTTCAGAGCCTTCATCTCCCGCCTCAGAGCCGACACATCCTGGAAACAAAATCAAAGAAAAATAAAACTATTAAATTATGATAACATTTAATAAAATTGTGTCTACATTGATTCAATCGAAATAAATACATAAATAAAACAAAAGAAATGAGGGCAATACAATTAGAAATGAAAATAAATTAAATAAACTAAGAAATCAAATAAAACAAAATAAGATAACATATAACAAATGTAAAACAATACAAATAAAATAAACACTGTTTATTAAAATAAATACATATATAAATAATAATAATAATATATCAAAATATAAAACTGATGAATAAATAATACAAAATAATAAATAAAAGTGAAATAAAATGAAAAATACTAAATTACTAAAATTCTAAATAAAATACGATAACAATTGATATTTTTTTCAAAACTAAATTAAGTTAATTAAATAAAAAAAGCTAATAATTACCAAAAATAGAAAGTATATAAATATGTACATGTATAATAAGTTATGTATAATAATAAATAAACAAGATAAAACAATACTAAACTACTAAACTTCCAAATAAAGCAAAATAACAAATATAAATTAAAAAAATGTAATAAAATAATAATGAAAAAATTGAAAAAACAAACAAACAAAATAAAACAAAAACACCACAAAATTAAAATAAAACAAACAAAAAAAATACAACTAAAATAAAAATATATTTTGAAATAAAATAAAATAAAAGCTCCTTGGTGGAGGTCAAGCTCTTAAGTATAAGGCAACTTCTCACCCCTCCACCATCTACGTGAGTGACGCCAGGGGAGGCCACGGTGGTCTTGAGGAGGCTTTTGTGAACTTTGAACTCTTTGGCCTTGGTGGTAGCCACAAAGCCATCTTTGAGTGAGATAAGCACCGGCGGAGCGTCTTTGGCCGCAAACCAATCGTCGGCTTCAGCGGAAGGTTCTGGACCGATGGTGTCAGGGAACAGGTCTTCCTGGAACAGGTCAGACTGTGCAGAAGGAATTGTATCAAGATGGTTGTGTCGCATAAATACTATATCATGACTCATAATGATACGATACTATACATATTGATATTTCGTCCCACCCGACTGGAATTTAGCCCAACCGCGTCTGAAAGCGGTACACCAATACGGCATGCTGTAACATGCTGCCTTCGAGCAGACTCAGAGTGGCCCCTCAAATAATAAGAAAACGAATACTGCACGTTCCCGCACGCCCGCCATTTTTTACTTTCCTTTCTGTAACAAAGAACACAGCCACAACAATGGCGACCGTGGAACAGAGTCTGCTAGAACAAATGGACCTAGATGACCAGATGATACGTTTAATTATGCTGCAAAATCGATCGAGAACGCGGTGGCGGAGGTGCTATGTGGAACCGGGAGGAACGCTGATTACATCATCACAGCATGTGACTAAAATGGACCAATGACGAGAGATGATCTCCGTGGCATTCGACGCGCATCAACAATTTTTGCCGACCGATGCGGTATGGAATACGACACAATAAAATATGATATTGATATTTTGTCCCCCACTAACGATACGATACATGGCGATAGGAATATTTTGTCCCATTGTGGCGGAAAGCGACAATACACACTCATTATAGATTCCGATTCTGGCTTTTCCTCACACAACAACAACATCCATATTAAACAATGCCATATCAATGCAATATCGTACCCCACAATACCATACATGGCGATATTGTTATTTTTCCACACCACGTCAGAAAATGACGATGCGCAGTGGTCAATATTCGAATTTGATGCCAGCCAAAATCGATATCGAGAGTATTTGATTGTGTCACCTTCCTGGGCACCGTCATGACGATGGGCTCGCACTTCCTCTCGTGGAGTTTGTAGAACCTACCGGCGACAAAGAGCGACGTTGGCATGCGGTAGAAGACTTCCTGGACTGTGATGCTAACATGCTAACAAGACGCTACCTGGCTATCTCACACTTGTTCACCTCCAGGCCCCTCTTGGGCATGTAGCCCATGCCCTTCTGGCTCTCCTTGCTGCTGTACATGGACAGGTAGTGCACGTAGGGTGCTTCCTCCGTCACCTCGAAGTAGCGGATGCTGCTGTCGCCCTGCAGGGGGGAGGTTCAGAGTTCAATTCCCGCTGGAGGAGGAGACAACTAAAGCGATACTTTGACTTACGATTCTTTCAAGACAGTTTTGTTTTTTTCTTAGTTATGCTTGGTCGATTTTTTTTTTCTTTTATCTGTTGCAAACCAAAATTTTTGTTATGAGCAATCTTCAGAAAAATGAAGCTACTTTGTTGTTTTCATGCTCAGGCTGAAGCAATAAAAGTATTACTGCCATCTTGGTGCCATAGAACCTTGTTAAAGTGAGTTGAGGAGGTTCATTTGGACAATAGTAGTGCTTTGCTGCCACTTCGCGGCATGTAGGTGCCAAGGAACTATGTTGAAGTGAGCTGTAGAGGTTCAGACAAACAGCACTTTCCAGCTATCTTGTGGCATCTTGGTGCCAAGAACCTATGGTAGAGTGGTTTGACGAGCTTCATTGAGAGAAAAAAAGTAGTGCGTTGCCACCATCTATACCATCTAAGTGCCAAGAAACTATGTTGAAGTAAGTTGAGGAGGTTAATTTAGACAAAAGTAACAAATGAAAGTTTTAAGTCAAGGTACCACTGCACACAGAGAGATTCTGACCTTGCCGCACAAGTAGACCACGCTAGTGTCCGGGTCGAAGAACGGCAGAAGGACGCCGCTGCTGGTGTCCAGTTCCTGTAGGGTCAGCGGTGAGCCAAAGTCCTCCTGAGACAAAAACTTCATGGATTAAAAATTTGTAGGTGATTTAATAACATTTCTCAAGTATGCTTTAATCAAAATACCCCCCCCCCCCCAGAACAAGAATAATACAGTAGACGGTAGACATATTTTTACAGTATACTTTAAATCTTTGATCTCTGCATGAAAGTCATTTTTAAACAAAATGTATTATGACACTTATAAAGTCCTATTTCATTTCAAGAACCAAAGACAATTTTTTCGAGAAAGCAAACCTATTTTTTTAGAAAATGAAGGTGTCTTTCGAAAAGAAAAAGTGTTTTATTTTTTTTGTGTTGTATTTTTGAAAATCACTCCTCACTCGTTAAATTTGGACTTTCATATCATCTGAATATTGTGACTATCCTGAAAAATATGACTTGAATCTCGTGGTTGTGTTATGAATGGATGTTTTTAATCAGGATAATACTTTTAGAATGTGATTTCTCTTATTTAAAAAATGCTTTTTAAAATTTGGGGTGGCTGCAATGGATTAATGGCATTTCCATTCCTTTCAATGGGGAAAGTTAATTTGACATACAAGCGTCTTGAGTTATTAGTGTGGTCACGAAACGAGTTCAACTCGAAAATCAAGGTACAACTGAATTAAAAAGACCTCCACGTTGGGTTTAAATTTAAAAGGAGGACCATTTCGACTCACCGGGTCCCATAGCGCCACCTGCCTTTCGCTCATGCGACTGAAGCCGGTGGTGAGGATCCTCCTGTCCGACACCCACACGGCCCGGACTGGCCTGGAGCCCTCGTGTGGTTTCTCCGTCTCCTGCAAACACGTAACAGTTGGGCCTTGGCGGAGGTCGGAGTCCGAACGCATCAGGAGCGGCGAGGGCGAGAGGGTACGTACGGCGAGGACGGTGCCCTTGCGAGGGTCCATCACCCGCATTATCTTGTCCTTGCAGGAGGTCAGGATCTTGGAGCCGTCCCGGTTCCAGCAGGCGCTGTAGATCAGGTCAGAGTGAATGTCGTCGATCCTGACGGCCGCCTCTCCGCGAGCGACGTTCCACAGGATTACCACGTTGTCGCAGCCTGAGGAATGAGCAGAAGGACTTTGCATCAGGGGTTGGGAAGTCAGTGCCGCTCCAGATCTAGCAGATGGTGGTGTTTTTCTTCCTTTCCAATATGTAGTTGAGCAAGCTCGATAGCTCTCCCGTGAGGGATTTTAAGGTGACATTTTTTAAAATGGAATTTTGGACCCCTCCTTGAGCTGAGTCTGGGTTCTCTGAGGCAGGCTCTCCCATCTCTGGGGTTGAGGTCACCGAGGTGGTTAAAAAGCTCCTCGGTGGCAAGGCCCCGGGGGTGGATGAGAGTCGCCCGGAGTTCCTACAGGCTCTGTCTTGAATTCTCAGCCCCATGGGAAAAAAATTATTTTAATTGAACTGCAAGCCTCATGGAGGCCTTAATGAGTGTTTAAAGGACTTATCCAATACCTCCATGCTTGTGCTCACCTGCACTCATGAGGACATTGTGCGCTGTGGGGTGCCAGCTGAGGATGCCCACACGCTTGGAGTGACCGTCCAGCTTCACCACCGGCTGCATGAGTGGCGAGCTCAGCCCGGAGTCCGGGATCTCCCAAATCTGCCCCGTGTGAAGAAGAAGCTCAAGGGAGACTTTGTTGGCGTGGACGGACGTAGACGACCACCACCGCAGAACTCACCATGACGCTGCAGTCCTCAGAGCCGCTGGCGATTATGTTGTCGTTGTGGGGGCAAAACTCGATGTCCAGCACGGGACCTGTGTGGCCGCATACGGTCGGGTAGGACATGTCGATACGACCGGTCTGCACACATGCAAGATGGTTAGGTTAGCAATTTTGGCTTGGTAGCTCCCCCAGGAAGGTTTTGAAAATTCAGCCCCCTGAAGCCAGTTTCTCTCAGCAGCATGACATTTGGTAGGCAAGTCTATCATGAATAGACCCACAAAATAAGTCTCAAAAGGCCATGCCACAAAAGATACAGGAAGTATGCCATTTTTCTTTCAAGTGGATATTTTACACAAAACTGTAATAAACTCTTAGATCATCAGTGTTTTAAAGATTCAGCCCCCCAAACACAGTTTTAGTAAGCAATATGAAATTTGGTAGACATGTTTATCATAGTAGACCCACAAAAAGGTCTCAAGGACCCATGTCTTAAAAGACACAAAAAGTCTCATATTTCGGTTTGAAGTGGCCATTTTATAATTATGTACTACAGTGTTGGTTGGTGGCTGTCGGTTTGGCGTTGAGCAATGGACCAGATGTGTTTGAGCCAGACGAAGCCTGCCGAGCAACAAAATGGCCCGTCGATTCGCTTTGTAGCGCTGGAGGTTTGACTATAGCGTTTGTTCGTTTCATGAGGTGCATTAAAGGAACAGTGCGCCACCACATATGTATGTCATCTTTAAGGAAAGTGAGGCGGGTGTGAGGCCACATCCTGCCCAGACTGAACTAAACATCCAATGTCCAAATATGGTGAAAACATCTTTACAAGTGACAAAAAAAAAAAAAAAAACTTCTCCAAGTTGCAATTTAACTTCCTCATTTGCTTCTTAGTGTGAACGTGACTGTAGTGTGAGCATATTTAGACCCCTTTGATGCCTAAAGTTCATGTGAGCATCTCTAAACACTCCCAACGTTGATTAATTTTATCGTGAGAAGCACATTTTTATTGTGGTAATTTGTGTGATTTTTGTACTTTTTCACACCGTAAATCTTTTGTCTAGTTAATACTATGAGTCAGAATGCATTGCCGATAGACCAAATACATCAACAAGTAGCTGTCATTAAAAGTAAACTTCAGCTGTTTAAGTTTGCTAGAACAACGTATCAAGAAATACGCTGGCCTTAATGGGGCAAAATGAGTTTGCTAATCATCCTATGTGTAATACTCAGCAAAATCTGTTTTCTAGCACAATTTACAAAAACATTTGGTCTCCTTTAAGGGACAAAATGAGTTTGATTAA
Source organism: Phyllopteryx taeniolatus (assembly GCF_024500385.1). Lineage (NCBI taxonomy): Eukaryota > Metazoa > Chordata > Actinopteri > Syngnathiformes > Syngnathidae > Phyllopteryx > Phyllopteryx taeniolatus. Next base: position 3,982,445 of record NC_084517.1, on the reverse strand, counting down.
AAAACGAAAACAAACAAAGTCTGTTCTAAAGGTTAACTTTACCATCAAAGGTAAAGACCAAATGATTTTGGTAATCATACTAAAAGTCAACTTTAGCATAAGCAATTTGCTAGCACGACGTAACAGAAGCTACTGTCGCCCCGAAGAAACAAAATGAGCTAGGTAAAAGCGCTCCATTCTAAAATTCAACTTTAGCGCAAGCAGTTTGATTGCACAATTTACAATGAAATATGGTGGGCTTAAAGGGAGAAAATTTGTTTGGTTAAAAAAAAAACAATGTGCCAGAAAATAAGGTGGATATTAAGGGGCAAAATTAATTTTGAGGGAAAATAAATGTGATTTAAAAATAATATAAGTCCTACAATGCGCTGCAGTAGCGGCTACGTCAGTTGTTAGCGTTCATTTAGCTAATTTCACCCTAGGTTATTATTATTATTATTTTCAAAATAGTTGTTCACTAAATTATGCCACCCAAAAAATGCGAGTGGAAGTAGATTAGTTTGCTAGCACAATGTAGCAGTACCTAAACATGTCAAAAGAAGAGTTAATAATAGTGAATGTCAGTGTTTTGTTTTAAATTTGGAAAATTGTCTTTTTCACGTTTCCACATTTTCTTTTTTTTACGCACGGCTTACTTCACACGGAGGTGTGTACGTGTTGTATTTCCAAGAAACGCGTTTGCATGTTGAAGCCTTTCAAGCTCTCTAGCTTAGCTTTGCTTGCTAGCCTCTAACATAGACACATTTGTGATCAATACATCTCACAGCAGAGATCAAGTGTGAGTGCAAAGTGGCCGCCGGGAACTACAGTGGCCATCAAGGGACAAAATAAGAGTTGGGTCGCACCTTGCTGAGGGGCAGCACCATGAATGCCCCGCCGCCGCTGGCGTCCACGATCATAGCCACAAACTTAGGGTTGACGGAGCAGAAGTTGCTGTCCCACGTCATCTGCGAGATGCGGATGTCTTCGTAGCAGTGGTCAGACTTGGCCGCCTGGCCGAAGACGTGTCGGAACTTGCTGCTCCGCACCACCTGCCGGGACATGGCGACGACCTAGCGGGAAACAGGCCCAAAAAAAAACAACAACAAAAAAAAACAGTATCTTTCCTGTGATGTTTGTTTTGAATCCAATCAGCAGCAATGTGGCCATTTATGAGCGACGTGAAAGAGGAAGCAGGGTGAGCTTTCACAACGACTTCTGCTTCTTTTTGCTGCTTGTTAGTGAGTGCGTAAAAAAATACAAATAAAATGCACATACAGGGGAAAGAGACGGAGAAGTTAAAACGACACAAACGGAGGCCTCACAAGGTGCAGACGTGTTGTCAGTCAAACTAAAAGACTTACACACACACACACACACACACACACACTTTTTCTCACTGACTGTTCAAACTGACTAGAAAATCCCAGACACACAAATCTTAAAAAAACAAAAAACAAAAAAACAAAAACGTGCATATGCACAACCTCACAAAATGGCTGCTCTAATTGAAATTGTTTTAAATGAGCGGTGTTCAACCTAGCGAGAGTATGGGCCCATCTCATTTCTCAAATCTGAGTCAAAACAAAAATCAACAATTACTTCTGGCTTTTTTTTTTTTTTTTTTTTTTTTGCTGCTTGTGTGAGTGTTTGTTAAAATACTACAAATAAGTGACACTGCTTGTGTTCATTTTATTCCAGTTGCTTTAAATAAGGGACGGGCAACTTAGACAGGGCGTGCACCGCCGTCTCATTCTCAAACCCGAATAAAACCTCGGCAGCGCAACGTAAACCTTTTTGGCTGCTTGTGTAAAGAAATACAAGCAACATGCAACGCTTTAGAGGTTAAAATGACGCAAAAATGATGCAAATCATCCTTTTGTGGTGACCTCACAGACGCAGATGTGTGAAGTGTTGTCAGTTAACCACCGCACTTCCTCCTTCACATACTCGCATGCACACAGTTGTTCTTATTCAAAAGTGACTGCAAAGTTCCACACAAAGCTTCAATATACATAGACGCCTCACAACATGGATAGGTGTGCGTAATGATAATGATTTGAAATCGAAACGCAGGTGCATGATGGTGGTGATGATGAGGATGATGATGATGGTCTACCTGGAGGTTGGTGGTGGTGTAGTAGGCGGCGAGAGGGGGGGGGGCGGGCGGCGGTGCTTGTCGTCGCGGAGCAGTCGCCGGAATGAGCGGTGACGGGAAGAACAAGAAGAAGAAGAAGAAGAAGCAGAGGAAGGTTGAAGAACGCCGCCAAAAAAGGCCTGCGACAGGGTAGGAAGTGCGGCAGGAAGTAGGCGGGGATCATACAGCCGCCAGACCAGCATGTCGGAGGTAAAAGTGCAGCAAAATCAACGGGGTTCTTGGACTGACATAGAAGAATAATGGCAATTGGAACAAAAATAAATATCGTTCTTGTGCTAACCTAACCTCTAGACTCTTTAACTCTTTATTCTCGACTCTTGATTTCTCGACTCTAGACTCTTGATTCTGGACAATTCACTCTTGATTATGGATTCTCAATTCTAGATTCTTGAATCCAATTCCTTGATTCCTCACTCTTGACTCCAGGCTCTTGACCATAGACTCCAGAGTCCTATCTCTTGATTTTGGACTCTTGACACAAGCCTTGACTTGTGGACTGTTGACTTTAGACTGTCGACTTCTCACTCTTATTTCATAGTCATGAACCCTAGGAAAGTTCACCACTGTTCCATGGTTTCTCCATTTGAGGGTAATGGCTCTCACTGTTGTTCGCTGGAGTCCCAAAGCTTTAGAAATGGCTTTGTGACCCTTTCCAGACCGAAGGTCGTCAATTACTTTATTTCTCGCCGGTTCTTGAATTTCTTTGGAACACGGCATTTTATTGCAACAACCTTTTGAGATCTTTTGGCCGACCTCATTAAGGTGCGATTGATTAGTGATTTCTTGATTGAACCCGGTCCGGAAGGTAATCAGGTTTTGGTGTGGTCTGTGAAAATCAACTCAGCTTTCCCCAAAAAATCTGATTACTCACAGTTAATTCATGGTTCAGCAATGGGGTCAATTACTTTTTCACTTTTTTTAAAAAAACTTATTTAAAGGTAGCTTTGAATAGTTTTTTGTCCTTAATTTAAACCAAAAAAAAAAAAAATCACCATTTAAAACTATTTTATGTTTAATTCGGTTATCTTTGTCTGATATTTACATTTGATGAGCTTAGACAATAAAATGGGGAAACTTGGGGGAAAAAAATAAGAATTTGAGAACAGGGCCAATATTCTCATGGCACTGTACATAGTTGAATGTAAGACAGAGGTGAAAGCAAACTGGGCTAAATTGACCTTTAACCTCAACACCCTCGATTCAAAATCAATAGCAGGGTATTTCTTGCCACCCGGAAATTTGACGCTGCTCAAAACTAATAGGCTTATCCGAATAGAAGACATCAGCAAATAGTTACAAATATAGACTTCAGTTTATTGCACAATCGATACTGGAGCACAGACAGTTTATTGGCGCGACGCTTCACTCGGCCCACAAAACAGCACCACCTTGAGCTCCTTCATGGCGCAGCAGTTCCCCCATGTCCTCACTCTGGGTACTAGAAGAGCGATTCCCTTTGGAAACTCATAGGCTATCCGGCACGTGTGATATATTCCGATTCTATTTTTTAAAAAGCACAACTCTATTGGTTTGCGGTGCCATCCTGAGGCCATTTTGTGGACTGGTTCCGCTTCCCGTGCGGTGCCATTGCATGCCAAAATATACGGCAAGGGCGTCAAATAATCAACCGGACAGAAGCCTCGGCTTGGCCTTCCAGCTACTGTTACGGCACCCTGAGAGCTGGGAGCGAACACAGAGTGAGCGTCCATGTTCCCTGTTTTTGACTTATGCATAGATTTACCCGCGCTAGTGTCCGTTTTCTCTCTAAAAGTGATACTGCTTCTACGTATGCCTACATGATCTTACATACTTTGAGATATTTACATGACTTCGATCGACTCAGAGCCCTTTTGAGAGCAAAGAAATGAGCGCGAGGCGAAACACAAGCTAACTCGCTAGCGACTCTCATGCGATGGGGACAAATCCAACGTTAACGTCGCACATACGGCCTGAAATAAAAGCGCAGGGAAGTGGAAGAAAAAAAAAAAAAAAAAGCATAAATAAACAATGACAAAAATGTGTACTTTTTCATTAAATTAGTAATGTATCTTGTGGATTTATTTCGGGACAAAAGCACAACTACAGCAGAACCTTTTAAGTCGAACGCTCGTCCTTTTGGCTTTTTCTTTGGCTTTTGACATTTTACGACAGTTAGTTTTTGTTTTTGACGCGTGTAAAAACGTCCAAAACAAAAACGAGTTGAGTAAGGTGCATCTGAAACAACCCCAACTGTGAGACTGTTTTCTTGATTTCAACTATTTAACAGCGGTTAACATACTTTTTACACGTACGACAGTCAAAAATGTTTAAAAAAAAAAAGCTTAATACAGAAAAGTACTTTTCTGCTGTTTACAGGGTTGCTTTAACTCACACTTCCAATCGCATCTGTGACGTTTTCTTCTGTTTTCTTGTTTTGAAGAATTTAACAGAGCTTCACTGAAACGCCACACAGGAAAGCTGCAGCATGCATTTGACTTTAGGGGGTTCCGCTGTAGTGGTGCCACTGAATGGGGAATATGCGAAATGGCATATTTTTGTCCCATTTCGAGTGCAAGGTCCTGTTCTATTGTAAATGCACATAATCAACATAATTCTTTGAGCTAACTTTAAAAAACATGCTGTGTATTGGGGCTGCACGATATATTGCGCGAGCATCATCGTCGCGATGCACAGTTGCGCAATAGGGGCCCACTGCGATGTTGGTGTACTCGAAAATACAGAGAATCAACTGTAATATTAAAAGTGACCGGCAGAGGGACCCGTTTGGACATGCTAATAAGATTAGCACCCATATTACAGTAAATTATAACGCTTCAAACAACACACGGAGTTGCCCAGAGTGCTGAGTACTTATCTCCTTGTATGATAATTATGAAAGAGGACACGAAAAAAAAAATGTACACCTGCTGCGTGTCCCATTTTGCTCTTCGCACTGAAACTACTGTGGGTTTGGCACGCAGCAGATGAGCGAGCTCGCGAGGTGCGTTCAGGGACACTGCGTAAATGGGACTGACTATTTTCCTTGATTCTTTTGTCATCCAACAAATAAATGTAAAAATGAATTACTCGGAAAATTCTTATTTGTCTCAGAATGCTTTAGTTAAAGCACTCTATGATCACAATGTGATAATATGGAATTTATTTTTCGGCCACAGCTGGTTGGAAGGCAAAGTTATCAATGTCCTTTCACCATTGTTGCTGTCATACTGTGTTGCGTGCCTTTGTATGCACATTAAGGACGGCAGTCCTGTTTTTTTTGTTTTAATTCCTCAGTTAAAAAATAAAAATCAAAAAATAAATAAAAAAACACTATTCAAGCAACACGTTTTCGATTGTTTCAATTGTAGGCTGGGTGAAAGATGCAGATGGCTACTCGCGAGGACTGACTGGCTGGCAACAATGGGGAAATGAAATGCCACTATTTTGAAGGTAGTAGTCTGTCAGCAACATCAAAATATGGAGAGAACAAAAAAGAACTATGAACTAGTTCATTTTTGGACCGGTGAACTCAGTTTAAAATTTTGAATTATGAACTAAACTCGTTCATTTTTAGAATGGTGAACTGAACTTTGAAGCAGTCCGCGTGGAAAACGAACTTTCCCAACAACTGTATCCTGTATCATTTCACATCGCAATATATATCGCGGGTTCAAAAATAAATCGCCATGTCATTTATTTATTTATTTATTTTCCCCCCCCCCCAATATCGTGCAGCCCTACTGTGTACGTGGTGACGCGCGATGCCATTGATACGGACGCATCGGTAGCTACACCGACGTCGAACAGCCAGCCATTCGCATCCACTAACTAACTTCCTAAGGAACCTCAGCGGTGTGACTTTACAGCAGAGGTGGGAGCAAGTCGCGTAAGTCAAGTCTCGAGTCTTAACCTTCAAGTTACAAGCAAGTCCCAAGTTACTGTGACTATACATAACATAGTTTCTTGACCGCCAAGATGCCGCCGAAACCCTTTTTCTGTAAATGAAATCCCTCAACCCACTTCAACATAGTTCCTTGACACCAACATGCCACAAGATGGTGTGGCAAAGTCCTATTTCTCTCAAGATGAAACTCCTCAACTTATTTCAACATACTTCCTTGACACCAGGATGCCGCATGATGGCAGCACAGCCCTACTTTTGTCGAAATGAGACTCCTCAACTCACTTCAACGCAGTTCCTAAACACCAAGATGGTGGCAAATCAAAACATTTTTCTTTGGCCTGAGCACAAAATCAGCAAAATGTTTTTTTTTTTGGGTTTTTTTTTTTTTTTTGCGAATAATAAAGGATATTTAAAAAAAATAAAAAATAAAATAGGCGAATTCACGCATTCCGAACGGCTAATATGCAGGCGTTCACTGTACTTTAAAAAGTGTGTTTTCATAAGTTTAAATATGTTGAAAGCGTGTGGGGGGGGTTGGAATAAAACTATTTAATACATGTTCTGTTATGTTCTTTCTATATCGCAGACGTACAATCAACGTGTTGATTTTAATTCAAGTCGTCGTCAAGTCAAGTCTTTCCTAAGTTGTAGCCAAGAAAGTCTCAAGTCCTGAAATCAGCGACTTAAGTCTGACTCGAGCCAAGTCACGTGACTCAAATCCCCCCCCCCCACCTCTGCTATACATCGTCTTCTACTACTCGGACGAAAAAGGGGGGAGAAAAATCACGGACGGGCACGCGGGGCGGCCTCAGTCCGAGGGACAGTTGTAGCTGTTGATCCACAGCAGGTCGTCCAGGACGCCCCAGTGCAGGTAGAGGATGGAGCCCACCACCAGCACGTGCATGATCTGGTGGCTGTTGCACCAGTAGTCAAAGAGGCCCGGGCGGAAGCGCTCGGGGATGCGGGCGATGTTGATGACGCCGCCCAGCACGGCCAGCGCGTCCATGGTGAGGAAGTGGCGCAGCGAGGTGGGGCTGCCGCCGCCCACTCCGGCCCAGCGCAGCACGAAGAAGGAGAAGCGGAAAAGAGCCTGCCAGGCGAAGGAGCGCAGGCGCCGCACGCTACTGCGCGCCGTCACCGCGCAGTAGATGCCGTAGCTGGACAACAGAATGTAGACGGACAGCGCCACCGTGCGGATCAGCGGGTAACACAGCAAAGTGCTGTACAGGATTGGCAGCGCTCCTGAAACGTCAACAACATGCACATACACGACATTAACAACATTTGAGGATTTTTCTTTGGAACCGGGCGGTGCAGTGTGTTTCAAAATGGAATGTTTATCTTGTAACGCTTTTGTTTTGTTACTGTTGCATGTCTGAAATCAAAACAAGTTCAATGACCTCGGTGGGTAACCTGGAAAACTCACGAAAAGCCATGTTCATTTTTCATATTTTTAGAAAGCAATTAAGGAGTTTTTAAAACGACGGCAAAAAAGGGGGGGAAAATCATGATTTACCAAATTGCGCTTGAATTAAATTCTGAAATGTGATGTGAGTTTTAGTAGTACTAATCATTTTTAAAATTACAACACAAATGACATTATTTTATGCAAAAATATCTTTACGAATCTTATTTAACAGCTTTTTATTTTTTTTATTTATTTTTTTTGTTTAATGGAATTTTACACGTATTCATTATTTTTGATTTATTTAATGACATTTTTATTTCATGGATGTTTTCATTTCATGGAACTGGAATTTACTTTTTCTAACGTTCTTTATTAAATACAATTTTTATTAAATTGATGTTTTTATTCATCATCCACCCATTTTCAATACAGCTTATCCTGTAATTGTTTTTATTTAATTAATTGTTTTTATTAGCGAGTGAAACACCTTATTTCGTTGAGTTTGTATTTTAATGAAATATTATTTTACGTATATTTTTTTATATTATATTTTTATGACATTGGACTTTTTTTATTTGGGATATTTCTTTTTTTTTTTTAATGCTTTCGAATGGAATTTTAATATATGGCGTTCTAAAAACACGCTTGCATACCCAGTGTGTTGATCATGCAAATGCCGCACACGTCCAGCTTGAGGAGGGTGTGGTAGACGGGCTCGCCGCCCTCGTGGTTCATGAAGAGGTGGTAGAGCACCGAGCCCAGCTGCGGCGACAGGCAAGCCAGGAAGTGCACCACGGCCAGCCATGTCACGCTGATCTGGGACCAGGGGATGTTGAGCGGCAGCAGCACCAGGAAGCACAGCAGAGGGATGCCTGCGCGGGGCGGGGCGGGGGGGGGGGGGCAGAGGTCATTCCAGGTGACGATCAATCAACCAAACCTGTTCTGCTTAGAAGGAGTTTGTTGAAACAAAGTAACATCTTCACTCTTCTGTTCGTCTTCTCCTATGTAATGGCATCCTTCGTTCTCAAACATTTTCCCCCGAACGTAAAAAGTACGACAACAATTCTTGGCTGGACTTAACATCAAAACGCACAATGGCCGTCCCGCGTTCGGCGGGGCAACTGCGAGCACGCATCCGCTCATGACACGCATCACTACACCAGCTTGCTTTTAGCATCAACGCCAACTCTTCGCCCATCCACGAATTGGATCGAATGATCGCCACCATCAACAACAATTTGAAATGTAATTCAGTAATTCTTCAAGTACCACTAGATGGCGCCAATGTGCCACCCTGTAAATTACTGGATTAGCTGTATGGATGCATGGACACTTTACTCATGTGATAAGTGAAATTCATTATGAGCATTTCTCATGATCTCTTTGTATAAATAAAAATAAAAAAAATTTTTTTTTTTAAAAAGGGTCCCAAAGGGCCCCTTTCACACTACCCATTACAGCTATTTTTATAATAATTTTTTTTTTATTACTTTTGTTTATTTTACCTCTGATTCGTGCGAAAGAAGCTACCGAGAAGTCCCATTCACACTAGCCATCAAAGCATTCATTGTGTGATTAAAAAGTGCACGCCTGCTATACTCAAATAGCTATAAAGGTATGAGCCTCCTGCGTTTAATTATGTCGCTCAACTTGTTTCCTTTTCATGCCCAAGCCATTCGTGGTGCCTAAATGTCCAACAATCGCAAGCTTGGAGCACAAAATGGAGCGCTGTCACGTCAGCATTATATGACTCAAGTAAAAGCAGTCCTTCAAATAATTATTTGAGACTAGCCGCAATTTGGATTGCTCACATGGTACAGGAGCATGCCTGACCCTTTTATGCTGTAAGAAGTTCCAGTTCTGGTTCTACGGTTATCATCACACTTTTCTTCCCTGGCAGCGTCATTTAATTTTTTTTTTTAAATAAAATAAAAAATGTCAAGGAAAAAGTAAAAACACACAGGGGGGGGGCTTACTTTTTGATCTGGTTTGTGTATCGAATCTCTTCAGGATAGGCTAAAGCGATGAGATACAATTGCGATTATGGATTTGAAATATGGTTGCCAAACTTTCCATGGGAATTGACAGGAATAAACAAGGGATGTACCCTAACTTTAACTAAACTTCAGGTCGTTGAGCGTCAGAAGTCTCTGAACAACCTGCATACGATTCCTTAGAATTCTGCAGTCCAATGGTCGCCTGCGATCAGCGTGCACGCACCGTGAGTGTAGATGTTTCCCAGCTCGTTGTGCAGGTAGAAGAGGCTCCGGATGCAGTCCTGCACCGAGGAGACGGGCCGATAGCCGGTCAGAACGTACTTGTTGAACTGCAGGTGCGGGGGCGAGCTGGCCCAGTCCAGCAGCCGCGGTCCGCTCAGGAAGGCCAAGGCGAACACCGCCGACAGCAGCACGCCGCCGAACAAGCACAAGACGGACTGCACGCCGATGTACACGTTGAGCAAGAGGACGGCCACGAGAACCTTGTGGGACACCATTTCCGATTGCGCTCGCTGGCTTCTGGCTGGCTTCCTACTGCCGTGCCCGGGGAAGGCGGCCCAGCGCCGGGCCCGCCGGTACCTGGCTGAGTGTCATCCGCCGGGCTGGGGCGCCGCACGGCCGGCCGCGTACGTGACGAGGTCCGCGCGGGTGGCTCATGGGGACAATGTCAGCGTCGCACCCGAAGGACACAAGCCCGCAACTCGCCTGGTCTTCATGTCAGAGACACTCCCTCGCCGCTAGCATCCCGACCGGGGAGGCGGCCGCGCCACGGCCACGGATGCTGCCGGCGGCCGGCGCGCGTCCATGCAGCCCCGGAGGGAATGTCCGCTACCGACTGGCCTCGATTCCCAACCCCGGTCACGGCGTTCGCATCCCGGACGCGAGGAGGCGGTCGGCTCCCCCTCCCGGGTGCTCCTCGGAAAGTCGGACCGGGAAACGCAAGAGATTCTCGGGGCTGAGGTCGGAGCTAGCAACGCCGGGCTACCACGGTCCGGACGCCGCGGGGTGGGGGGACGCTGCTGATCCGGTTCTCTACACGGAACATTTTCGCCGGTGTCGTCATCGCGCTCAATGGAAGTTTTTCTTTTCTTTTTGGAGCTGAATGGGCGGATGTGGTGTCCCCGCAAGGCGGCCTTGGATCAGCTGCAATTCTTTGGTATTAAAAAGTCAAGTGCCACCGAGCGCAAACGATTCATTATTTCAAAATAAAACTGTCGTCGCTGAAGGAAACACAATCGCGATTTAGTAACTTTAAAACATACATAAATCCAACATAAAAGATTACATAAAGAGCGGAAATGACTTTACACAAATTTAAATAAGATACAGCCGGGAAAGTACCCCTCCCGAAACCTTTACTTCGAAGGCTCCGTTTCACGTGTTTTGGTCTATCGTGTGTTGCTAAAACGAGCTTGACATTGGCGCTCGTCTTCGATAGCCTCACCGAAAAGAGCCATTGTTGCCCTTTTGTCACAACGGGAAGTGTTACATGTGCGCGTGAATGACACAAAACGTCAACAAATCCACGCAGACACAACAAAAGACTTTTCAAGCATGGGAATGAGGGATTAACGAAGTAACCTTTGTGTGGAAGCATAGCCCATTACAAGATAACAACCCAATCATTACAACGCAGGTCATCAAAGTAAAGTGCTTCAAATTCAAAAGTTGGTTCCTGGAGAACAGGGGTGTCAAACTCATTTTTGTCACGGGCCACATCCTAGTTATACGTGAACCCATATAAAGGAAAGACTATCTCATATACTGTAATTACAGACAGTATACGCAACGCATTGATGAATAGCCAGTTTTGAAATCAGAAGCCTATAAAAAAAAAACATGTTTTTCAACTATTACGTTTCTTTTCAAAGGGGGATTGGTAACACAAAAAAATGGTTAAAAAGGAAACAAGTTGAAAATCACACCCTGAGAACCAAACAAAGAAACACCCTGGTGAAGGCTTCTTTAGCCTGATGATGCTGAATGTTGATTGTCCGAAAAAGACTTCAAACTTAGCTTGCTAGCTTAGCAGTGATGGTGAAGACCCCCGGAAGAAGCCTTTAAAAAGATGGACAAAATACATCACTGATCAAATACGTTTATTGCTTAAATTGCATGCAATGAAATAGGGAGGGGGTGGGGTGGGGGGGGGGGGGGGGGGGCAAGGAGCCTGTGGACCAAGGACAGAACCCTGGGGTGCACCTTTAACATGTGTCTGTAAGGTACTAGCAGATCATCATAACAGAGAACATCAACCATGACGTGGGTTGGAAATGGGGATAAGGACAAACCCCAGGGGGACACGTACTTGGGGACCGAGGACTGAACACTGGGAGACACTATAACCGTGTATACAACATGTACTAGTTCACAGTCTTCTGATTTCTAAGCCAGTTATCCCTCAATTTGTTGTGTAATGGTAATAATATGATTATGATTAAACATTTATATGGTTTCACTGTTCTAATGGCCCTCTGAGGGAAATCAGAACTACAATGCGGCCTGAGACAAAAATGAGTTTGACACCCCTGCTCTAGGGGGACACTTACTTGGGGGCTAAGGACAGAGCCATGGGTGACACCTTTAGCAGGTGTACAGTGCCTTGAAAAAGTAATTGCCGCCTTCTGAAGTTTTTATTTTTTTGCACAGTTTCCCCACTTCAACGTTTAAGACCTTTAAGCAAATGTAAATATCAGACAACGATACCCATGTAAACATAAAAGGCTGTTTTTAAATGCTGATTTTATTTATTAAGGGAAATAAAACATTCAGAGTTACCTGGTCCTGTGTGAAAAATAATTGTCGCCTAAACCTAATAACTGGGGTTGGGACTCCCTCAGCAGCAACAACAGAATTCAAGCGTTTTCTATTTGTGGCAATGAGTCTTTCACATCTCTGTAGAGATATTTTGGCCCACTCCGCCTTGCAGAATTGTTTTAAGTCAGCAACAATGGAGGGTTTTCAAGCATGAACATCCCTTTTAAGGTCATAGCACAGCATTTCAATCAGATTCAAGTCTGGACTTTGACTGGGCCACTCCAACACCTTCATTCATTTTTTTTAAGCCATTCAGAAGATGACTTGTTGGTGTGTTTTGGATCGTTGTCCTGCTCCAGAAACCAAGTGCACTTCAGCTTGAGGTCACGAACTGGTGGCCGAACATTCTCCTGCAGGATTTTCTGGTAAAGAGCAGAATTCATGGTTCCAATCAATCACAGCAAGTCATCCAGGTCCTGAATGGGAAAAGCAGCCCCAGACCATCACACTACCACCACTATGTTTGACTGCCGGTATGATGTTCCTTTTCTGAAATTCTGTGTTACATATACGCCAGATGTAACGAGACACACACCTTCCAAAACGTTCGACTTTCATCTCTTCAGTCCATAGAATATTCTCCCAAAGGTCTTTGTTGATGTTTTTTGTTGTTGATGTTTTTTGTTTTTTTTTGCAAACGTAAGATGAGCCTTCATGTTCTTTTTGGTCAGCAGTGGTTTTGGCCTTGGATCTCACCTAGGAATGCCATTTCTGCACAGTCTCTTCCTTATTGTCGAGTCATGAACACTGACTTTAATTGGAACAAGGCAGGCCTGCAGTTGTTTAGATGTTGTCCTGGGTTCGTTTGTGACCTCCCTATGGTTCCCTGGAGTCCGAAAGTTTGAGAAATTCCTTTGTAACCCTTTCCAGACTGATTTAATTTAATTCATACATCCATCCTCAAGACCGCTTATCCTGGTTAAGGTCGCGGGGCGCTGGAGCCTACCCAGCTGACTTCGGGGGAAAGGCGGACTACACCCTGAACTGGTCGCCAGTCAGTCGCAGGGCACATCTAGATATGGACAACCATTCGCACCCACATTCGCAACGTCACTCAGTGGGAACTGAACCCACGCTGCCTGCACCAAAGTGATTTCTTGATTGAACAGGTCTGGTCAGTGAAATCAAAATTAGCTTCCCCAAAAACGTGATTCGTCACAGTGGAAATACTTTTTAACAGCACTGTATGTACTAGATCACCATAAGAGAGCGCATCAAGTGAAAATGGGCACCAATGACAATTCCCACATCTTCTGACTCGAGATACAAGCTCACAATCACATAGCACAGCTGCCTTAAGGATGACATTGAGAGTAATAGGTACTTAGCATAGACCCCAGGGGGATGCTCCCAAAAGCCCTTGTTGGCTACAAACCATAAAGAACGTGACAAATAGAACCACTTCAGGGGAAAAATGTGCATGGTCTCGGTTTCTGAGTTTACGGGAACGCCAGCATCTTGCTCCCCCACAACGCCTCACCACACACACACACACACACACACACACCTTCCCCCGTCATGAAAAACAAAAAACCGTCAAACCATAATCTGTTAGAAGACCACTATCACCCGCCCCCTCACCACAAAATTCTGACTTATAAACAGGTCAGACACAGATGTACAGTTTGACACACACACATCATCCATCTTCTATACAGCCAGTGCTGTCGGCAGCACCAAAAGACAACAGTAAATGTAAGTCTGCCATGTATATATATTGATATTTCATATTGTAAATGATTTTCAGTGCCGTAGTTTCGTGTCATTGTGTTGCTTAGCGTGTGACAAACGTCTCTTTATTTAAGTCTGCTTGACACTAGACATCAGTCTTATTTCTTTGGAAATACTGTAGTTACAATATAAGGACAAATGTCAACGAATCCAAGTTTGGACTTAGTGAGTCCTTAGGGACTTTAGTGGGGACTTGTCTTGCTTGATTTCTTTTTTTCCACACAAACTTGTGACTTACGCCTTGCACATATGACTTACTCCCACCTTTGATTAATGAACAAACTTGTTTCAACTTGATTGTAAGGCAGAAGCCACACAAATGTTTTTTTTTTTTTTAATTAGGTCAAATTCTTTGGTCGGTTACCGAACGACTAGAAATCGGTGTGTTCGGTGAAACACCAGGGTTGAGTTTCAGTTTTGGTTCAGTCGTATGAGTGCAATTTTATGCACCCCATAAAGACCAAAGTATTAGGGCATTTGGTCCTTCCGCCTACAAAAAGCAAGGGAACAATTTAAAAAGAAGAAAAATTGAGATTTAGGGATCACGTCATTACTTGGGTAAAAAAGTCAAGTCATACGATCTGGGTCAGTTGCAACACATATTGTAGCACATTAGCCACTTTGCGCTCAGTATCTGTACGAGCGTTAGGTACCGGTAGTTGTAGTAACACATTCGCAGTCACATTTTATTTTGTCTTTAATGGTTCCAAAAACTCTCTCCATATTGTCTATTATTTTACTGTCTTGTTTTGTTGTATACTGAAGACATTTGGATTTCAGATCAAAAGATGAATATGAGACAAAAGATCATCATTCTAGCTTTTATTTCATGGTATTTCCATCTAGATGCGTTCAACAACTCAGGACAGAGCACCTTTTGTTTGAAGCCAGACACTTCAAGTGAGCAAAAGTATTGGAACAGACATTATTACATTAACTTAAAGTGAACAACATTTCATATTTGATGGCAAAACCCTTACTTGCAACAACAGCATCAAGCCTGCGACCCATTGACTTCACCAGACTGTTGCATTCTTCTTTTGAAATGCTTTTCCAGGCCTTTACTGCAGCCTCTTTCAGTTCTTGTTTGTTTCTGTGGGTTTCTCCTTTCAGCCTCCTCTTCAGGAGGTAAAATGCATGCTCTATTGGGTTAGGGTGCGGTGATTGACTTGTCCAGTCTAAGACCTTTCACTTTCCCCCCCTGATGAAGTCCTTTGTTGTGTTGGCAGTGTGTTTTGGGTCATTGTCTTGTTGCATGATAAAGCTTCTCCCGATTAGTTCGGCTGCATTTGTCTGAAAATTGCCAGATAAAATGGTTTTGTAAACTTCAGAATTCATTCTGATGCTGCCGTTATGAGTTACATCCTCAATAAAGACTAGTGAACCCATTCCAGAAGCAGCCATGCAAGCCCAAGATATGATACTACCGCCACCATGCTTCACAGATGAGCTTGTGTGTTTTGGATCATAAGCAGATCCTTTCTTTCCCCATACTTTGGCCTTTCCACCACTTTGGTAGAGGTTAATGTCGGTCTCATCAGCCCATAAAACTTTGTTCCAAGACATTTGTGGCTCATCTCTGTACTTCTTTGCAAAATCCAATCTGGCCTTCCGATTCTTTTTTTGCTGATGCGTGGTTTGCATCTTGTGGTATGGCCTGTATATTGCTTCTCTCAGTCTTCTTCGAACAGTGGATTGTGATAACCTCACCCCTGCCCTGTGGAGGTTGGCAGTGATGTCAGTGCCTGTTGTCTTTGGGTGTTTCTTCACAGCTCTCACATTGTTTCTGTCATCAACTGCTGTTGACACCCTTGGCCTACCTGTTCGATTTTTGTTGCTCAGTACACAAGTCGTTTCTTTCTTTTTCAGGACATTCCCAATTGTTACATTGGCTATGCCCAACGTAACGATTTTTCCTCTTGTCTCAGCTTCAAAATGTTTCGCTTTTCTCCCATAGACAGCTCACTGGTCTTCATGTTTACGTAACAGCAAATGCAGTTTTCACAGGTGAAACCCAAAGCCAAAAACAAGCACTATCTAATGTTTAAGCAATCAATCTAAAAGGCAACACCTGAGCAACTACAAACACCCATCAGTCACATGTTCCAATACTTTTGCTCACTTGAAAAGTGGATGGCTTCAAACAAAAGGGGCTCTGTTCTCAGTTGTTTAACACATCTAGATGTAAATACTATGAAATATAAATTCTGAACTTTTGTCTCATATTCATCTTCTGATCTGAAGCACAAACGCCTTCAGTATACAACAAAAACAAAGGAATCGACCTTGGCGTTCCAATACTTTTGGAGGGGACTGTAACTGTCATGAAGCTTCGATCATGTTTGACGCTGCAAAAGGACAATCCATAGTCACGAAAGCAAGACAACTCAACAAGCTGGTTTTCTAAAGAATTCTGGGAATGCTAGGTGCATAATGTTGGAATATTGTCGTAAAGACATTGGTCTACAAAAGATCCATTCTGTCCATCTGGAAAAAGTTGAATTTCCTCGTTTTTCTGTTTTTCAGAGCCAACAATAAGTGTGCCTCCCAGGCAACCTCAACATGATTCTGTTGAATATTTGCGCTGCCCTCACTTTGTTCCTCCCCCAGCGCACACATCAGTCCTGCACAGCGGGTTCCCCCAAGGAGTGTCTCAAGGCAGATTTCGCTCCAGGCACCAATCTGGCTGGGGAAGGCTTCGATATCACCGAGATGAAGCGCAAGGGAGCATTTGTTCTGGACATGAATAGGTGGAAACACAAGGACAAAACGTGCACCCTATGCAACAACCCCTTCCTGGAGAAAGCGAAGCAGAAGCTTCCCCTATCTGTGGAGGACTGGAGGGCCAAGCAGTCCTGCAACTCGAAGTTGTCAAGTACCATTCACCGGTCCAGCGAGGCTCTCGTCAACTCCATAAGCTCTGCTGTGGAAAACAACTGGAAGTACAGTCTGGACTTGAATAGTGTCAAATTCATGCTGGCTGGCACAAAGTCAAAAATTGCCGAGTACGCAATGGAGAAAACAAAGAGAGACAAGTTCAGCTTCACCAGCCAAAAAATAACCTGCGAGTACTACAGGTAAGAATGTAAAGACTTATTCAAATGTTTTGCAAAGGCAATACTTTGATAAAATTCTTTCTTTGTGTCTTGGTTTATACAGCTACCGAGTGTCCAGCAAGACTCGACTACACAGAGATTTTCAAAAGGCACTGAAAGATCTTCCAAAGACCTACAGCCCTCAATACAAGGAAGGGTTTTACAGACTAATCGACAACTTTGGCACTCATTACATCACAAAGGTAACACATCAGTAAAATACGATCGACAAAAACAATAGTAAAATAATTGTCTTCAATTTTAGGTGAAACTGGGAGGGTCTATCCAGGCCGTGACCAGCATCAAGCAGTGCCAGGCCAGCCTGCAGGACCTCAGCATGGAGGAGGTGAATATGTGCCTGGAGGCCGAGGCTTCCGGCACCATCAAAGTGACCCACGAAGCTCAGATCAAACACTGCAAGAAGGACATCGACAAGACGGAGAGCAAGATGGCCTTCTCCAGCCTCTTCAATGACAGGTAAGACCTTATTCTCTTCAGAGGCATATATATATATATTGGCACTCATCATAAAACCACCAACCGGGCTCATCTGATACACACGTCTTACCAACAGGTCCACAGATATAAAGGGGGGTCACACCACTGAGATGGACCTTCTCTTCTCTGCCGACAAAGACCCATCTGCCTACAAGGAATGGCTCAGCACTTTGCCTCAATATCCAGACATCATTTCGTATTCCCTGGGGTCTCTGCACGAGTTGCTGCCGATTACCAGTTCCGTTCGGAAAAACCTGCGCTCGGCCATAAGTCACTACATCCTGGAGCGGGCTCTGATGAGGAACTGCAGTGGGCGCTGTGCGGTAGGCATCAAGAGCGAGTCCCAGGACCCCTGTGCCTGCCAGTGCCACAACGAACCTGCCGTAAACCTGGACTGCTGCCCCTCCCGTAGGGGCATGGCCCGGGTCATCATCACCGTCCAACGGGCCTCGGGTCTTTGGGGTGACCACATTACAGCCACAGACGGCTACGTAAAGGTGATTTTCAACAAGCGAGAGCAGCGTTCTCCTGTCATTTACAACAACAACAACCCACACTGGGCCACCATCGTGGATTTGGGCACCCAGGACTTGTCAGCGGCCCCTAAAGTCACATTTGAGGTGTGGGATAAGGACAGCGGCTGGGATGACGACCTTCTGGGAAAATGCGATCGAGTACTAACAGCGGGTGTGCAGATGGATGTGTGCGCCATGCACAAGGGAAAGTTTTTCTACAAATGGGAAGTGGAATGCGCGCCCAGTCTGGGTGGCAGGTCATGCGCGGAGTACAAACCTTCGCCCATGAGTCCGAGTTTGATGAGCTTCTACGTGTCCCGCCATGCTCACCGCGTTCCGCAAGCCGAACTGCTGAGGATGGGGGTCTTTGCCAACAGTAGCAGCGCATAGTCTAACCAGTCAGTTTGAGAAAGCCGTCACCGTGAGAGACCATCATGAAAGTCGACTTTAATGAGCGTGCGAGTGTTTACTGCTTTGTAGCTTTTCATTCTGGATTTGGGCATTTTTTTCCATGATGCTTGCTTGTTTTGAATTAAAAAAAAAAAAAAAAGAATAAAAAAACAGTTCTTTGTAATAGGCGCTAAACCTTAGTTTGCTGCGTCATGAAACAGGAAGCGGTGACATTTCCTGTGAACAAATGAGGTGTCAATCGGTGGCGTGTGAAGGCACATGTGGTACGAAATGTTCTTAAGTCTCTCGACCTATGAAATTCGTAGGATGGAACGAATACAAAGACGGTGTTATTTATTTGTTTTCTTCTTCCATATTTATTTTAAAATACATCACGCGCTCGTTGTCGCGTCACTTTCACGTTCACCAGCGAGTGCGTGCTTAGCAAAAGGTCTGTTACATGAAGATTACAAAAATATAACACACACGCGGAGACTTACAAAGAAAAAAAAAAAAAA
The DNA here is from genome assembly GCF_024500385.1 of Phyllopteryx taeniolatus. Lineage (NCBI taxonomy): Eukaryota > Metazoa > Chordata > Actinopteri > Syngnathiformes > Syngnathidae > Phyllopteryx > Phyllopteryx taeniolatus. The sequence continues at coordinate 3,963,456 of NC_084517.1, read as the reverse complement.
AAGAAGAAATCAGTGAAAGGAAAAGATACACTTGAAAGCCATGAGGTCATTTGCATCAACCTGACAAAAAAAGACACAGAAAAACAGGACGATTACACTATGAAAACTATTTGGAACGAGACAAACAAAACCTTTCCTGTCGTGTTTAAAAAAGGAAACGTGGATGCTAAACCTTTAAGACTTTTATTGTATTATTTTCAAACGACCCTTATTCTCACCTTTGTATCCACCCGCAAGTGGTCCGGTTCCTGCACCGTACTTGGCCGCTTTTGCTCCTGTGGAAAAAGAAGTTCCCAAAAAAATCTGTCATTTTGAAGCCTGATTTCACATACTTAGCGAATTTTATTTGGATTTTTTTTTAATCCATACATTCATCGTCCGGCTTGTTAACAAAAGTATTTTCTGTGATGTGTCAAATATACGATACATTTTTTTTTTTTTTTTTTTTTTTTTTTTTTTTTTTGCTCTGGGTCTTTAAGTACTAGAAAACCGAATATCTTGATTCGGAGCTACATTGCCACCCTCGAACTTTCAACACCGTGGCCCACCGAGGAGCTTATCGTGGCATTTTGCAACAATGCCGGGAAGTCGCTTTGCGAAGGAGGAAATCTGACCGGTGTCTCGCTTACCCAACGCATCTTGACTTGGGCCTAGCTGCTGCGGTACGTAGCCTGAGTAAACGCACACAAAACACTCAATGGCCACAATGTACAACAAATAAACACGCCGCATACTTCGAATTCCTTCCACGTGTCCATACACTTGATAAACTGCAGCGTAGCTAAATAGAACAATGACAAGAGAACAGTCGGGGGAAGGTCACCTGTTTGTGGAGCTCCATATGCGGAACCTGAAAGCACACATAATATAATGCTCTTCAAAAACAACCATTTCCTGGTGACCTTAAACTTTGCTTGACTTTAAATGAGACAAATTATACTTCCCCCCCCCCCCCCCCCCCCCACAATAATAAAAATAAATAATATGCAAATAGTTGATGCTTCCTCCTAAAACGTTTTAGAATTGCCTTTAAATGCCATGAGATGGCAGTCAACCCACTACTAATGAAGCTCCTCAACTCACTTTAACAAAGTCCCTCGGCTCCTTGACTGCGTTAATGTTACCGTGTCTTGCTAAATGTGTTCAGTACATTTCAGTTGTATTTACCTTTGAAATCTTTTACGACTGTTTGTTTGAAAACCTTTAAGTCAAATTCTTATTTAACATTTAACCGCAACATTTATTATTGAACCAGGTGGGTCGCATTGAGATGAAAAAAAACTCTTTTTCAAGAGGTTGGCCAAGAGAGACATTTTAATCGAATCATTTTAATTCTCACCGTGTTTGCTGCCATCGCCGCTGAGGCCGACGGGCTGGGCGGCGTAAGGGTACCCGCCGTCTCCTGCGGGGGCAGACATGTTCAACGTTACCATCGTAAGAAGGCAACAAGTTAGTTGAAAAGTTTAAAAAAATAATAATAATAACAAGTTACCTTCAAGTCTGCCGGGAGCCACCGGAGCGCCACCATAAGGGACCTGAGCTGCCGCTACTGGTGACGCGCCCCCTGCAGGATGAAAACAAACTCTTGGGGTCATATTACGATGATCGTAATCAGTGAGGTCGGGCATTCTCACCATATTTGCCAGCAGCTGGGTCCAGACCACCACCGCCGCCGAGGCCCCCTGGAAGAAGATAAGAGGCCCTCTGCAGACGTGAATTTCTACACACACACACACAGCAGGTACTTGTCACGAGGGAGTCGGACTGCTTGGTGTCTTACCATACGGGGTCTGAGGCTGTCCAGCGTAGCCTCCGGTGCCCAGAGCTGCAACATTCAGGGGAGAAGAAGAAAAAAAAAAAAAAAAAACGAACCTCAAACGAAAGCAGCAATCACTACAGGACTCTTGAAAATATAAATGCGCTCACCAGCTCCATACGGGTCGGCGTAACCATTCCCATAACCTGTTAAAAGACGTGGCGAGTAATAGCGGTCATTTGCGTCCAGTTGAGTACACTGTACGTTCATCTTTGGTGTGGTGGTTTCTTACCCAAGCCATTGCCCGCCAGAGCACCCCCGTATCTTCCTGCGCCGTTACCATAACCTGTAATTCAACACAATGCCCAAACACTCCCAGTCGCTACATTGCGCATCCGGGGAATTCCCATTCAAACAAAGCCTGACCTGTTGATACCCCCGCAGGACCTTTTGTGTATCCCCCCTGACCAAGCGCAGCTGGAGCTGACGTGATTGACAGAAAAGGTATGGATTGGAAAAAAAACAAAAAAAAACCAGACAAACTCCAGATAATGTGTGGGCTTACCTCCAAGTTTCCCAGCTGCACCCAAGTATCCTCCCTGCCCTAAAGCTGTGGCCGGTGCATAAATACGATTACATCGTGACGCTTTAGGAGGAACGCTACTCGTAATGTTTGTGGGCCAGCATTACCTGGTCCGTAAGCCCCCGGGCCCAGGTTTCCTCCGAGATAGTTGTTCCCTGCACCTCCAACATAGCCTGTGAAAGACGAGACCACAACCGGTTGACACTCGACCCCGCATTCCAAGAATGTTACATAGCTTACAAATGCCGCCAGGGTATGTAAACTTCCAAGCGCGGCTGTAACAGTGTTGCTTTGGCACCATCTTGTGGCATCTTGGAGCAAAGGCACTCGAGTCACTTGGCCGTAATACTTTTGACATGAGTCGGAAGTTACCCAGAGAAAATATTGCACTGTTGACTGGAATTTTGGAGATCTTTGAAAGCAGGAAGACAAGTACAACGATAATTAAGGGCTGAATTGGGGAGGGGGATCTGACAATCCATTTTATTGACAGCCTGGTGCCGTAGCGCTTTTGGCTCGGTTTAAACCCATGTAAAATAAACTGCGTAAAAAAAAAAGGGGATCATCTCATCTTTTGTGTTAAACGAACCCAGAATCAAGCGTTTCCTTGGATTTATGCAATTAATAATTAATTCAATACATCTTACAGGAAATCCATGAGTTCAGACATTGTCGTTCTCGTACCTGGTCGGACGGCGGGGTAGCCCATGCCGGCGTAAGGGGCGTACCCTGGAAAGAAAAAGAACAAATATGATGAGTGCGACGTGGATAAAAGTTGTGATAAAACCAGACGGATGCTCACCTGGAAGAGGGCCGACGCCATAAACTACGGAAAAGAAAAAAAAAAAAGGACAACAATTTTACTCAGAAAGTCAGATTATTTTGCCTATTTTTTTCCACAAGGATGAGTAGAACAATAACTCCACCGAGGCTCGTCTTACCTCGTTTGCCGCCGCGGCCCAAGCCCAGTCCATTTGCAGGCGCGAGCCCCAGTGGCAAGTCCGTGCCAACGTTGCCACCTGCGAGGAAAATACTTTCGGTAGTCCCGGACAGCAAACAGAAGAGGTGCATTACTATGCTAAAAATAAGTGGGGGTTCAATACCAGAGAGTCCATGGGTGCCATAGGCAGGAAATCGTCCGGGTGCAACACCTCGTCCGAGAGGTCGGTAGCCCCCTATGAAAACAACCATTTTGACAAATGTTGCTCATGTTTCAGCCTAAATATAGTGTCTGGGGGGGGGGGGGGGGGGGGGGGGGGGAATAAATAAATAAATAAAATAAAATAAAAAAAAAATTAAAAAAAATCACATCATATATTATCTGGGTCGACTACATGCACCAGGCAAATTTAATTAAATAGGCTTCGTGGTGGAAAAAATAAAAGATTTATTCATCAGCATTCCATCAGCATTCCAACAGCATATTCCAACTATTGAATTTAATGTTGGTCATATTTGTGGTACTTGGAGGTATATATATATATATATATATATATATATATTGTTATATATTGTATAGCTAATGATGACAACTTACCACCGCCTAGTGGACTGGGAACATGATAATGGCCAACTGAACGGAGAAAAGCATTTCAATATAATTATTATTTTGCAAGCTCAACACTCAGGTAACCGCATTCCGACCGATGTAAAGAATAATCAATCGTGAGGAAAATGAAACATACTTGCAGCCTTCAGTGGTTTGTTGGCATATCTGCTGGCCAGCGCTCCGTGGGCAGCGTTCACTGTGGCATAATATCAAAACATTACAGACATCGCTCGTGCACAGATGAACATGGGCGAAGAAGAAAGTAGTCACCTCCTTTGGTTCCAATGCCGACACCTGGAAAGCAGATGAAAGCAAGATAAAGTAGTTCCTCGAATAGTGGCCGCCACTCCAATAAGTTCCTCGATACAACTCCTGATCGCCTTTTGATCGTTCTGTTACGAACCAACGAGCGGTCGCGCCACAATGTTGCGTGCCACCTATATTTATGTTCTACTCCTATTCGCTAATATTTCTTCTGCCCATTTTTTTTTTTTTTTTTTTTTTTTGCCATTTCAATGCATTTCCCCAATCGACCGTGGATAAAAAAAAAAAAAAAAGTCTACACACCCCCTGTTCAAATGCATGTTTTTTTGTGATATGAAACAATTTGACCAAGATCAATAAATTCAAACCTTTTTCCCCAACATTCAAATGACCTATAACCTGTGCAACTCAATGATTTAAAAAATAAAAATAAAAAAATTTAAAAAAAATAATAAAAAAGTGTAAAAGGCCACATGGAGAAAAAATATATATTTATCTTGGACTTTTTTATATCCACTGTAGTTCTCCCCTTTCATTTGCCTCCCCTCTAATAGACATCGGCCCAAAAGAAGTCTTCTCTCCCCTGAATGAATAGACACAGCGATACAGTATTTACGGATTTTATAATACTTTTTGATAATCCCCTTTTTCTGTACCTCTGGCTGGCATGATCCTCCTCCAGGACACACCGTGAGCTTTAACCCCTGCAAAATGGAAAATATAAAATAATAACAACCACATGACACAATTTCGACTCCACCTCCTAAATACTTGGACTGAATGGTCACATTGACAGAGGTATCCACTGAAGATAACTATTAAAAAAAACAAAAAAAAACAACTGAGGCGACTGTGTGGAGTCTGCAGCTTCTTCTCGCACGCGGCCGCCAAATCGGATCCCGCCGCCGTCCCTCAACCCTTTGATCAAAGCATATTAAATGATTCCAAGTGCAGTGGAGTGGAGCGATTTTTAACACGTGGGTGAGAGGGCAGCCGCTGAAGGCGCCGATTCATGGCGGCTTCGGGAGAGAAATCGGCCTCCTCTCGACTGTTGAAATAGAATAGGTGGGACTTGCTTCGCCCCGACATTATATATATTCTTTAAATACAGTCAAGCTTTGTCACACTGGGAATATTTGTAGAAATTTAAACCTTTTAGGCCATAGTAAGTTTATGAAAATCATTTAAAAAATATATATACAAAAAAATGCAGTACAGTGATCAAAAAGAGTTCCTCGGACATTGTGTTAATTTTCACTCAACAGTTGAAGCGTTTTTTTTTTTTTTTTTTTTTTTTTTTTTTTTGCTTACCGCCTTGCAGAGTTTGCCTGGCGAGGCAGAGGAGCAGCGAGGTCTGAAGAAGAAGAGCCGGACACCACATGATGGCGGAGGGCAACCGAAAGATGGATGAATGAATGCATACATCCTCTGACGTCTTTTATATACACGCTCCGACTCCTCCCACCGAGCACGACCCGCCCTAGGCGCCGGCACCGGCGGATCACGCAAAGGAGTGCCATCTCCAGGGCAACGCTTACGCTGAAATGCAGAGCGTCTGTGACGTCGCTTTACAAGTTTCATTTCCCAGTTCCCACGCTCATAACTCAAAAGAATTATGCCTCACATCATCTTTCCCTATTGAAGTGAATGCAAATGACATTAATCTGTTACCGGCTCACATAAAACACCAACGAAAATGTCTGTAACGTGTTTTTTTGTGTTTTTTTCCCAATAGGAAAAATAGCACGCTTAGTGTATTGCACTTTATAAGAACATAAAGTAATAACATAATTAATTAAACCGTAAAGAATTTGTTTTTCCATCCGGATTGAATGCTTTTAGTCATTGTGCACCTCCTTCTGGTGTGAGCTCCTTGGCCACCATATATATATATATATATGTGTATATATATATATGTATATATGTCTATATATATATATATATATATATATATATATATATGTGTATATATGTATATATATATATATATATATATATATATATATATATATATATGGTCACACTCCCGTCTTGTTCACTGATGTATATATATATGTATATATATCTCCGTATATATGTATATATATACATATATATATACATCAGTGAACAAGACGGGAGTGCGACCACGCCAGGACAATCTGTTCAAAAACGATATAGTGAAAGAATTTCCATAGCAACAAGAAGTTGTGATCGGGTGTTTAGACTACGAACATAAAGTATAGGCCCGTGATGGCATTTATTTCATTATTTATGTCACATTTACGTCGTCTGAGCACATAGGCCGGTTCTGCTTCGTTTTTTCTTTTTTTTTTTTTTTTTCTCCAGCTGACTTTGGACCACCACATCGTCTTCCTTGGAGGTAGCAAGCACAAGACCAAAACATCACCGCCGTCTGACTCATTGGCTGCTGCTTCACCTTTAAACATTTGGGTTTCTGTGCACGTTCGCTGGGCAATAAAAGTCACGATGCCATCCGTAAGGGCCCGCTGCCTTCTTCCCAAGAGCGCGAGGCGACGGCTGTCGAGGGGCTTGTCGGGACAAAGGCGGACTGTGTCAGCTCATTTAGCCGCACGGGATTTTCAAAACAGGGCATGGCGTCTGGACATTCATCTGGATGCTAGTTTCATGGTGGTCTGTCCTCTTAGAAATACAGCTCAAAATGTGGACACAGATGACAACTGTCCTGATGTGCCCTGAGCGGTATTAGACAATCAGTTTGTGAGTGTGAGTTTCTCCGTTTCTGCTCTCTGTGGATTACGACAACAGTGAAATCAGAGCATTTCCTGACCTGCTATCTGTGGATTACGGAACATTGCATCACTTTGGCCAAAGACAACTCCCCTATCTTGAATGCCTGACCCTCTTGACTGTAACGTGAACTGCTCTGCTTCTTGGCTTTAACTTGCTCTGTCAGTTGATCTTACATTGTTAAAATCCTTTCCAACTTTTCTTTTGGTTCGGTGCTTTGCACTTGGTTCCTTCACCACACGCGCCACGTGTCAGATACAAGATCAGTATTTTGGCACACAACTGGATCAAATATCAGTAAGTGACACTCAATGACAATTTTGCTTTTAATAAATAGTAAATCACCATATTACCCCAATTGTTTTTATGAAAATGTAATTGGACATACTATCTTTTGATCTTGCTTAACTTCCATGGATGAGGAAAAAGTGCACGATATTTTTGCCTTACATTTTATTCATTAAAATTTTCCATTTCTTAGTTACGTCCAGTGGTAAACATTACTTTCTTCCAATATCAATTACAACCCCAATTCCAATGAAGTTGGGACGTTGTGTTAAACATAAATAAAACAGAATACAATGATTCGCAAATCATGTTCAACCTATATTTAATTGAATACACTACAAAGACAAGATATTTCATGTTCAAACTGATAAACTGTATTGTTTTTAGCAAATAATCATTAACTTGGAATTTTAACAAGTTTCAAAGAAGCTGGGACAGGTGGCAAAAAAGACTGAGAAAGTTGAGGAATGCTCATCAAACACCTGTTTGGAGCATCCCACAGGTGAACAGGCTCATTGGGAGCAGGTGGGTGCCATGATTGGGTATAAAAGGAGCTTCACTGAATTGCTCAGTCATTCACAAGCAAAGATGGGGCGAGGTTCACCTCTTTGTGAACAGGTTTTGGAGAAACATACGCTGCCATCCAAGCAACGTCTTTTTCATGGACGCCCCTGCTTATTTCAGCAAGACAATGACAGTCAGTCCTAGGAACGCTGATAAAACGCTACTAAAGGTACTGACGCGCTAACTTCGAGTCTCGGGAACCTGACTCCATTCCAAAAAAATTTCCTTCTCTTCTTGTTTTTTTCAAAAGCTAAAGCGCCCATTTAGGTAGCAAACAGGTTGAGCCTGATACTGAAACGAGTGAAAAAGATAATCACCTGCTGGTGTCTGTTCTTCATCTCGAAGTTTTATGCTCGTGTTAGTCATCGTTGACCACCTGCTGCGCGGGATCAATATTAATGTTACGCTTATTGTAGCGTAGTCTCGCTGGTGGAATTGCATCAAGGTGTGACAATGGTTCAGTGAAAGTCATTTATGACCAAAGCAGAGCTTTGCGGGTTGAAGCGAAATAGTTGATCGGGGAGTTCCTCATGAGGTAATCAGTCAAATCCATATTTTCATAAGGTTTCTAATCACAAAAGCGAGAAAGAAAAAAAAAAAAAAAAAAAAGAAAACACAAGCAAGGGACTCCTGCAGAACACCTGCAGCACATGGAAAGGCGGGCCTGTGCCGAGATGGCGAGTAAGGGCTCGCCACAATAACACTCTTGAGGCGGTCAGACTGACTGTTTGCATGACATCACTGCTGGCTGACTCGGGCGGTCTGACAGTTGCCAGGTGGACGCAACAAAAGCATCGCTAACAATGTGAAAAACTGAAGATTAAACACCGAAATGCAGACGGGGAAACTCCGACCATCTGTCTGTTTCATGTGTTGAAATTAGGGGTAGACCGATTATCGGCACTGATATTTTTCAGGGAATTACTTTATTATTTAAATCTTCAGTTCACTATATGAGATTCTGCTGACCCTGGGAAATCCCTGCACGTTTTGTTTTTACTCAAAACAAAAGATAAGTAAAAGATTAAAATTTCAGTTGTATTGCAATTTTTGTAAAAAAAAAAAAAAAAAAATAATTTTTTTTTTTTTTTTTGTGAATGTGGGTGCGAATGGTTGTGCCCTGCGACAGACTGGCGACCAGTTCAGGGTATAGTCCGCCTTTCGCCCGAAAGTCAGCTGGGATAGGCTCCAGCGCCCCGCGACCCTAACCAGGATAAGCGGTGTTGAAAATGGATGGATGGATGGATGGTATTGACTCTGGAAAAAAAAAATAATAATAATTTTTTATTTGTAGTTGAACTGGAGATGAAAATAGTCCCAATCTGATATAGGCATTACATTGGATTTAAGCTCTTGGACATGCAGTGTAAATCCATCCAAAGTGAAAAAAAAAAAAATGATACTAAACATTTTTCTACTTACTACTTTCTCGCCAACACGTCTGAATTTTGAGTCTGGCCGAGGATTCAAAGTTTATGTGAGACTTTCAAAAAATGGAAACAGATCTTTTTTTATGAAGTGTCCTGCGGCGGAGACACGCCTCCATAGCTTGTCAGTCTCATATCAGCGGGCTTGCTGCACTTGGTTTAATATAAACTCAATGTTCCCTGGCGCAGCGACAGATTGAGAGTTGGGAGGAGCCTGCCGCGGTGAGTTCACCTCAGGACAAGACTGAAGGACAAAACAAGCAAGAAGGAGACGAAAGGTAACGCCAGCAACAGGCGCACTGCGAGGGAAATAAAGACTTAGCATATCGCCTGCCTGAAAAAGAGTAAGTTCTGTCAATCTTTTGATTGACATGCATGTTTAAAATGAGAAAGAAGTTACTGTTCCTTATGTTCTGAGTCTGGATAACAAAAGTCAACAACACAAAGTGTTATCATGTCTTATCGTGCAAATTGTCGTCTGTCCGCAGATGTCGTTGTCGGCTGTTGGGCGGGTGCTTGCCGCCGCGTCGCATTCGAGCCACGAGGGAGGAGGTCAGAGCGTCTTCACTCTCACAAAACATCGAAAACACAAAACATGACACACCGTGAGATATCATCACCAGGGCGTCAAAGGATTAACTCCGTGTGTGTTTGGTTATTCTTTGGCTTTTTTTTTTTTTTTTACTGAACAAAAGAGGGCCGGGTACAGATCCCTGCGGGACTCCACAAGTGACATATTAATACTCAGAGGTCACACTACTACGAATTACACAACGTGTCATATCCAAGAGATAAGATCTAAACCAAGAAAGTGCTGGGCCTGTAATATCGACACGCATTTCGAGGCCATCAAGTCGTATATTGTGATCAACGGTATCAAAGGCAGCACCGAGGTCGAGCAATAACAGTATTGATGAGGTGTCGCAATCCATAGCTAGTAAAAGATCATTCGTCCCTTTGCAAGGGTCGTTTCAGTAGAGTGGTCTGCCCTGAATCCGGACTGAAGAAGTTCAAAAAGATCGCTAGGAGCCATGTGATCATGAAGCTGTCGTACGACAAATTTTTTCAAGAACATTTTAAATAAAAGGGAGATTTGACACCGGCCTATAATTGGTAAGACTCTCAGGGTCGAGGTTGGGTTTTTTTAAGTAAAGGGCTGAATAACGGCTGTTTTGAAAGCTGCTGGTCCAGCGCCGGAGGAGAGTGATACATTTATAACTTTTACGATTAAAACAGCGCTTTAACGAGTTTCCCAGGAAGACGGTCGAGCAAGCATGTTGTCTGTTTTGCCGCACTAATGAGTTTACGGAGTCTGCCAACGGATACTTCCTCAAAATGAGAGAGGATAGAAGGATGCCAATGGGGAAGGACTTCAGATTTCATCAAGTAATGGTCGGACATAGCAGTGGTATAGGGAAGTACAATTATGAAGAGCCTCTGGACCTAGTACCCTCAAAAACGGGGCTACTCGGCTCTCGAAAATTCTAAATAGTCTCGAAAAGTACAAATGAAGGTAAAAGTAAAGTGTACAAATGTAAGTAGATGAGGGGAAAGCGTGAAGAGTTTGTCGTGTGACTGGAGTGGGTCTGAGACCACGCTCGTGGGTCTGGGGAGCTTGTAGCTGAAGATAAAGGTGAAAGCTGGCAGGCAGCCCACACATTTTGGCTCCTAGGCACTCACTCATATGGAATCCATCATGGACCACCATGAAAACATTTCATTCATTCTGCCAACTTTTCCATAGCGAGGACCTGGAAGATCCTGACCTTCGTCCTGGCCTTGCCCGGTGTGGCCGTGTGCATTGCCAACGGCTACATGAAGATGCAGGCGCACTCGCACGAGCAGCCGGAATTTGTGCCCTACGAACACCTCCGCATCCGCACCAAGGTGAGCAGCCCCTTGACACTCCCTCGGCATTATATATATCCTTCATGCCCCAGGCCAAGATTTATGGGACTACTCAGACATCACTCACCGCTGTCTCCCGACAGAAATTCCCATGGGGCGATGGCAACCACTCACTGTTCCACAACGCTCACGCCAACGCTCTGCCCGACGGCTACGAGAACTCCCACCACTGAAGGGCTGCCCTTCTACACCGTGATGATGTCTTGCACTGAAATAAAGATCACCATTGTGCTTGCATTCGAGTGTCACCTCATTTTTTTAAGAAATCGTGAGAGCCGTACCAGGACATTTTCAGTACAGAGTATGAAAAGTGACTATAAAATAAGCACTTACTTCAACCAACTGGGCTGTTGCTTTAAATATGTGCATTTATCTACAGTTAGATGTATTTTTCTTTAAATATTTCACGAGATGATTTACTTTCCACCTAGTTGTTTAAGCCTTATATACACTACTTCCACCATAGGGGCTGATTAAAGTAATGATTATAACAACACTTGTTACTATATGTGCATGTAGCAATACCATCCATACATCCATTTTCCGTATATAGACAAACAACCATTCACACTCAAATTGACATCTATGGGCAATTTAGAGTATTCAATCTACAACCCCAATTCCAATGTAGTTGGGACGTTGTGTTAAACATAAATTGCTTATTGAATGCTCATCAAACACGTGTTTGGAACATCCCACAGTTGAACACACCTCATTGGGGAACAGGTGGGTGCCATGATTGGGTAGAAAAGGAGCTTCCCTGAATTGCTCAGTCATTCACAAGCAAAGATGGGGCGAGGTTCACCTCTTTGTGAACAAGTCCGTGAGAAAATATTCTAACAGTTTAAGGACAATGTTCCTCAACGTAGAATTGCAAGAAATTTAGGGATTTCATCATCTGCGGTTCAGAGAATCTGGAGAAATCACTGCATGTAAGCGGTAAGGCCGAAAACCACATTGAATGCCCGTGACCTTCGATCCCTCAGGCAGCACTGCATCAAAAACCGACATCAATGTGTAAAGGATATCAGCACGTGGGCTCAGGAACACTTCAGAAAACCAATGTCAGTAAATACAGTTCGGCGCCACATCGGTAAGTGAAACTAGAAACTCTACTATGAAAAGCAAAAGCCATTTATCAACAACACCCAGAAACGCCGCCGGCTTCTCTGGGCCCGAGCTCATCTAAGATGAACTGATGCAAAGTGGAAAAGTGTTCTGTGGTCCGACGAGTCCACATTGCAAATTGTTTTTGGAAATTGTGGACGTCGTGTCCTCCGGCACCATTAATGCTGAAAGGTACATACAGGTTTTGGAGAAACATATGCTGCCATCCAAGCAACGTCTTTTTCATGGACGTCCCTGCTTATTTCAGCAAGACAATGCCAAACCACATTCTGCATGTGTTACAACATGTAGTAAAAGAGTGTGGGTACTAGACTGGCCTGACTGCAGTCCAGACTTGTCTCCCATTGAAAATGTGTGGCGCATTATGAAGCGTAAAATACGACAACAGAGACCCCGGACTGTTGAGCAGTTGAAGCTGTATCGTGAGCTGAATTTTCATTTTCAAGGTGAATGACTTACAACCCACTTAAAACACTGTATAATGGTTGTGTGATGTTTGGTAAACTGAAGTCTAACAAACTACTGGCACAAAAATCTAAATTTAACACTGGTTTAACTTGCTCAATTTCAAACTTGAATTTCCCAGAAATTTTCTTTTACGTTCTTATGGTAAATGACTTGCAAGCTACTTCTTTTAAACATTGTACCTGTATGAACTGACTAACTTGACTTTTTACCGGACTGGCGAATGTCTTACCTGAGGTGAGGCTGTGGCAACTTTCTTCCTTCCAAGTTAAGGCACAATTGACATTTGGGGAATTTGAGTGGGCTTTTCAAATAAGGTTGTAAAACATAACTTGTGGACTATGAAAGCATAAATATAGCTCACAGAAAAACTCTTTAAAATGCCAATTAGTGAATTGTGACACTTTTTAAAGTGTTTGAAATATTCATTCATTTCGTAACTAAGGTAGGTAGGGCAGAGATGGAATGAAGTCAAAGGAATCGAGCTCAGAACTCCTGATTTGGTTGACGTAAAAATTGTTAACCATGCAAAATGTCTGGATTTGTAAAAAAAAAAAAAAAAAAAATGGAACATTTTCTACACTTTTAATGTAACCTTTATAGATATGCGAGGCATTGAGACAATCTAAAACAAAATTTAAATAAAACCTTTTGTGAATTTAATACCTGTGCAACAATGCCATTCAAAACGAGTGGCTGTTCTTTGTACCAGAATATTTCTACTTTAAACCACTAATTGTACATAGTTAGGAAAGTTAGTATACAGTACCTTATAGTGTATTACCGGTCCACAGGACTGAACGAATGTGCTTGGACTAGTCCGCATAAATAAAACAAGGAACATAGCATAGCATGTGTCGTAAATCTTTATATTTCAGTGGCATGGAGTTGATCTCGGGCAGATGAAATCCACACCTCTTTCTCTATGTACAAAATAAACAAGACATGACCCTGATTGTCCCAGTACTTCCAGCAAAACCACTTTAAACAAAGGCAATAGAGACAGACCTTGTCTCGTTTAAAAAAAACAAAAAAAACAAAACGGAAGTACTGTACATCATAACCAATTAGGATATCATGAGACGGGCTCAAATCCATAAACACGGTAGGCCTAACCCCCCCCCCCCCCCCCCCCCCCCCAAATGTGACTTTGACTGCCCATTACTCATATTTTTTTCAGGGGAAAACAACCCTAATAGTGAATCCCGATGAACTTTTGATGCAAAAAAAATAATAATTGTCGCTAAGTGCTCCTGGAAAATTGATTTTGGAAAATTGAAAATTTCAGATGGATGGAAATCCCTGCCTCAATCGGAATATCGTTAACAATGTTCATGTCCCAAAAATCAGCGACTAATCGAGGAGTTGACAGAAGAAATTGGAAGACAATGTCTCGCAATTTCAAATGAAATCGTGGAAACCACTTAGAACATTAGCGAACGCAGGAACGATAGTTAATACTAGACGTTACTTTTTTTTTTTTATGTCTGAGCGTGATCGTAAATTGAATGTTATTTTGTCAAATTGAACTGTTGCATCGAAGTCATTGAACACCTCCCGTGAATCAAAACAAAATATCTGACTAATGGCCAGTCGAAGAGAGTAATATTTTTTTGGACACCGCTATATGTGTGTGAAAAAGGAAAACGATGCAGTCTCCCAAAATAAAAGAAAACATGCAAACAGGTGATACAATGCTTCTCAGCTTAGAGCGTCTGTAGCAAGACTGAGAAGATCCTGCTTAAGCGTGTCTATGCAGTCAGCCTGCCCCGCGGCCTCTCGCAGACAGTCCGTGGCCTCGCAGGCTGAGGGGGATGGTCCCTGCCCTGCTTCCCGACAGCCCAGCAGCAGCGCGAGGCAGGCCCGACGCAGCGCTGGGTAGTTGTAGCGCTGCGCAAAGCAGTACACCTGCGGCAGTAGGGCAGTCGGGACCCCACTCGTACCTCCCTCTGGTTCTTCCTCCGAGGGTTTGAGGCAGTCTGGAAATGCTGCTTTGAGGAGCTGAGCTGAGCTTTTGAACTCCGACTTCTCCTTTTCGGCAAATGGTTTCAAACTTTGAATTCGACAAATAGTGTCAGCTTTTGTTCCTGGGATGTTTTTGCTCTCTTTTTTGTGGATGAAAGTTGTCGTTTTTTTGACGCTCTTCTCTAACAGAGTCTCAATTTGCAACTGAACGCACGTCAGATCCAGCTCTGAGGTCCTGCTGGCCAGGTGTTCCTCTGTGGTGTCCTGGTCTCCTCCTGCAGGAGGTGCTGCTGCATGGTCCTCAACATGGGTTGTCACAGCCATTTCAGACAAGAGTCGGGCCACGCAGAGCTCCTCCAGCTCTTTCTGAAGCTCCGTGGCAAGGAATCTGCACGCTCCTGTCATGGTCTCGCCTAACGGGGATTTCTGGAAGGTTGGCTCCTCCAACTGGCAGGAAGCGAGCCCCTCCAGAACCAATGAGTCCAGAACCTGGCACTCCTCCGCCTGGCTCAATGCTTCCAGCCGGCACCCGTGTAGGTGGTGCAGCACCGGTACTAACATGCCTTCAGTCACGTCTTTAATGCAGATGGTTCCTCTGGAATTGGCCTCACCGAAGCCGCCTTTCAGTAGAGCCCTGAAGTACTCCGAGCCCGCCCCGGCCACGGCCTCCCTATTGGCTGGGATCTCCGTGCCGTCATCCAGGAGCAGCAGGAGGTCAAAGTCGGATGTGGCATAAGGGCAGACGTCGGTGTAGCGAGGCTTTTTGGAGGGAGGCGGCACCGTTGAGTCAGTTTGACTAAATTTAATCTGGCATCTGGTATCAGGGTGCAATTTGATGCTGGACACCAGGGGTGAAAAGCAGCCAATCAGGAGGGAGAAGTAGAGCGAATGGAGCGAGGCGTCAGGCCAGGCGGAAAGCAGACGTCTACAGTCGGCGGTGTGGTTGTCTGCGTCGTCGTGGCAACCGAGCGGCTGTAGGGCCAAGCGGAGGCCGCCAGAGTCCAGGAGTAGTTTACGCAACAAAGGCTTGTTGCTTTCAGGAAAAAAGAAATTACAATTAGGAGTTTAATTACTCAAGTTCCTTGTATATCAAAATACATTTCCCCATTGAAATGAATTGAAATGACATAAACCTGTTGGAAAAAAAAACCTAAACATTTTTGAGCAGCACCTGTCTAAAAAAAGGTAAACACTATATGGCCCCTCTAGTTTGTTTGGGAAATTCTCTGTACATAAAAAAATGTTGCCTTGAAAAATTTTGGAGAGAGTTGGTGATGCAAGCAGGCCTCTGGCATGGGTCGTCCCATCCCCTAATATATAAGTACCCAGCGCCCTTATTCCATGCAGTGGCTATTCTGCGCAATTGCTACTTCCTTATTGAGAACAACTAGCGCCATTTTTTTCCCACGAGTATGCAGTTGGCCATCAAGCTATGCCAACAAATCGAAAAAAACACATCTCCCCTGAAGTTATGTTATGTGGGGTCCAGAGTCTTTGCAGTGTGCACCCAACTGCAGCGCGTAGCGAGACAGCAGCCAGGTACGGTCTGGCGCACTTCACCATGATGGTAAGAATAAAGTGAACGCACTGTCTGTTATGAACGCTTGGCCCGGCTGCCGAGATACCGCCATTCGCCAACGGTCAATCAGAGCCAGGTTGTTTTCCATTTGAAATCGGGGAAGGTGAGTGATCCAATCAGAGCAAAGCTTATTTACACGTCACGTATTAATGAGAAGTCTACCCGTCTCAACTGCCAGGTGTAAAAGACCAACTAGAATAGCTTGGAAAAGGACTTTCTGGGCATCCATCCATCCATCCATTTTCCGAGCCGCTTCTCCTCACTAGGGTCGCGGGCGTGCTGGAGCCTATCCCAGCTGTCATCGGGCAGGAGGCGGGGTACACCCTGAACTGGTTGACTTTCTGGGCATTTTCAATCCAAATTACATTGCAAACGCAAGATCTCACCCCGTCAGGTCACAATGATCACAAGAACGGTGAGCAAAAATCCCAGAACCACACGGGGCGACCGAGTGAATGACATGCAGAGAGCTGGGACCAAAGGAACAAAGGCTACCATCAGTAACACACTACGCCGCCAGGGACTCAAATTCTGCAGTGCCAGACGTGTCCCCTTGCTTAAGCCAGTACATGTCCAGGCCCGTCTGAAGTTTGCTAGACAGCATTTGGATGATCCAGAAGAGGATGGGGAGAATGCCATACGGTCAGATGAAACCAAAATAGAGCTTTTTGGTAAAAACCTGTCGTGTTTGGAGGAGAAAGAATGCTGAGTTGCATCCAAAGAACACCAGACCTACTGTGAAACATGGGGGTGGAAACATCATGCTTTGGGGCTGTTTTTCTGCAAAGGGACCAGCGACAGCCCCAACTGCATGGAGGAATGGGCCAAAATACCAGCAACAGTGTGTGAAAACCTTGTGAAGACTTACAGAAAACATTTGACCTGTGTCATTTCCAATTTTTCTCATTTTGTCTCTCATAGGTGAGACAGACCTATGATGAAAATACAGGTCTCTCTCATCTTTTTAAGTGGGAGAACTTGCACAATTGGTGGCTGGCTAAATACTGTATTTGAAAGTTGACTTCATAATTCAATGAAAACAATGTTTATTGGGATTATTTTCTTTCCCCACGCTTTTGGTTCATTTAACATTCCCCAGGTCCAACGGATCTAGGAACAAAACGTGTAAATGACTCAGTGAGTTGTGTTAGTCTCCATGGCAACGCAGCACTAAGACAAAATTGACCTGGCAACAGTCGTTTTTGACAGTTCAAACGGGTCTCACCTGCTGATTAAGGGCAGAGAAAGGGCACAGTTGAGTCGGTCCGACTCTGAGCCCGAGAGCATGACATGCGCGAGGACCCCCGCGCCAAATGCAGACTCGCACTGGACGTGCACATTGTTGAGGAGAGTCACACCTGCAAAAAAAGACCACAAACTAGTGTTGCTGTATCTAGGGGGGCGTGGTTTAAACGGTTGACTAACTTCAGGTTTCTTTGGTATGCGGTAAAAGCTCTTCGGTTCAATCTTATCAAATCTGTTTGTACAGCCGATTATGCAACACGACACTACAATTGATATATTAACAAGATCCCACAACCCATTCATAAATGCTTCCATCAAATTTTTTCCACTGACACTGATATCGCAATATATACCGATACCACGAAGGGATTCAATTTATACCGTGATATCAATTTTAGGTCATATCGCTCAGCCCTACCTGTAACCATTCTCCCATCAGGAAAAGAAATAGTAATAAGTGTAAGACGCTGACAGTAATCCCTCGTTTGTCGGAGGAGTTAGGTTCCAGATCAACCTTGCAATAGGTAAAATCTGCAATTATTAATTTTTTATTTTACACTTATACATATTCTGAAGCTGTATGAACCTCCCCAGACTCTTATTGATCTGCCCCACACGCATATGTATCGGGTTGAGCATCATTTTAATTTGAGCGATTCCGGTTCCAAACGATTCTCGATTCCGATTCTTTTGAGTGGCTGTGTCAAAAATGTTGGCATGGTTCAAATAAGGCGTATCCAAATTATGAACATCCATTTTTTTTTTTCAGCAACCCACAGCAGAGACTAAAATTAACATTTGACACAGGGTTCTTTATGACCAGTATCAATATCAAACCGGAGTGGGAGGGACTAAACATGAAAGCTTCCTTTGGACAATATAATCTTATTCCAAGTGTTGCACTGAGACGACTGGTCATTTATTTTAACCAAGTTAAGAAACATGTTTGGTCGCCGTTAGACACGAGTACAACTTTTGTGCACGTTCTTCTTCGTTGGGTTTCGACACTTTCTTCTTCAGGGTCGGCGGACTGTAGGCATCGAAACTGGCAACCGAAATTTTGTAATTTGAACGATTCCGGGAGAACGTTAGTCCCGGTTCCAATTGGCTCTCAATTCTCGATGACCAACCCGACCTATGAACCTCTACCATACGCTTATAAACACCTTCGATACTATTCCAGTAGACCAACTGACGTGGTTGCTCCACAATGTTGTGTGCCAGTGAACTATGACATGGGGGTTGCTCCGCATTGCGTACTAGTTGACTCTAATGTGGTTTCTCCACAATTTTGTGTGCATAAATGTTTTATGTTTTTAAAATACTTTTTAGCTCAGCCAAGTCTTGAATCCTGCAGAGTCTCTGCATTATATTTACTTTTAAACACCAGTTTTACTTAAAATCTTGAAAATAATTTCATATCATACCAAAAATGTTCAAATAAAGACTTAACCCCAAATAGATACTTTCAACAATTTGCAGAAATATTGATATCAAATTGTTCCGGCACACTCTAGCTGTTGTAAACTACACATTTGGACAACTGCACGTACACAAAGGACTGTTACTTTTTCATCTTACCGAGCTGTTTAACCTTGGCCCTCACTCGGTCTTGCTGCCGCCCGGCCCCTTCGCCCTTCTGGCAGAGGTGGTGGTGAATGAGCGCCACGGCTCCGGTGCGGAGGAGCGCCTGGAGGCAGCTGGGGTTGCAGCTGAGGCGGCACAGAAGGCGGAAGCTGCGGCTGCTGGGGTCCTGGTGCTGGCTGAGGTAGCGCAGCAGGCCCCTCACGGTGTCAGAGGTGACCAGGGCAGGGCTGGGGTCCGCGGCGTAGGAGAAGCGTGACAGCAGCAGCAGGACGGGCGACTCGGGCGTCCAGGGTTCGGGGTGGTACGGGTGGTGGTAAGCGAAGGGCCGCTGTGCGGACGGAGGCGCATCACTGGAGAGTTTCGCTGTGGAAGTGACTGCCGAGTACGCCCGCTGCCTCCTTCTGTGGGGTGACGAGAACTTGGAAGGGGATGCCGGGTGGGTGGCTTTAGAGGAGGGGGTCATGGTGGGGGGGCTGCAGGGTGGCGAATCAACTGCTTTCCGTGGCAACGAAGAAGAGTTTGAAGCATCCTTCTTTGAGGTATTGGGATTAAAAGGAGAACATGTTTTAAGTGGGACGAGGCAGTCGGGGTTCGGGGAGCTTTGAGGGGGTGACGCCACCCAATCCCCATCGGCACTGCTCGAGGAGTCCAGCAAGTCCTCTTCAGAGGAGATCATACCCTCGGACAGCAGCCAGGACCTGGACCGAACGAAAACATTTTTAACAACTTTTAGAAGTGAACCCAAGTCATTTACGGGTTTTGTTTTTAAATACATTCAATGCATTTGAAGATAAGTGTTGAAAATGTGAAAACATCCATTCATCCATCCGTTTTCTACCCCTTATCCGAGGTCGGGTCGCGGGGGCAGTAGCTTTAGCAGGGACGCCCAGACTTCCCTCTCCCCAGCCAATTCATCCAGCTCTTCCAGGGGGCTCCCGAGGCGTTCCCAAGCCAGCCGAAGGATGTAGTCTCTCCAGCCTGTCCTGGGTCGTCCCCGGGGTCTCCTCCCGGTGGGACGTGCCCGGAACACCTCACCAGGGAGGCGTCCGGGAGCCATCTGATTCAGATGCCCCAGCCACCTCATCTGGCTCCTCTCGATGTGGAGGAGCAGCGGCTCTGCTCAGAGATCCTCCCGAATGACCGAGCGCCTCACCCTATCTATAAGGGAGAGCCCGGACACCCTGCGGAGGAAACTCATTTCGGCCTTTTGTATCCCGGATCTTATTCTTTCAGTCACGACCCACAGCTCGTGACCATAGGTGACCATAGGTGAGGGTAGGAACGTAGATCGACCGGTAAATCGAGAGCTTTGCCTTTCGGCTTAGCTCCTTCTTTACCACAACGGATCGATACAAAGTCCGCATCACTGCAGACGCTGCACCGATCCGCCTGTCGATCTCCTGTTCCATTCTTCCCTCACTCGTGAACAAGACCCCAAGATACTTGAACTCCTCCACTTAGGGCAGGATCTCATCCCAGACCTGGAGAGGGCACGTAACCCTTTTCCGACTGAGGACCATGGTCTCAGATTTGGAGGTGCTGATTCTCGTCCCAGTTGCTTCACACTGCTCCAGTGAGAGTTGGAGGTCACGGCTTGTTGAAGCCAACAGAACCACATCATCAGCAAAAAGCAGAGATGCAATACTGAGGCTACCAAACCGGACCCCCTCTACGCCTCGGCTGAGTCTAGAAATTCTGTCCATAAAAGTTATGAACAGAATCGGTGACAAAGGGCAGCCTTGGCGCAGTCCAACCCTCACTGGAAACGAGTCTTACTTACTGCTGGATATGCGGACCAAACTCTTGACTCCGGTCGTACAGGGACCGAACAGCCCATATCAGGGGGTTCGGTACCCCATACTCCCGACGCACCCCCCACATGGCCCCCCGGGGGACACGGTCGAACGCCTTCTCCAATCCACAAAACACATGTAGACTGGTTGGGCGAACTCCCATGCACCCTCGAGGACCCTGCTGAGGGTGTAGAGCTGGTCCACTGTTCCACGGCCAGGACGAAAACCACACTGCTCCTCCTGAATCTGAGATTCAACTTCCAGACGGACCCTCCTCTCCAGCACCCCTGAATAGACCTTACCAGGGAGGCTGAGGAGTGTGATCCCCTATAGTTGGAACACACCCTCCGGTCCCTCCTCTTAAAAAGGGGGACCACCACCCCAGTTTGCCAATCCAGAGGCACTGTCGCCGATGTCCATGCGATGTTGCAGAGGCGTGTTAATCAGGACAGCCCTACAACATCCAGAGGCTTGAGGAACTTCGGGCCAATCTCATTCACCCATGGGGCCTTGTCACCGAGGAGCTTTTTAACCACCTCGATGACCTCAACCCCAGAGATAGGACAGCACGAGTTGGACAGCCGCCACTATATAAACCTAGCGCCCTAATTCCATGCAGTAGCCATTCGGCGGAATTGCTACTTCCTTATTCATAATCATTTGACCCAGCTCTACAAAAAGGAAAAAACACATCTTCCCTGAAGTGGAATTTGTGTTATTTGGGCTACAGTGTCTCTGCCGTCTGGCCCCACACGCGTTACATAGCGAGGCAGCGGCGAACTGGACCGGATCCGCCGCCCTGCTCTCCCAAGCGAGTAGCCGCCGGAGGTCCGGCGCAACGGCGGCAGGGTCGTCAGCCACACAGGGGGAGGAGGTTGTAGGAATAAAAGGAAAATTGTCCTGGCAGCGCAGCTGCTGGTCATTACGCCAGGGCTCAGAGGCTGCTTCTCTGCAGCCCGTGAGAGCGTGTGCTGTAAGTAAAGGCATGTATTTGATTGACAGCTGAAAGCCCCGGGGGAGGCGGTCTCAGTTCTTGACCATTCACATACTTTGCGATTTCTTTATTCATTCATTCATTCATTCATTGTCCGACTTAAGAATTCTCATCTCTGTGGTGTGTCAAGACATTTTTTGACTTCTTTGGTTCATTTTTAATAACTTTTGCACTCAAGAGCCACACTTGATTAATAATACAGTCATTCTTGAATCAGGTAAAAAATAAAAAACATAAGGTTGAAATATTTAAAAAAAATATAGCGCTGTGGAAAGGAAAAGTTGCTAACTCGTCTAAATCGACCACAAAAATTGGTCGATGCAAAAATGTCTGCCTCGAGGCAATAAAAAAATATTAACAAACGTATATTCGCGGCACCCGGAACCATGTTCGGTCACTGTCGATAGGATAATCGAGTCTAAAAAGATTAGATAGTGACAGATCTAGTAAAATAGTTTATTTTAATAATAGTGAAACAACAAAATTCATACTACATTTATTGACATTTAATTATATTTGATCAATACATTTTCAAATATGCATTTCAAATAGTTTATTTTGGTAATAAATAATATTTCCCATTTTAAAATGTATATTTATCATTCTTTGAATTATCTGAATAAATGTTAAATGTGTAAGTAAAATAGTAGAGATAATATGTCTTAATGGGCAATAAGCTAGTCTTCATTTCATTCTCATTTTTTGTATTTTTTACAATAAACTGGCAATTAATTCAATAGAAAAGTCTAAGCAATTCATTATAATTTTTGATTTTAAAATAAATTTAATCATATTTAATAAACATTTTTGAATAAACCAATAGTTTGAGTAGTTTAATTTAATAATAAAAGTAATTCTTAATTTTCTTTAATTCATTATATTTAACCAATTATTTAATAGATATTAAGTCTGTATGTAAAATAGTTTATTTTAACACAGTACAAATTTTAAAATGTGAATGTATCATATATAATCAATATAATTAGAGTCAAACCATTTTTTTAAATGTGTAGGTAAAACAGTTTATCTTCATAAAATAATAATTCATTTACATTTTTTATTTAATCATTTAATAAAATAACATTTTCAAAACCCGCGAATAATTGATGGCCATTATAATTGCATTAAAAAAATAATAATAATCTTGAATAACCGGGGATAAACCACCAATAAATGTTTTGAGGGTTGGTTCCCCCCAAAAAAGAAAGAAAAAAAAAAATCAGAAAAAAGAATCTGCTAATAGAATCTGTGCCGAAGTCCGAAGTATGCGGGTGTCTACTGTATATGGAAAACAGTCTATTTATGAACGTAACTTTTATTTTACTACTTACAATAAACCACTTAATAAGGCTGCAACGATTCCGAAAATCTCATTCCCGTGTCGTCTTTGAAATGGCAGAACCACGACACGCCTTTCGAACTGTGTGCCTCCGTTCCACATAACGCCACGAGCTCACAGTGCGACCAAACTTAATGTAATTCAAGTTTTCATTCTTTTTTTCATTAAATAAAAACGAAAGCCTCGATTGAAAATACGGCTTCATCCAGCCTCCTCAAAACGACTTTATCCGGTTCGCCCATGTGTTGCTGTCGGAAAGTGTTATTATTATTATTCCAACTCACTACTATTGTGCACATTCCGTAACATGCCTAATGCAACACCGGTGTAACATCTGTAGTGTCTTGTAGCGTGTACCTCGTGCACACTCTTGTTAACTTCACAGAGAGCGCTAGGCTGTCTTGACTTGTTTGAAACAGTAAGACAAAACTTTGTTTTGATTGAATTTCCAGTTTGCAAAACAGATCGGAAGTAGGGTGCGGTGTTACCCCAATGTTTACATTGTTGCCGTTAGTGGCACAGACAGCAAGTGTGTTTCCTCAACTCCATTTAGTTATATTTTAAACAACAGCTACTTGGTTAGAATAAATTAAATTGAATTAAACTGGTTAGCACATCTGCCTCACAGTTCTGAGGACCCGGGTTCAAATCCCAGCCCTGCCTGCGTGGGTTTTCTCCGGGTACTCCGGTTTCCTCCCACATCCCAAAAACATGCACGGTAGGTTGATTGAAGACTCTAAATTGGCTGTAGGTATGAATGTGAGTGTGAATGGTTGTTTGTTTATATCTGCCCTGCGATTGGCTGGCGACCGGTTCAGGGTATACCCCGCCTCTCGCCCGAAGATAGCGAATCGTGATTCTTACAGCCCTATCAATTAACCAATTATACAATGACTGATGGCAACAATTTATAGATGCATTTCAATTAACCATTTTTAGTCGAAAATAAAAACAACAGCAGCAAAAAACAGTTAAATTGGCACAACAAAAATGACAGGACTCTTGACAGCTTAATTAAAGACCAGACGGATTTGTCCTACCTGAGACTTAAAAAGCTTGACGAGCCCTGTTCCCTGCCGCCCTCCTCCTTCTTGCAGCCTTCAAAAGGCGCAAAGTCGAAGGACTCGAAGCACGACGGCGACAGGAGCTCGGCGTGAGACGATCCCGACAGGCCGCCGCCGGCCGCCTCAGTCTTCTCTCCCGTGGTGAGCGCCACCAGCCGGGCGACCAGCAGGTGTACCAGCCCCAACTCCTGCAGCTGCTCCATGGCCGATTCGTCGAAGACAAAGTCCACGCAGGCCAGGATGGCGAGTCGAGCCAGGGGGTGACTCGAGTGCGCCGCCAGAAAGCCAACAACTGCCTCCAGCCCTCCGCTCTCCTTCACCTTCGCGCGGTTGACCGCCTCCTTGCAGCACAGGCACAGCGCCTTGAGGAAGACCGCTGACTTGAGGGGGTCCTTCTTCACCTCCGCCGTGAACCTCGGGATGACCCCGAGGGAGCCCACTAAGGGGCGCAAGCATCCTTGGGAGCACAGGTTGGCTAAGGTCTTCAGCGCCAGCTCCTCGAAGGGCTTCCCGGCCTCTCCGGATGCCATAACGCCGAGCTGCGCCAGGACCCCCGAGCGCGACACCTCCCTGGCGCATTCGGGGCCGCAGCCACGGGTGAGCTCATGGAGGGTCCTGAGGGCCGCCCGCCGCAAACCTTGGGGGTACTCCGGGGCAATGAGAGGGGCGAGGGCCGACAGGGTGCACTGGGTGAGCAGAGACAGGCGGTTGGCGGGCGTGTCCGAGAGGTAAAGGAGGGCCCGCAAGGCGGACTGGGCGCACTCCAGCTTGGGGCAGGCGTCTTTGGGCTGCGCGGCGGTGGGCGAGGATGGGGCGGACGACAGAGACACGCAAAGGAGGAGGAGAGGAACACCACCTGGACAAGAAAAAGGAGAGAATCTGACGATTAAATCAATTTTTACTCGTGAAGTGGCAACTGCTTCCAGATGCTGCTGATTTTGCATTTCATTTGGAGTTTGCATTTCATATTTCATTTCGTGGCCGAGGGGCTCAAATGATTGCACCCCATGAAATCGACCCTGCAAAAAAGTGACGAGGCAACCATAGCCAGGAAAAAGAATCTGAGCTATCTACAAAGTGGAAATTTAATTATTAGGGCTGCAAATAACAATTTTTTAACAATCAATTATTCTGTCGATTATGATTTTTGATTAATCAATGAATTTGATGATTTATTTATTTATTTATTTTAAATATAACACAGACTTAGTTTCTTCCTTCGTTTTTTGGTCACAAAAATCACTAGCTCGAAACTAGCTGATAATGAATGGAAAAACACCATTGAAGAGCTAACGAAAACTTGCACTGAACTCGCAGCACTCATCTCTCTCAAAGTAATGAATATTGATACACAAACGCGATATAAACACATACAATCCGGTAATATAACAATATTCTCTCTGGCATATATTCTTCAAACTCTGAGGAAAAACGAGTTCCAATAACAATATTAGACCGTGACTTCTTCTACTTTCTTCGTTACTGCAAGTGTGTATCTCATTGCTTGCGCCACACTGCCCCTCAGAGGTCAAGACGCACACAGCAGTTAATAATAAATTGATACCAACTTATACCAACTGTTGTTGATGATTGATCGGAGATGAAAAAGTTGGGACATCCCTATTAATTGTGTGGATTTATACATGTACTATATAGTCATGCATATTTACTTAATTTTATTCATTTTCTCTCTGTGTGATTTTAACCAATATTTTATTGTTTGGTATCCTTTGTTTTTTTTGGAAAGGGGCTTGAAGTAAAATGCATTACTATTATTGTTATTATGATCATCATTTTTAGTTGAAGTTTAAATATAAAACAAAGAGAAGTATACCTTAGGTATTAAAGTAAACCGCATAACTTACAAAGCTCAGCTAGCTTAATGCTAACACACGATGCAAAACGCAACAGACGCAATGTACAGGGGAGATGCGGAATCACCGGCCGAGTGGATGAGCGCCGAGCTCTCGGAGTCCATGGCCAGATTCCCCAAAGCCCGTGCAGCTCGGTTTTGGATGGTCTCCTGGGCCACGTTCCTCTTCATCACATCCACTGAAATAACAAGGACATTTGTCAAGATGTCATCAAGTGTGTACAGTACACACGTGAGCGCTGATTTACACCACAAATACATTGTCAAAATATCTTAAAAAGAACACTCACCAACAATATTTATTCCGTCAAGCTTGCGGACCTAGATTGGAAAATTGACATAGATTTAATGTTGCAAGAAAAAGTATGTGAACCCTTTGGAATTACCTAGATTTCTACATTTCTATGTGCACACTGTACTGCTACATTTAGTACATGTTATTTCGGAAAAATAAATAACACATCATGGTTTGTCTGGTATTAGTTTAAGAAGACTTTATCTATTGTTGTGACTTAGATGAAGATTAGATTACTGTTGTCACGATACAAAAATTCTGACTTGGACACTAAACCTCCATTTAGTACACTGATACCAAAACTAAAACAATACAAAAGTTAAAAAAAAAACTAAATCCTAAAAGCATCAGTAGAGATTCCCTCTTTATAAAATAAAAAAACTGACACAGCAGTTAATTTATTCCACATTTGAGCACTGTCGGACATTTTTGAAGAAAGATAAAATGATTTGACTTGCAACTTCCGAGATATGAAACCTTGTTTAAAATATAAAAACTGCTTCAACTTCTAACCGCGCGGGTGGTTCCTTCGGCTCACCTCGATGCGCGTCTCCAGTTCAGTGCAGCAGTTGGCCAGGATGCTCAGGGCCAGGTCCAGAGTCTTCCTGGAGCACTCTCGGTGGCTGAGCAGGTCCAGCAAGGGCCGCAGACCCCCCTGTGTCCGGAAGCGGGTGATGCCGGCCTTGTCGCCTTTTATGTGCTGCGTTCGGATGGCTACCAACGCCCGCCATTGGGAGAATCTGGACCTCTTGTCCAGTTCTCCTCCCGAGTCAGGTGGCGGTTTGTGCAGGTGGGCCAAGCACCAGGTCAAGGAGGACTCTGGCGCAGATGGCGATCCTTCCCTGCTGGAAGAGGCTCGAGATGGCTTCCGGACACTTTGCATGGGTAAAGCAGTCATGGTTCGTTGAACTTTTGTTTGATTTTTAATTCATCAACACGTTATTCCAACTGTTTGGATGCTTTTAACAGCTTTTCTATTGACTTTTGAGCATCATTGGTGCCCTGATTGAGTTCATTCATAGAGTATATTACCAAAAAAAAACCACAACAACAACAACAAAAAACAAAACACGCTCACATGGTTAGAAAACGACACGTTCCAGGATGGAAAAGAAGCCTGTACCACCTGATGCCGCGGTTGCTCATGGGAAATGGAGTCCCAGCCGCTTCCCCTCCGCTCCCCGCAAAACAGGCCTACGTCGTGTCGAAGGCCAGCCAATCGTTTTTCCGGCTCCCTGACGAGTGTTTGCCAAATGGAACATATTTTTACACACTGAGTGACGAGGCAAAGCTATGATTACTCGCTGTCGTGCCGCATCCGACCAAACAGTTTGTGTGACACAAAAAGCAATCGCCTGTGTTAGCCGCTAACGCCATCTTTAGCCAAACAAGAAAACAGGGTCGCTCTGGGAAGGAAGCAGGGAGCGCAGAGGCGGGCTCGCTTTTATAAATACTGGGAGTTGTAGTCAATATTTTAATCCGAGTCGCTTTCTATTGCGCGTTACCAGTTCCAGAACACAACAGTCACAGTGTCAGTGCTAGGACAATATGGCGCGCGGCCTCTCGCGATTATAGTTGTTTTTTTTTAAATGAATGGATACAATTACAAGCCACTGCCTGTAGAATGAAATGGACTACATTTCCCAAAGCTGCCGAGTGCTACGTTATGTCCCCCGCTTGTCCAATGAGAAAAAGGAATTTTGAAGGCGTTGTTAATATGCACGATGGAGACATCGCATTCACCGATATGCTTGTGATTTAGCAACAATATAGAGATTAGCGAAACAGGAACGCAAATGGAGGAGAAAGTGTCCTTTGTGGGCCCCGAAGAAACTAAAGCGGGTTGGTATTTGGAGAAATTAAGATTTCATTCAGGCATCGATGAAGAGGAGGAGAGTCTTAATAATGAGCGGATGAGCGAGCAGGCGAGAAAGAAAACATTGGATGCCGATCCGTTAATGTCAGATTTACTGTTATTAATTCATATACAACTAACAAAAACAATTTATTTTAATCATTTTATTAGACATTGTGCTTCAAATAACATTTCTGATTGTAATCAATTCTTTTCCCCTTGAAAATTTTCAAAACAAATTTTGCTATTGGGCCCCACCCCCCCAATTTGGAATTTGTTTTATTTCTCCTGATACCAAACAAGCTTTTGAATATTTTCCCCTAAAATTAAAAGGGGAGTTTGCAAGTAAAAAACAACAAATCAATATTTGTGGGTCATACTTGTCAAAACTGTCAGTGTGACCACACAGAAGTTCATGAGTAAAATGATTTGTGAAAAAAAATCTGCTGCCTCTGGCCCCATCTTGTGCCTAATTTGCAAGAAACCACCGTGCCTGATGAGCAACAACCAGACAGAAGGCATGACATATAGGTGTCAATCATTTGTTGCGATGTCAGAGTTTTGTCCGCATTTCTGGCAGTGAGTCGGATTCGTTTCCAGTGAAATGGGATTTCGCCAAGGCTGCTCTTTGTCACTGATCCCGTTTGGATCCCCCCCGGAAGAGCTAGACGAAGTGGCTCGGGAGAGGGAAGTCTAACCAACTCATTTTAAACTTTCTTGTCCCTTTTAGAGTTCATATGGACCGTCCAGGCCACGTGGCACTTGGTCAACACCCGTCTGGAAATGGACCAAGCTTTTGAGCAGCCCGTGTGCAAGAAGAAGAAACTTTGGGAGACAGTGGCCGAGAGGGTCAACGCCCGTCTGAGGGAGGAGGCGCGCGAAGCGGCCGACGTGGGCGTCAAGGCCCACGAGTGCGACCTGAAGTGGAGAAACATGCTGAACACGTACAGGAAAAACGCCGAGCGGGCAAAGAGGCTGGGGGACGCCGCCGTCCACTGGGAGTTCTTCGGGGCCATGCGCCGCGTCCTGGGCAGGGAGGCGGAGGCCAGGCGGGGCGCCAAGATGGGCGGCACCAAGGCGAGCAAGAGGTTCGCGCCCATTCTGCCTTTGCCCCCTCCCGCGGCGTCTTCCACGTCCTCCTGCGCACCGAGGCCACCGCAGGATGTGCTGCAGCTGTACATGGAGCTGCAGGGGAGGAAGTTGAACATGTGGGCCCAGCAGAAGGCGCTAGAGGAGCGGAAGATCGAGGCCATCAACAACCTGGCGCACGCCATTGCCAGTCTGGCGCAGAAGGACAAAGAGAGCTGCTAGACGGACGGGCGGACTCTCGTGGACATGCGCCTTGTCAAGATAATGCACCAGAAATACAGCTTTCTATTTTTTCGAGAAAAAATAGATCAGACTTTATTCTCATATGACTTTTTTCGTGGGGAAAAAAAATGGATTTTAATCTTTCCTTTGAGAAAATATGGCTAATCTTGAAAAACACTTTGCTCTTGAAATATTTCAACATTATTCAATAAAATGTAACTTCCATCCATCCATCTTCTTCCGCTAATCCGGGGTCAGGTCACGGGGTCAGTAGCTTTAGCAGGGACGCACAGACTTCCCTCTCCCCCAGCCACTTCATCCAGCTCTTCCGGGGGGATCCCGAGGCGCTCCGGGGCCAGTTGGGAGACATAGTCTCTCCAGCGTCTCCTGGGTGGTCCCCGGGGTCTCCTCCCGGTGGGGCGTGCCCGGAACACCTCACCAGGGAGGCGTCCGGGATGCATCCTAATCAGACGCCCCAGCCACCTCATCTGGGAGGCTCTACTCTGAGATCCTCCTGGATGACCGAGCTTCTCACCCTCTCTCTAAGGGAGAACCCGGACACCCTGCGGAGGAAACTCATTTCGGCCGCTCGTATCCGAGATATAGAAACAGCTTGTTTTAATAGTGTGTCTAGTACCTTCTCAATATAAAAAAAAAAAAAAAAAAAGTCATATAAAAAGTATTTACACTGTATTTAATCAATCAGCGTTATTCACAGACTTCAGTACAAAGTACAAATATACAGATACATAAAGATAATGGGAAGAAAACACATATTTACTTAAAAGCATCATACTATTTTCAAGTTGTTTTTTTTTTTTTATAGTGCAAAATCACACCGAGTCACACACACGTACAACCCCAATTCCGATGAAGTTGGGACGTTGTGTTAAACATAAATAAAAGCAGAATACAATGATTTGCAAATCATGTTCGACCTATATTTAATTGAATACACTACAAAGACAAAATATTTAATGTTCAAACTGATGAGCTTTATTGTTTTTAGCAAATAATCATTAACTTGGGATTTTATGGCTGCAACACGTTCCAAAAAAGACTGAGAAAGTTGAGGAATGCTCATCAAACACCTGTTTGGAACATCCCACAGGTGAACAGGCAAACTGGGAACGGGTGGGTGCCATGATTGGGTAGAAAAGGAGCTTCCCTGAATTGCTCAGTCATTCACAAGCAAAGATGGGGCGAGGTTCACCTCTTTGTGAACAAGTGCGTGTGAAAATAGTCGAACAGTTTAAGGACAATGTTCCTCAACGTATAATTGCAAGGAATTTAGGGATTTCATCATCTACGGTCCATAATATTATCAAACAGTTCAGAGGATCTGGAGAAATCACTGCATGGAAGCGGCAAGGCCGAAAAGCAACATTGAATGCCCGTGACCTTCGATCCCTCAGGCGGCACTGCCATCAAAAACCGACATCAATGTGTAAAGATCTGTGAAGGCACCATTAATGCTGAAAGGTACATACAGGTTTTGGAGAAACATGCTGCCATCCAAGCAATGTCTTTTTCATGCTTATTTCAGGAAGACAATGCCAAACCACATTCTGCACGCGTTACAACGGCGTGGCTTCGTAGTAAAAAAAATGCGGGTACTAGACTGGCCTGCCTGCAGTCCAGACCTGTCTCGCATTGAAAAACGTGTGGCACATTATGAAGCGTAAAATACGACAACGGAGACCCCGGACTGTTCAACAGCTGAAGCTGTACATCAAGCAAGCATGGGAAAGAATTCCACCTACAAAGCTTCAACAATTAGTGTCCTCAGTTCCCATACGTTTATTGAGTGTTGTTAAAAGAAAAGGTGATGTAACACAGTGGTAAACATGACCTTGGCATTTGGCATTTAAAGGCCAACAGTAGGACCTTGAAGTCTGATCTGGTCTTGATAAGTAGCCAATGAAGGGACTTAAGGACGGGGATGATGTGATTTTTATTTTTTTTGGTGCGAGTGAGTATTCTGGCAGCACTATTTTGTAAAAGTTGTAGTTTATTCGTGGTGCATAGGGGTAGGCCAGAAAGAAGGACATTGCAGCGGTCAAGTTTTAGAATGCATGGATTCGGGTTTCGGAATCTGGGATTGTTATCGTTGAGCGAATCTTAGCGCTGTTATGTAGATGGAAGAAGGCCGTTTTGGAAATGGCTTGAAGGTGAGCAGTGAGTTGAGTCGGATGCCCAGGTTTTTAATTGTGTAGTTATTGTGGGTGGGGTTGCGGTTGAGGTCTGCATAACAAGCGAGTTTGTTTTTTGGGGCCCAATAAATAGCATCTCAGGTTTGGTAGGATCAGCGTTGCCACAGTTACCTTGAAAAAGTAACTTAGTTACTTTACTGATTGCTTACTTTCAGAAGTAACTGAATTAGGAAAAAGTAACTTTTTAGTTACTTTCAGCAGCTGTCAAGTGGCACGCCACTCTCCAGATCTGGGATAGGTATCGTGTACAGGGTTGGGAATCGAAAACTGAAAACCGTTTTATTTTGAGAACCAGTTTCCTGTAATTCAATTCCTCGGCCAAATTTGTCTGCTTGCCTGGTGATTCCTCTTCGCGATTCCTCTGTAATGTGCAGGATTGTGTGTTAGCTCTTTTCAGAATCGGAATCAGAATCATCTTTATTAGCCAAGCATGTCCAAAAAACACCCAAGGAATTTGTCTCCGGTGGTTGGAGCTGCTCTAGTACGACAACCGACAGTCAATTGACAGAGAACACGTGTTACTAGTTCTTCTTTTAATTTTCTTCAGGCTAGTTTCAGTCGAAGTACAGATACGGGGCGGCACATGTATGATTAAAAAAAAATAAAAAATCAATAAAAAAGAAAGCCATCGGACTTTCCATGTGGGTTCTGACAAACTGAAAATCATCAAAATGGCTCCAGCATCCTGGCGTGTCTCCAGGACAGGAAGTGCTTATCCTGATCCTGAGTGACCTCCACATGCCTTCTGGGCTGGAAACACAGCAGCTCTCCTCTCGGCCTGCTCAGTATCCAATTGTGGGATTTGGGAGTACAAATTCCAGGTAGGGAGGGAATATCTTATTTGATCTTACTTGGTTTGTGTGGCCAAATGTGTTCAAATTAACTCTGCATTTACGATATAGGGAGTATATACACTATTTTGTATTGCTGTTTGAACTGTAAGCAGGAATGGGAATTGATAAGAATTTAAACTTTTTAATTTTAGTTTGAATCAATTAGTGACACTACTTGTCAACATGATTCTTATTGGGTGAGGGTAAGAAATAATACAAAAGGGTTTCGAAACACAACCCCCAATTCCAATGAAGTCGGGACGTCGTGTTCAACATAAATAAAAACAGAATACAATGATTTGCAAATCAGGTTCAACCTATATTTAATCGAATACCCGACAAAGACAAGATATTTCATGTTCAAACTGATGAACTTTGTTTTTAGCAAATAATCATTAACTTCGAATTTGATTCTTTGCAGACTTTTTAGGCAATTATCTAGGCAATTACTGCAACAAAGAAGATTAACTTTAAAGATATCATCCCAACTGTGATGATCCGCTTAATTCATCTTTACGCTAAAAAGGAGATTACCAAGCATTCAATTAACAATCCAGTAGATCAACATTTAGTCACTAATCAGAGCGACACACGTCACACAATCTGACCTTTTACCTTTCCTAAATCAGACATTTTGTATAAAAATATCCATTGAATTCATCAAGGTTGTACGTGTGTGGATGTTAGATTTTTTTATTTTTTTTGGTCCAATCAGAATTTAGCCTCTGTGTGTTGCCATGTCAATCTAATCTGCCCAGGGCCTTCGGACGATAATCGGAACCTTTTGTTGATGATAGAATAAACTGTATTCCCTCAAATATATTTATAATTTAAAAAAAATAACTTATCTTTAGAAATGTTTTAAATCATTGTAGAAATAGTAGCCTGGGTACTTTATTGACCACAAGAGTAACAGGCGTAATATTTCAGAGCAATATTTCTTTTAGTCAAATAGTTTCCAGAAAAATACTTTTTTTTTTTTTTTAATTCTAGAAACATAATTTTTTTATCTAGAACTATCATTCAATTATATTATTCAGCATAATTCAAGTTATTCAATAACTTTTTGCCCATGAATAAAAACAAAGATGGAATAATTAAACTACTTAAAAAAAAAAATGCATTTTTATCCATTACGTTTTTAAAAAATCTAATAAAAATACTTGATCTAGAAAAATAACAAAAAAATGTTGAAAAAAATAGGACTAATCGATTTTCCTTGTAAATGTTCACACTATCTAGATTACAACTATCTAGAAATATGTACTTTAGTATTTAAATTATAGTTTACTAGACAAGTCGTTGTTTTACATTTTCTTTATTTTAAATTATTTTCATACATATTTTATTTAGTAAAAAGAGTATTGTGAATCATTGTCTGTACAATTGTAATCATTTGCCATATATATATATATATTTTTTTTTTTCCCTGAGTGGAAAACTTTATTTGAGGTCAGGCATGTATTTTTTCCAAGTCAACACACCTGGTGATTGAGGCACAGTCTATTTGAAAGTGGGATCCATTCAAATATACACAACATGATGCAATGTGATATTTAATCTTAATGAAGAAACACAAAAGAGCCCCAGCAAATTCATATCAGTCTTTATTGTATTTAGAAATTCACGCAACAATTCAGTTTTGTTTTGTTTTTAGCATTTACAACACGGACGAACGGGGGGGGGAGACGAGCTAAATGTCATGCCTTCCCCGGCAGGTGCGAAGGACTACAGAAGCGGCTTGAACGGGCAGGAAGGAGGGCACAGAGATACGTAAAGTGCTTTTATTGACAGTTCTTTAATAGAAAAAAAGGATTAAAAGGACATGTTGGCATTAGAAAGGAGGAGGAGGACATGCCCGTGCGGAGGACCCAAGTGATGGAGAGGAAGAGAGTGATGTGGGGAGGGGGGATTTATCTTTGAAAAATAAAAAAATTGTGTTCAAATGGAAGAGGAAAAAGAAGAGGAGAAGGGTCTCTCAACCCAGGATGAGGCTGGACTTGCCACCGGGTGGGTTTCTTCGGCTGCCCGCGCCAGAGTTGGCACTTCCCGACGGGGCGGAGGGCTGTGGCGCCTCCTGCTCCTCCTGATCTGCCTCCCCGTTGTCGGGGCACTCTGTGAAGAGACAATGAATTGGCAACGGAAAACCCGTTTACAACCACAGCCGTTTAATGTTTTCACGTATCTGTACTTTACTCCGGTATCTATATTTCTTTTTTTTTTTTTTTTAAACTTTTACTCCGATGTACAATATTAGCCCGAACCATCTTCGTCGCTTGTTATTACAAAATTAAATCAGACGTTTGATGCTGTATTGACCTTTATCACTGTTTTTAACCAATACTATTGAATAAAATATAATCCACATCAAAACATTTGCAGGGTGTCGAGTGTGTGCCAGAGCATAGTGGCGCGACCATGCTTGACCAATCAGAAGCATATGCAGAAACTAAAAAATCCCATGCATCATCACTGGTCTTCTGGCTGCTCTTGTTACGAGGGCCTCCGCTTTACAAACCTTTCCATTTGACGGGACGCTTGTGCTTTAAAAAATAAAAACGGAACAAACCAACCATCATACCACAAAAAAAGGAAGTACACAAGCACTCTATAAAGAAAACAGTTGACATCCCTGGAGATAAATATCCTTATTCATACAGGAAAACACGAATGTCAAGATACTCACCATTGTTTGCTTGTTCTTGGCCATTCTCCTCCTGTAATGAAAACATGAAGAAAGAAAACAAACATGAACCAAAGCGACCAGTTGAACTGCATCCCATTCATCCAGACTTGGGACAACACCCTATCATCATGTGACATAATTAGCATGACAGCTGAAGCCCTGGCCTTTCAACGCAGGAATGGGGGGGGGGGGGGGGGGGAGAAGAAAAAAAAAAAAAAAAAAAAAAAAAAAAAAAGAGAGATTACGGTACATGGTAGCTAAAGTCGACATGTACAAACAAGTCGTCTTCTATATTCAAGTTGCATTTTAGCAGGTTCTCATAATAATCACAAGCACTGACCTACATTTACAACCCAAATTCTCATATTTCTTCCATGAAATTGTGTTAATTTATTCCCAAAAGTCTATTCTCTTCATTTGGTAGTGTTTCTCTTGGCTGCACTGCTTCCAGTATGTGTATGTTCAGATTCTTTTTTTTTTTTTCCTTTTTTTATCCAATCAAATTTCAGCCTCTGTGTGTTGTCATGTCAAGCTAATCTGCCCAGGGCCTTCGGAATAAGGAGTGCTGGCCCATGTAACTCCAACTATATTAGCAACGAGACTGACCCTTGATAACTACAGCATATTTCTGTCCTCTGCCAAGTAACTATGTTGAAGTTAATCGGGGTGGCTCATGTCGATAAAAGTAGTGCTTTGCTGCTACCCTGTGGCATCTACAGGCAATCAAACCATTTAAGGGGTGGCACTGAGTCATGAAACCTCTTAGCCAATGTGGATAAACAGTATAAAAATCTCTTAGCCACACTTGTGTGTGGCCACAACATCACGTGTTTATGTGGCTAAACCTTTTAGCCACCGTTAGCCAGTCCTCATGGGAAGCCAATAACATTAAAAAAAAAGAAAAACCCTTTCATTCTAAATCTTTGGTGGTAACGCTTAGTAGGCTAACTTTAGCTGTTGGATACAGTAATTGTAACAGATTTCAAAAGCAGGACAAAGTGGTCTAAATTACATTAGGGTGGGGGGGTTGGGGGGGGCGTGACTATGTTTGCCATGGGCCCCCAAATGACGAGCTAGCTACGTACGGCCCTGCTTTGAGCCAGCACCGCCGTCACTTGGCATGCCAACATAAGTGGGATTTAGCGGCTTGTGCATTGACGAAGAAGGCAGCTAGTTAGTTGCAACAAC
Source organism: Phyllopteryx taeniolatus (assembly GCF_024500385.1). NCBI lineage: Eukaryota > Metazoa > Chordata > Actinopteri > Syngnathiformes > Syngnathidae > Phyllopteryx > Phyllopteryx taeniolatus. The sequence continues at coordinate 3,926,953 of NC_084517.1, read as the reverse complement.
TAATTTGAATTGTAGGACACATTGAACGTCAACACTTCAAACGTACGTTGCGGTGACACATATACGTGCATCAATTCGGCGCCAAGCGGCATCGGGTTTCGTCTTCCCCGATGTGCCGCTCCCCGCTGGACAGTGGATTGAAACATTTTACAATGCGCGGGGGAGGGGGGGGGGGGGGGGGGGGGTAAACCAAACCACTAACACCGTTCACACACACAGCAGAATGAGCGTGGTCACTTTAACTTTCATCAGGAAGGGCTTTTGAGTTTTGACTAGGGTTGGGCATCGAGAATCGATTGGAACAGGGACTAAACATTCCGGTTCTCCTGGAATCGTTCAAATGTAAAAATTACGGTCCTCAGTTTCGATGCCTACACTCTGGCCACCCTGAAGATCAAAGTGGCGAAAACCAACAGTGGCAGAAACCAACGAAGAACGCCCACGAAACCCAATGGCGGCGGAGAACAAAAGTGTGTCTTAACTACCGTATTTTCACGACCATAGGGCACAACGTATTAAAAGGCGCAGTCTCTGTGTCCGTGCGAAAGCTCGAACAACAGTGCAAGCAGACACGCTAGCCCGGCATCCACAAATTGTGGCGTAACTCGCCCGGCGCTGCCTCCTAGTCTTAGTGTTCGCCATCCGTCATCCAGTGCAAATCCAGGAACACTGTATAATAATGAAAAGTGGTGGCAATTGTGTATACATAATTACATTATGAGGTGATTATACATTTATATTATACATTTTACGTTCTATATTTTTAACGATGTGCCCCGCAATGAAAATGATTGAACTAATTGGGACATGGCGCCTATTCAAGGCAGGGGCAGAATTTGAGGTCGAGTCCCTAATATGTGTGTCAAAACTGTCAAATTTCCAGTAGTGTAGCATTAAATGCCAACAGTAGACTAGATTAGATCCTTTCCAAAGCACACAGTCCTCCTTCCCTCTCTGAAGATTTCCCTGAGCTGTCATATCTCATCAGTGGGAACGCTGATTTGGAAAGACAACTGCACGGGTGGTGTTACCTCTTGTCTTTGGTTCCACACCAAAGCGGCTCCAGAGTTGTGGATGGTGGTCAGCTCCGGCTGAGGGTTCTTGGGAAATAGAATGGGCTGCTGGCACCGTCTCAGTGGGGCTGAGGGCTCCCCACACAGGGTCCCTGCGGCGGCATCACTGGCACCTGGGGAAGTTAACCAGACAAAAGGGTCTGAGATTCCAAATAGCGGGTGCTAAATTGCGCATTCTCGCAAACAGATGTGCACTGTTTTTGGATATGATCTATGTACTAAGATTGTAGCACAGTTGACAACAGGTGTCAACTGCCGTATTTAACAGAAGGTTTTTGCTTTAAGTAGTGCTGATGGTATTCACCATGAAACATTCGGAGAGCACAGCAAGCACAAAATTAAGTTGGAAGTGATGGTATTGGAAGTGTAAGTGGAAGACAAACATATTACTGAGTTACAGCAATCAATCACTCCGATCTTAAGGAAGCGAACAACCTTCATAAAAGCCATGTTTTGTTTCATTTACAGTAACTTGTGCCGAGGGCCTATCCTTCAAAGCACTGTGTTTAAAACTTGAAAACTGCACTGGGAGAGGCCAGCCCCAGATATCACCGTGTCCTGAAATGATCCATCCAGATGCAAGGATATTCAGAGTTGAAAGTAGTTTTGTCGTAGGTGATACGGAAAGACTCCTCCTTGTGACTGGCTCAACGTCAGCCCTTAGATTATTCAGAAGATCGAAAATTACATTGCTGAAAGAACCACGTGTCTTAATTTTTGTTTCTGGCTTTAAAAAAATGTTTACATGCATAACTGCAGTCATTGTTACACAAAGCGGTTCCGGTTTGCACCGGTCTATTTAAAAAAAAAAAGCAAAATTGGCCACTGCAATTCCTCTAAGGTTTCTTAAATTCCGTTGCGTGTGGTATTTATTTGAATCGAATAGTATTTTGCTTATTCGGGTAGGAACGCAAAATAAACTGCACAGCAATTTAGCGGGTTTGGCAGACTCAATGCAGGGTGTGCCTGGTAAGCAGATGAGCTTCCACATCTTTTTTTGCGTGAGCAATCAAGTTTGTGCCTGTTTTTGTGTGCACAAACCTTTAGTAAATCAGACCCAAAGTTGGCTCTCTTATATTTATTTAATCCAAATCTATGTATTTGGCAGATGACAGAAGGATTAGTCAGGAAACCGCTGAGACAGATGACCCATAGTGATTCAGGCTTCTGAGCAGATGTCCTCCAATATGGAGCCTAATGCAATTAGTCACACAGCCCCCTCACCCCTACACCCCTTATCCTGTAAACCAGGAACGAGTCAGACGAACCCTGCACAAGCTATTGACACAGGGGTGTAAAAGTAGCTAGAGTATACAAGTATCTCGCTTTCTCTCTCTTTTTTAATATAAATATTAAAATTGTTTTTTTTTAATATTTCGACGAAGCCCAGTTGAATGGCCACCACGATCACAAGACGTGTGGTGGATTTCTTCTTTTGGGGTGTTGTCAAATTGCCGCACTACCTTCTCTAAACATGGACTGTGCTCTTTCTGACTACCATAGTTTTCTTTTGTGGGCGCATTTCCTCAATCTAACACGGCAGGAATGTGCATGACAACAGCCAATCAGAGTCATCCTTTTTTTCTGCTCCACTTCCGGTTGCCAGTCGTGTGTGTAAACAGAAACCGCGCTCTCCTCAGCTGGCCCGGCCGGCCCCAGAGCAAAACTCCCAGTCCGACTCAGCCGACGTCAACACGGAGCATGCCGCGTCGTCGTGACGCTCGAGGTGGTCCAGCACGAGGCGTTCAAAGGACTTCATGACCACAGATGTCAAGGCAACAGGCCTGTAGTCATTCAGACCAGAGATTGCATGTTTCTTGGGGACTGGGATGATGGTGGAGCGTTTGAAACAGGATGGTACTTCGCACAGTTCCAGAGATCTATTGAAAATCTGAGTGAAGACTGGAGCGAGCTGGTCCGCGCAGACTTTGAGGCAGGATGGGGACACAAGGTCTGGGTCTGCCGCTTTGTTAATCTTTTGTTGTTTGAAGATGCGTCTCACATCGTGTTCGTGGATGGTCAATGCAGAAGTCAGAGGTGTGATTGTGGTCGGTGGTGCGGTTGGGTGGGTGTGGGGTGTGAAAGTGTCCTTTTCAAATCTGCAGTAGAAGGTGTTCAAGTCTTGGCTAGTCTATTATTGTTCTCAGCTTAGGGGGGGGATTGTCACTTGTAATTGGTTAGTGATTGTAATGCATGCCAGACAGATTTAGAGTCGTTAGCGGTAAACAGTTTTTCTAACTTTATCCAGTGAACCAGACGGTTTGTTTTTATTGAATGTGTGAAATGACTGTTGGTATGCACACCTCTTCACAGAAACTGATATTCATCCAGGCTGCCAGATGAATTTTCAAAGACACTCCAGTCTGTGCAGTGTAGACAGCTTTGAAGTTCTATATTTGCTTCATTGGTCCACTTTTTCACTGTTTTCACTGTAGGCTTCGCACATTTAAGTTCTTGCCTGTATGTTGGTATTAAGTGAATTAAGCAGTGATCAGACGAGCCCAGGGCTGCATGAGGTATGGAACGATACGCGTTATCTAGCGTAGAATAGCAGTGGTATAAAATGTTATTTTCCCTGGTAGGACAGTCGATGTGCAGCTTGTATTAAGGGAGTTCGTGGTTGAGTTTAGCTTTGTTAAAGTCCCCGAGAATAATGAGGGGTGAGTCTGTGTGTTTTTCTTTAATTTTTTTATTTCGTTTACTTGTTCAGCGAGCGTTAGCAGTGCGACGTTCATGTTAGCTTTAGGCAGAATGTAAACAGCGGCGAGAATGAAAGATGCAAACTCACGCGGCGAGTAGAATGGCTTCCAGTTCAAAAACAACAACTCGAAATGCGGGCTGCAGTGTGTGCTGAGGTCCGAGATGTCCGTACACCATTTTTCATTGATATAAAAGCATATCCCGCCGCCTTTTGTGTGCTCCAATAAATCCATGACGCGGTCTGGCCGGTGAAGATGGAAGCTGGGAAGCATAACGGCGCCATCGGGGACAGCCTCACAAAGCCAAGTCTCCGTAAAGCACAGGGCAGCGGAACGTCCGAATTCTTTACTGGTCTTCATCAGAAGATGAAGCTAGTTCATTTTGTTGGGTAGGGAGCGTAGATTCGCGAGGTGGATCGACGGGAACGCCAATCTGTATCCTCTCTTGCGGAGCTTCACTTCGATGCCGTCTCGCTTCCCTCTGTGGCGCCGTCTTCGCCTCCACGCGCCATAGACCGGAGTCTTCCCTTGTGTAAGTGAGTCGCGTAATGTCTCCAAAGACGAACGAAAAACACAAAAACGTAGACAATACTAGAAAGCATGTAACCGAGGCATCCGCACGGGTATGCGCCATCTTGGACATTATCGTATACATTTTTCCTGATACAGAATATTCAAGAAAACTACGTGATGTTATGTGTGGAAAATTCTGATTTGATAATTGCCTTTTTCACAACCACTCAAATCTCAATTCGAGTCACCACTAATTCGTGCACAGCCCTAGTAATTTGTATGTTATTGCGATTTAATAGGATAACATACACGTAACATGTAAAAACCAGCCCACATTTCTCTTTTTTACCACTCAGTAGAGCACAAAAGTATTCAGTCATTTTTTATGAAGTCTACCTGTATTTAAATGAACAACCCCAGCCAGACATGAAGTTAAAATAATTTACTTTCACGACCAGTTATACTGTAGAGTCATTAGCACATTCCCAACACTATTTTAGCTTTTTTTTTTTTTTTTAATCAATCTGGTATTTTATAACCGTATTAACATATGCATTAGAATTTCTATATTTGAATGTATTAGTTTAGAGCTACAGCGCTGGCCCGGTTGATGGCGCACCGCAAATGACGGCACGGAAATGGCAGCATGGAAATAATGCATAGCCTTCAAAACATAGTAAAAATGTTGTAGAAGCACATATAAGAGCCATAACATACATTGCCTACATCATATTGAAGCGAGGGCTGTTTCTTTTGTTGTAACACAGAATTTGAGCTTAGGGGGCGCCAAAAGTCACATACTTTAAGCAAAACACGTGTGCACCTGAAGTTTGTCCCTTCAAGAATGCCGTGGCGCTCTCCCTTACCCCCAAGTGTAATTGGTTGTGACATGCATTTCTTTGTCATATTCTGAAGAGAGATACAGGAAATGCAGCCGTGTAATTGTTTCCCGCGTCCTCATTAATATTTATCATCCGTTTTAAGAACCGCTTATCCTCACTAGGGTCGGGGGTGCGCTGGCGCCCATCCCAGCCGACTTCGGGCGAGAGGGAGGGTTCGCCAGACCTGCCGACCGATAAACATTCACTTACAGAACAATTTGTCTAAATTTCCATATTTTAAAAATTTTGTCAACATTTCCAACTGTCAACAGTCAGAACCATAATGGTTAATAAATTCTGGCTTCAATATTTGTCATTTTAATGTTTTTATTACATCAACCTTGTTATGGTGGACACAGTTGCAGCCTAAATCAATGTACCAGTGTACGTAATTTCGACGTTCCATCATCAAAAATATCTGTGTCCATGGATTAATTCACTTTTGCCAATTCAGTTTTCAACCCTGGCAACAAAAAAACGCGAGGCTATTAAAGCAGATTAATCAGATTTCAAAAGTCCAAATTAAAACTCAGCACTCTATTTTACAAACAAACAAATAACATTGCTGATAGACTGAATTGGATAGTTAATGTATGGACAATAGTTTTGGTTTCTATTTTGTGCAATGTACTACTTGTACAAGAAGTACATGGAAGGAGGAGCGATGTAATTGTGTCTTCTCTTGCATGCTGTTTACATTATACATTTGTATTTCCTACATCCACAATTGCTGCTGAAATGCAAATTTACCCATTGTGGGACAAATAAAGGTTCTTATTTTATATTACAAATACTTAAGGATAATAAACTATTAACCTGCCCACGTTCTAAAGGGACGTGTGCAGTGACATACTAATTCGTTTCCGGTTCAGACGCAGCGTCCTGTGTGGATGTGTATTATTTTATATTTATATCTCTAAACAGGTATTACTTTGCCTGTTATTTTGTTGTTCAAAGTCGGTTATCCGCCGCGAAAAAAACACGGTTCCAGCCAGACCTGTGTGACAAATGTATTGTTTCACCAAACCACTGTTTTGGATGTTTTGCGACTGCTTGCAACAATAGCTTAGCAATTAACATTGCTTTAACATTGTCTTCGCCTATCCACTCCTCGTCCTCCCATCGTGGTGCTTTTGTAAGAAGCATGGTAAGAAGTGTAGCTTATTCGCTACCATGGAGGCAATGATCAGTGACTTACAATGCATTGACACAAGACGCAAAGAGAACTTTCACCTCTGCAGCTTGCCAGCCGGGGCATAATAAAATAGCCTGCACCAAGCAGCTGTTCAATGTGGACGCGCCGGTTGCTGGCTCCCCCCCCAATATCTGGCCGTAATGACTCAACGTTCAGTGATTTCCGTAACCAAATACGCACGTTCCGTAACATTTGGCAGCTCTGGTACACCCTGAACTGGTAGCCAGCCACTCGTAGGGCACGCAGACTAACAACCATTCGCAATCACATTCACACCGACGGACAATGTGGAGTCTTCAATTAACCTACCATGCATGTTTTTGGAATGTGGGAGGAAACCGGAGTACCTGAAGAAAACCCACGCGAAGAACATGCAGAGGCGAGGCCGAATTTTAACCTGGGTCCTCAGATCTATGAGGCATACATCAAACGAAAGCGCACACGCACGCACAAAAAATAACACTCTGGGCTGCTCCTCGTGTTGTTTGATAGGTTATTTACCGTAACATCGGTGCTTATCTTGTTAGCATGTCCAACCAGGTCCCTCTGCTGGTCACTTATTATTATTATTACAGTTGATTGACTGCATAGCAATACACCACCATAGCGCAGGACCCTGCGATGTGACCATTGCGGACACGTACATTGCGATGACGATGCTCAAACGATAGTTTATTGTGCAGCCCTAACAGGAAGGGGTTGTGACTCAGCGAATGCGATGGAACAACTCCCGGCAGTCAACCTGAAAGCCAGCACAAGAGCGTCTTTGTCATGCAGGAAACAATGGATGGTAAGGAATCAAGGGAGTGGCCACTCTCGTTAATGGAGTGAAGAGCTTCAACGTGGGCCCCTCAACAACAGTTGCTTCATTACTGGCACAGTGTTTATGAGTCTGGTGGATTCTCTGGATGGTGTAACGCAAACATCAAATGGAAAGAAGAGAAAATGAATAGAAAAGAATGCATCATCATGACACCCAAGTCTTTCTACTTAAACTTATAGATCCCCTGGGTGCATTAGGTCAAGAGTGTATCATCCACAAGCTTGGAGATAGGACACATCGACATCATAATACTGCAATGCTGATGACATGACAGTTTTCCCAATCATTTATTCCCAATGAGACTCAGATTATAATCAGTTTAGAAGCCCGAACCGAATGAAAATGCTCCATATAAAACACCTCAATCGGAATAAACAGGACAAATCCGAACGGAATTCATTCGGCTTCAACTGGGTGGAATATTCCTCTTCCCAAACCAATCCGAAGTAAATTTTGGCCATGTAAACCATCCGTCACACAGCTGTTCTGATTAAATGTAGTGCACAAGAATACACCCAATCGGAATAGATCACGACACATGTAAACAGTTGACCAGAGATATTGAATCGGAATGTTTTCAATCGGAAAGACAAAAAAAGTCTCCATGTAAACCCTATTATTTCAACTGTGCTATAACTTTCAGACCCATCAGTGGAAGCCTTGCAATTGAACGACAGTATACTGTACAAGACGATTCAACTTTGCTCGATTTAAGCAGCTGACCAAAAGTGACTTGCTCATTTCCTGTACAGTTGACTTTGACATGTTGAGTTTACATTTGATTACCAAGGAAGAGGCGTCTGGCTGCAATGCTAATGCTAATAAGCATTTCCTACATTTCCCTGAATGTATTGCATATAACTTAAAATGTTTTACTTAAATGTTGAAAAACCAACAGTTATATATTACATGCAAAATTATTGTACTGTACTTAAGTTAAATACACACACTGTTGTATTTTGGCCCATTCCTCCATGCAGTTGGGGCTGTCGGTGGGCAACACAGACTTTCAACTCCCTCCAAAGATTTTCTTTAGGGTTGAGGATCTGGAGACTGGCTAGGCCACTCCAGGACCTTGAAATGCTTCTTACGAAGCCACTCCTTCGTTGCCCGGGCGGTGTGTTTGGGACCATTGTCATGTTGAAAGACCCAGCCACGTTTCATCTTCAATGCCCTTGCTGATGGAAGGAGGTTTTCACTCAAAATGTCACGATACATGGCCCCATTCATTCTTTCCTTTACACGGATCAGTCGTCCTGGTCCCTTTGCAGAAAAGCAGCCCCAAAGCATCATGTTTCCACCCCCGTCCTTCACAGTAGGTCTGGTGTTCTTTGGATGCAACTCAGCATTCTTCCTCCTCCAAACACAAGTTGAGTTTTTAACAAAAAGTTCTATTTTGGTTTCATCTGACCATATGACATTCTCCCAATCCTCTTCGGGATCATCCAAATGCTCTCTAGCAAACTTCAGACGGGCTTGGACATGTACTGGCTTAAGCAGGGGGACACGTCTAGCACTGCAGGATTTGAGTCCCTGGCGGCGTAGTGTGTTACTGATGGTAGCCTTTGTTACTTTTGTCCCAGCCCCCTGCAGGTCATTTACTAGCCCCCCACCCCACAGAGAAGAGTAATGTTAACAAGCCTGCCAAATTTGAATTAATAATAAAAACAAATCTCCAGATGCTGTGGGTCTGTCAAATGGATGCGCCAAAAGGAATCAAACATACTGAGTGGGTGATAGCTTATACCAGTGATTGCCAACCAGTGTGCCGGGGCACATTAGTGTGCCGTGAGCGCTCTTCAGGTGTGCCATGGAAAATTATAAAATTTGACTTAATTGCTCAAAAAACTATTTATTTCCAATAACTAATGTATCATCCAGCGACGAAGCATTATCGAGGTGTAGCCATCATTAGCTTGCTAACTGCAAGCTAGAGTGGTCAATGGGCCTTGTTAGGGAAGCTAAGCATAGCTTACACTCAACTGAGGAGCCAAACGAAATTACGTCACTTTGTACTTATATAGTGGGGGAGGGAACTCGCACTAGAAAGTATACACCGCAGCCCCGTGATATCACAGGGCTATGTTTTAGCCCCGCCCACAAAATCAGGAAAATTCTAACGGTGAAAAAGATGCTGAAGCTATATCTCAAGAATTCCGCACTATATTGTAATAAGTATTTGCATACGTTTTCAGCACTTCAAACAGATTTTATGTATTTAGAAAGAAAACACAGATATCTGCTTGGAGCCCTTTTAAGTCAGTGATTCTTTCGTGTACCTCTAGACAGCCTGCGTACCACTAGTGGTACTCGTACTACACTTTGAGAATCACTGCACTACAATCTTTCCAGGTGAACTTCTGTAAACTTAATACACATGTCCAGCGATTCAACTTGCTGTTCTCTGACAAAGAGCAGAACGGCAAAATTCACAAATGTTTACAAAAAGGAAAATAAAGTTCACCTGCATTTTAGGTAAATCCTGAAATTTCAACCAAAAGCCCAATAACTGAACTTTTTGTGACTAACGTAAATGTATTCCCCATTGGCAGTGCAGTATATGTCTATACTTCCTAGTCTGATGACGACGGTGAAAATACTGTATCTGTGCCCCGAGGACATCTGCCTCAGCTGAGCAGCTGCTCCTAACAACTCGTCCAAAGTTAGCAACAGTCAACACACAAGTCACTCATTGTGATGATGAATACAAGCTACTACGTGCATCACCACCAACATTAAAGCGCTTCGTAGCCAGGGGTGGTGAAGCACCCATTTGCGGTACAGTGCTCGACGGTGACGCTGTGCGTTTATTTTGGAAATACTCTAGATCGTAGACACTGGATTTTAAAGGAATAGGCTGCTCTCTGTAACAAAGAGAAAAATGCATGTCTTCAACCCTAAAACAAAATGGTACCCATGTGTACGAATAATCATAGGTGTGAATGATGTGCGTAAGCGTCCGCAGTCAAGCTGTTCAACACAAAGAGGGGTCACAAGCACCACCTGGCTCGTTATAGGAATTTACACACAGACGAAAGCCAACATAAACACTTGCAAGCAAATAAACATCTCCCTCTTGTTCTTGTGGATAGGAAGTACTACAGGAAAGCTGGCCTGAACTTGGCCTTCACCCTTGTCGAACAATGCGAGCAGGATGAAGGACCATTCCATTAGAAGGAAGGGGCTGCCTTCGGGTAGCAAATGGTAACTTGACATATGAAGTTTTTCGAGTGGCGACCTTTCACTTGGTTGAGTTTTTTTTTTTTACTTTGTGTTGCAGGTCAATATGTAATGCCCTCCCATGTGGGCAAGGAGTGGCACAGTACACTTTCAGCCATTTATTGAATGGGACAAACAGTCAAAGACAAATAAAAAATGAGAACACTTGCAGGAGCTGCTGTAGGCCACAACTCACGCCCAGACACTCACACACACACACACACACACACACACACACACATACTAACCGGCCAACCCAAGTAAATTCACTTACAAGCTTGGTCACAGTATCTCTGCACCAAATAACCACAGCATGTAGCTGTTTAAAACATTGTTGTTTTAAGTGAAAACGTGACGCTGCCTGTGCAAATTGAATTCCATTTAATGTTCTGCGGAACATTAGGAACGTTGCCAAACTGACATTAACGCCAGCAAACTGAAAAAAAGCCTACAGCGTTCTACTTAAGGATCATGCTAAACAAACAATGTAGCTCGTCGGGACAATGTCTTACCTGGATTCTTTAAAGCATACACGCAGGTAATATCGTGGGCGCTTACGTCGCCGTTGTCATTGAAGTCTCGCTCATGCCTATACAAGGCCCATACTTGAACTGACCCATTTTTTTTCCATTGAGGGCTGATCTTATCCCTCCCACCTCCCCCCAATAACAAAGCCTCAGGTCAAATTACCCATATCCCAGCACTGCAGAGTTGCTCTTCTAGTATATTAGACCAATGGAATGTTCTGACTACTTTAACGGAAAAATTCTAAGTGATACTTTTCGTTTGTAACTTTTCCAGCATGGAGTGAAGCATTTGAAACGAGAGTGGATGAAAGTGGAAAAAAAAAAATAAAAATAAAAAAAAAGGAAAAACGAACTGACTGGGTGGATTGTTCCTCCGATGAGCATGGGGGTCCTCGGGTTCTGCAAAGATGCTGGAGGCCATCTTGTTCTTACGCTGCGGGGTGGTGTTTTCGTCTGTGCCGAAGGTGAAGCTGGAAGCGCCGCCTGGCGGTCGTAGTACCCTGCAGAGGACCAAGTTATTTAAGTTAAAATGCATTCTCCACTGGCCTAAACGCTATTTGAAGAACTCACCCACATTTATCAACCTAAAATCTCAGCAGCTTATACTGTATGTGTTGCGGTAAGTGACGTCAACTTCAACACACGACGCTATCAGTCATGGTAAAAGATAACCGACTTGTGTTAGTAGCTGACTGTAAAGGAGGCTAATACAGTATTTGGGGTGAGATATTTACTTTTCCAAGTGCAGTTCTTTGGGATATGGCATATCATACATCGTTGACGTCAGGCAGGAACCCCATATGTCCAAATATGGGGAGTTTTAACTTTTTTTTAGTTTTTCTTCCACAAATCATCACTACAAGTCTGTACCCACGTCGTCTTATTTTTACGCATTATTAACCAATTTCAAAATCTAAATGTTGAAAACAGCTTGAGAACAAATCTCGAACACTCAAGTGTTGTAAAACTATGCCTCTTCCCTCACTCTGCGGGAGCCGTACAGCACTGTCGCCTCAAAAATAATAAGAATGTATTTGTTTTTTTGTTTTTTTTTTAAATGAGTAAACATCGTTAGGTGAGATACATTTGAGGCAAGCCCGTTTTGTTCAAAATTGCTAGCTGTAATGCTCCAGTGCAGAGGGAAGCGGTCATCCAGGAAGGCACGTCGCGTACAGAATTCCTACAAATAGTCATTTTTTTAGATGAGAGGATGGGCTCTTTGAATTTTCACCCCTCACGCATAGGTCCTGGAATGTATCCCCCGCGATAAACGTGAGTTCAAAGTACATTAAAATGTCTGCGTTCTCAAAGATGGCAGTCAATCTGTCCGAGAATGTCTGCCCAGCAGCTGACTCCAGCTTGCTGCTACCCTCTGATTCTTTTGCAATTCTTTTGCAGTGACAAACACGTGAGGGCGGTTATCTCCGTTATTGAATGGCTATATTGAACCCAATGTTCTCGAGGGTTAATATTGCTCAACTGAGGTCAAAAGTCCACAATGTATGTTACTGGATGAATAGCCTTGGTAAGCAAAGTATTTTCACACCACAAATTGAACAAAAGGAAGAAAGCTTTTTTTGCTTCGAAACCAAGGGACAAAAAGGCTCAGTGGACCACTCCCTCTTTTTTTTTTTTTTTTTTTTTTTTTTGCTCTCTCTTCCTTGGGAGTCAATGAAGCCACCAGCTGACACACTGAGCAGCTGTCCAAGGCTCTGCTGGCCAATATGGAAAGACGACAAATGTGCGTTGTCTATCAACCAGAGCCTGCACATCCCGTGTCTGTCCCACTTGGCTAGTGGGAAAAGCTAAAGCAGAGCTCACCTTCCCGGCCAGGGGATGAGCTCATGCTTTCCACACAGACAGAGAGAGAGGGAGGCTTTAAGCGGCCTGGCAGCGGACCCCACCCAAGGCTCACACTGCAAATGACATCGATGTGTGCTTGAGCAGGCAGAGGCTGGGTGGGAGGACGGAGTGTTTGGGGGGCTAAAGATGGCAAGTCGAAGGCAGCCTGGTGAGATTTGAGCCTCATTCGGTTCGCCTGATTGTGTCTTGGAAGGAACTCCTCACAGGGCGGAAAAAAGAGCAGTAAATGAGACTTAAAAAGGAGCGAGAGCAAAGATCTGAAGGAGAGATTTGGGAGGCTTAGCTAACCCAAAGCCCCCACCCGAGCACCCCCACCCTTCTCCACATGCCAGATGAAAACGCTTGATGACTGACACAGATTTTCTCAGCAAAAAAAAAAAAAAACCAGCTCCCCTCTCCCCAAATCTGATTTATAGTCCCTGATTCATAACCCCCCCTCTCTCCCCCCACCTCCCCAGCCATTCACTGAGACAGCACATTTTCTTTGCATTGTTTTGTGGGCCAAGTGGGAGGCGAGAAGGCGAGACTCATGACTTCCAGCTATGATATGACTGCATACCTTTTGGATGAGTAGCCCTGCAGTGGGTTTTACTCACAAATGGAGGTTTTAAATACAGTCCGTTGTCTTTAACATGAACTGGCCCCGAGCGACAAGGACATTAAATGACATTTACAGGTCCAGAAGACAAATCATGCGTTCAGAGCACTGCCAAACTCTTTGAATACAATAACTATTAGTTATTAGGCCTCGTGACTTCAGCGTCAATGACTAAAAGCATTGGTTATCTTTTTCTTTTTTTTTTTTTAAATGATATTTTTAGAGTTTATTGCCTCTCTTAAGCTCAGCTCCCTAATTATTCAACAACGTCCAGACAGAATGACCCCATGCAGTGCAGCTGTAGTCTAAATGGCGAATCAGATTAACTTAATTAGCAAGATTGTGTGACAGTTTCGCTAAAACCACAGGAATCCAGTAGCAGGCTAACGGCGGCTAGGAGGTTAGCTTCTGCGGTGGGTGGGTGGGAGAAGAGGGGGGTGCTAGAGCCGCATCCACTCCTTTTGTTCCCCTCCACCAAATGGACTCAAAAACTCCCGTTTACCTGGAACTGCTTTTGGCACCGGGTTCCACTCCTTGGAAGGTGGTGGTCGTCGTCATCTTCGACGGGTTTCTTGATGAATTCGGAGCGACGAATAAGGGGGGGGAAATTGTTTTAAAAAAAAAAAAAAAAAAAGTCACCAGCCAAAGGAGATAAAAAGCGGTGGTCTCCACCCGACACTGTGGAAAGCCTGAAGCCGTTCGTCCACCGAGAAGAGCTGCTTCGGTAACTGCAAATCGTGACTCCGCCCACTGTCATTCGTCTCACTCGGATTGGACGGAAGGTCATGTAACCCGTCTGTCATTGGCCGAAAAACACGCAACTCACCTCTGTTGTTGGTGCCAGCGTCCCAATCCCAGTGAGTGAGCGAGCAAAAAAGGTCACAATACCCCAGGGCCATTTTCTGTTAGCATTTGTATTATTATTACTGTATTATTTTAATTTTAGTTTCTACAGATCTGTTGAAAATTATTCTAAAATGAGTGGCTCGATTACAGAGACCACATGGTGTGCTAGTGGTTAGCACATTTCCGCACAGTCTTGACGTTGAAATCTAAAAATCTAACCATTGAGTATATAAAACAAATGTTATTAACAAATCTCATCACTTGCTTTTGTAATACATTTTAAGAGACTTTGTGTACTGGACCTCATGTACTCATTATATACATCATAAACTATCCAATTCATGGAGTTAAACCTTTTGACATATTGCAAACCCCCAATTCCAATAAAGTTGGAACGTCGTGTAAAATGTCAAGCACATAATGCACTTATTTGCAAATCCTTTTAATACATGGCTTTCACTTTGCATGGTAGACTTTTAGCTAGCATTTGTAGCAACAAGCTGTGTTAAAAACTGTTTTTCTTAACTTTTCCTGAGCCCGTGTGGTAATATCCTTTAAACAATGATGAGGAATTGGTGGTAACAAGAATTCATTGTTGGTTTTCGGCCTTGCCGCTTATGTAGTGATTCCTCCACATTCTCTGACTCATCTGGTCACATAATGGTCCGTAGATGATGAAATCCCAACATTCCTTGCAATTAAAAAACATGCTTAAACTGTTGGGACTATTTGTGCAGTTTTTCACAAAGTAGTGAAACTTGCCCCATCCTTGCTTTTAAATAACACAGTCTTATATGGG
This sequence comes from Phyllopteryx taeniolatus, assembly GCF_024500385.1. Lineage (NCBI taxonomy): Eukaryota > Metazoa > Chordata > Actinopteri > Syngnathiformes > Syngnathidae > Phyllopteryx > Phyllopteryx taeniolatus. The sequence continues at coordinate 3,911,917 of NC_084517.1, read as the reverse complement.
TGTTCATTTTATACCCAAACATGCAACTCACCTGTTTCCAATTAACCTGCCCACCTGTGGAATGTTCCAAACAGATGTTTTTTTTTGTGTCCTAGCTTTTGTGGATCATGTTGCAGGCATCAAATTCAAAATGAGAATATGGTTAAAAAAACAACACCACCTCCCAATTTTGAATGAATGAACAATCTCAAGACAATGGTATATACTGTTATAATTTTGTATTGTTTGACAATAAAAGTTCCCCCCACCCAAAAAAAAAAAAAAAAGTGAAATGCGTCAGTTTGAATGTACAGTCCTGGTCACCATTATTGGCACGTATTAGGTTTAAGTACTACTAAATATGGAATATCTGTTGAAAAAAAAATGAATCAAGTGAAGCAACTTTTTTTTCTATAGAGAACTTGTGTTTGATAGAAAAGAGTAAATGATAAACAACATTTTATGGACAGATGAAACAAAACCAGAGCTTTCTGGCAAGGCACAGGCATGGCACAATGAAACCTTTCAGGGAAAAAAAAACACACCCTGATAACAGGTGGCCTTGACTGTATCACAGGTATCATGAAATCAGAAAATTATCAAGAGATTTTAGAGCAAAATGTCTTACTTAGTGTAAGAAAACTTAATTTGAAGCAAAGATCATGGGTCCTCCAGCAAGACAAAGACCCAAAGCACATAGGAATGGTGGAAAAGGGGGAAAAAAAATGACTTTTTTTTTTTTTTTAAATGGCCTGCAATGAGTCTTATCTCAATCCAACTGAAAATCTTTGGGGGGAGCTGGAATCTCCCATTGGGGAAAAGAACCCTGCAAATGTTCAATAGCTTGAACAAATTGCAAAGGAAGAGTGGGAGAAAACACCACCCGTGAAGTCCAAAATGCTTATAGATGGATAAAAGAAACATCTGTCATCGCTGCCAAAGAGCTGGAACCAAATATTAAGAAGGGGTACCAATATTGCAGCACATTTATTTCTGAAGACATTATACAGGTTATGCACAAAAAAAAAAGAGGTGACGCCAATAACGGTGAGCAGGACTGTAGGTTGAAAAGGATTTGCCAATCGTATTTTGTTCTTATTTACCTTTCACACAACATCCCAAGTTGATTTTAATAGGGGACTATGTATTATCGCATAGCGTGTTACAAATGAGAAGGTGGGGGGCAATAAGTATAAATGAGAAGAAGACAATCACACTGGAGAGGATCATTGGAAAAACAACAATAGCTTTATTTAATCAGGTATCTTAATAGACAAAACAGATTCTTTGTATGGCGGCAAAATATCCTCCTCCTTCCCAAAATATGACATTTTGGTCTGGTTAATGGATTAATCAAAAGGTATTGTCCACACAATCGCCACCATATAAAGGTAAAAATCGAATTATTTTCATGTGGTCACTAAATGAGATTTCAGGCCCATTTCAACAGTTTGATAGAGCCCTGACATTTATTAACGTGTTCTGAGTAGTCAGATCATGCATGACACACAAGAGTGATCTGATCACACAGATCAATTTTACGGGTGGTTTGGCCCCTTGTGACCACATTCTTTAAGTATTGTGAACATCACAATCAATTTCAAAAGAGCACACCTTTAGAACCAATTTACGAGCAAAACTCTTGACCCAGCCTGGCGATTGGAAAAGTCAGAATATTTCTCAGTCTAGAATCAGTCCAATTTTGACGACCTAAAACCTAAAAATCGATGTGGATTGGTTTATGTACAAAAAGTACAGAAGTAACAGGGAAAATATTGAAAATACTGTACAGCAGAGTCATTTAAACCTCAATAGGGTGAGATGTAAATCATGTATATCCCAGGCTGCGGTTCTCTTAAATGAGGAAAGATGATGTGGGGACGGTTGATTAAATCACTCCTCCTGTCTGTTGTTGAAACACGTCAATCGTGTCTTCATCTTCCATTTCCAACTGTAAAAAAAAAAAAAAAAAAAAAAAAGAACAGGAACAATTATAGAAATGAATTTAATTTGTTTAAACTTGTCAGAAACCTATGGCCCTTTTGTTATATTTGCTTTCAAGGATTTTCTGTTTTTATTAAA